>NW_026067945.1:5477427-5546248 GCF_014885135.2 Alexandromys fortis | reverse complement strand
CCCCCCCCCCCCCCCCCCCGCGCTGGGGGGAGCTCGCGCGCATGCGCACAAGTTGTCTGTCAAGTTTGACGTGGAACAGCAAATGGCGCCCAGGCTCCGTGCCCCTGACATGACAGCGCCATGGTGCGCGCTACATCTCCACGTGCTACATCTCCGCGCGCTACACCCACCCTCACAGTGACACACTTCTTCCAGAAGGTTTGGCCCAGATTAAAGGTGTGCCCTCCAGCCTCAAGGTCTGTATTAAAGGCGAGTGTTTTCCACCCTCCCCAAGACCTCACTTCCTCCAACAAGGCCACACCTCCTGATAGTGCCACTCCCTATGGTCTTATAAGGTTCAAATACATTCACACTACCACAGTGAGCTTTAAAAAACAGTAGTGGTGGTCTGAGAAGCTAGGATGAACTTACTGAGAATAAATCTTCCTGGATTAATAGCTTCATTTTCTTTTAGCATAGAATTATGACCCAGGGAGGTGCAGTGCGTTGTAGATTTCAGAAGTAAAATAATGCAGTGCCTGTATAAAGTAGATGAAAAAAAGATGTAAATAAGATAGTTCTAAGCTGGTTTGGTTTTAGTCAACCTGACAAAAGTTGGAGCCATCTCAGAAGAACAAGCCTCAGGTGAGGAACCACTTCCCTCAGACTGGCCCACAAGCAAGTCTGGGGGCGGGCCCAGCCCACTCTAGGAAATACCACTCCTGGGCAGGTGATCCTTTGGATGAGAGAGCTGCCTGGGAAAGCCAGGGAGCAAGCCTGTGGATTTTACTCAAGTTCCTGCCTTGAGCTCCTGCCCCGACTTCCTTTCATGATGTGCCCTGAGTGGAAGTGTAGCCACAGAAGTCCTTTCCTCCTCAAGCTGCTTTTGCTCCGTGCGTTATCACAGAGAGAGAAGAACAAACTAGGGCAGTAGCGATGGGATATTTGTGATTGATTTATTTATGGTTTGTGTCAGCGAGCATGCGTGTGTATGTGTGTAGAGTGCACACAATCATGTGTGCACCGTGGCGGCAGTATAGAGGTCAGAGGACCACTGGAGGGAGTCAGTTCTCGCATTCCACCCTGTTGGTTTTGGGAGAATCAAGCTCAAGTTATCAGGCTTAGTAAGGGGTGGGTATTTCTCTATCCATCGAGCCATCTTAGAAACCCAGGTTGGTTGATCTAGGAGTCCTATGTAACCAACGAGTCATCTTAGAAACCCAGGTTGGTTGATGCTAGGAGTCCTATGTAACCAACGAGTCATCTGACAAACCCAGGTTGGTTGATGCTAGCTAGCAGTGCTACGTAAAGCACTATAGTTATTCACTTTGAAGAAACAGTCTCTGGGAAGACTGTGCAAAGCACTCTTTAATCCACTGAACTCGCGGGGAGATAGGTCAAACCTAGCCTGGTTTCTGTTGCGAAGAATGCTGGACTTGGGGCTTTTTGCTCTAGGATGAAATGCATGTTGAGATGCGCAAGGAGGACGAGGCAAAGCTTATGGCAAAGGAGCCAGGTTAGGCACAGAACAGGCTCCTCTGTGGCTTTTGTTGAGTACCGTGAAGCTAAGAGATAGTTAGCAAACAGCCTCTGAGGTATCAAAGAACAAATGCCTTCCTTTCTGGACAAACCTACTTCCATATGAAGATGTAATTCATCCCGATTCCACATGCACATGGCTCCAGAAGAGATCCACATCTGGCTTTAGGAAATGCCATGTGACCCAGGTGGCCAATCACGGCATTAAATCTTAGGTGGCAGCAATTGGCTCAAGAATGTGCCCTTCATCCCTCCCATTAATCAGAAACCACGAGACACCTTTCCTTGAGGTATGGGAGAATCAGAGTGCCCGCTCTTCTCTGCCCTACAACGTGCTTTGAGATAATGAGAGCCTGGTGCTCTCATCGGCCAGCAGTAGGGGCTGAGGATGCGGCCAGAATGGACAGAGTCAGAGCCGGTAGACCGACGACACTGTTTGAGTGGACACTGTCCAAACTAAACACACAACCCAAGTTTGTTCTAGTATGATGTTACGAATCGTTTTCCTGCTAATTTCTATGGGTGCACTCTCTTTTGCTCGTGAGGGGGTTCTTCTGAGCCGGTCAGAAATTCAGGAGGAAGCTATTCTAAAACCTGTAACAGATCGGAAGCAGCAGCAAAGCCGAGTCTTTGTCACAGTAGATGGTTTAGTCAGGGAGAGAAAGAGGAAATGCAAACCAACAGCTTCGGAGGAGATGGTCCTCCGGCGGCGTCATCTTGTTTCTGGGCCATTTTCCTGTGGAAGGGAGACAAGCGGTTTGCAACGCTAGCGGTAGGGGTTTCCCCCCACTTTCAAATCACTAATCTGATGGGGAGCGAGGAGAGAGATTTTCGGGAGGAATCATGGAAGAGTAAGATTGAGTTCCCTCGGCCCCCTTTCTCACCTACTTCCATGATGTAGTTGAGACTGTAATACTGTTACCTGGAATAAGATCAGTCTAGGAGTGGTTTTGGCTCTTGCGCAGGAGTGTGCAATGGCCTTACATGGGTTACTGACTCAACTCTAGGGTCTTGCTATTTTCCCAGCAAATCCTACCTTCACTGAACGACTCTGACTCTCACGTGACTAGTGTACTCTACAGGGAGTTGATCAGAGATGGGGTGATTAGAGCTAAGGGAACAGGGTGACCCGATGCTCTCAGATTCTGAGAACAAAACTCCTTGAGTTTCCTTTGGAGGATCAGGGCTGATTCTAAGATGTGAGGCTGAAGAGTATCTGCGGGTTGACTTCACTTTGTGGAGAAGCACGTGCTCGAAAGCACAATCAGCTGTGGGTGTTCTGGACTGGGAAGCAACAAGCATAGGACCAAACTAGTCCCTCTCAATGTGGTGGACAGTTGCATGGCTGGGGCAGGCTGAGGGGCCACTGGCAGTGGCACTGGGATTTATCTTTACTGCCTGTACTGAATTTTGGGATCCTAATCTCTTTGGATGTATACCTTGCTCAGCCTAGACGTAGTAGGGAGGGCCTTGGACCTTTCACAAAGCAAAGTGCCTTACCCTCTCTTAGGATTAGAGGTGGGTGGGGTGGGAGGGTGTGTGAAGGGAATGGGAGGCGGGGAGGGAGTGGGAATTTGGATTGGTTTTTTTTTTTAAATCTAATAAATAAAATAAAAACATACACAGCTGAAGAAATTCTAAGCATAAAGAATAAAGCCTGGCCTCAAGCAACAGTGATAAAAACCTCCTGCGAGGAACAAAATGGACATGTAGACCAAAGGAACAGCATAAAGGACCAGCAATAAACCCACTGCTATGGCCACCTGCTTTCTTTCTTTCTATATTATTCCTTTATTTATTTAGACAGTCTCACTATGTACCCTTGGCTGTCCTAGAACTTGCTATGTAGACCAGACTGTCCCGGAACTCAAGAGAGCCATTTGCTTCCGCCTCTTCCAGGATGTTTGGAGGGTCTCAGCTTCTAGGTATCTGATCTGATCTGCGCCTTTTAGGCAGCCCAGCTTCCCTGAGACCAACAATCAGAAATCTTTACTACTTATGTACACTTGAGGAGGTCTAGTGAATCTGGTCAGTTTCAGAGACTTCCTGAAACTGTTTCGAGTGAGTTGTTTCTTTCTTCACGAGCATTTCTGCAGAATATTCTGTTTCATCTTTTTTTTTCATCTTTTATTATACTGCTTTACCTCCCTATAAAACAGCCTGTCTGAAAAAGACCTCATTGTTTCACGCCCTATTTCTTTTTCACAATCTAAGTCTTAATAAGAAGTTTCCCTCCAAGATGGAAGATTTTAATCTCGGAGGCAACAGCTATACGACATTAGCTAAATTCCTAGATAGAGGGTTAGTATCCAGAATATATAAAGATCTAAAAAAAATTATACACCGGAAATGTAAAACTGGCAATCAATAAATGTGCTAACGGATTGAACAGGCAAGTCTCAAAAGAAGAAACGCAAATGTTCACTAACTGTTAAAAATTTGTTCAGCACCCTCAGCCACTAGGGAAATGCAAACTGAAATTGCTTTGAGATTTTATCTCACTTCCCTATCAAAATGATCAAGAAGACAAATGCGGAGGGCTGACAAAGACTGAAGGAAAAGAACGCTTATTCACTGAAGGGGAGGGTGAAGGTAAATTAGTGGAACTATGATGAAGCCACTGTGGAGGGCTCCCCAAAAACTAACCACACAGCTAACAGACGATTCAATTATACTCCCGGACAGATCATCAAGGGCTCTAAATCCCATCACTGAAATATATGCTTGTCTTCTGTGTTTGTCGTTATTCTGGTCATAAGAGCAAGGATATGGAACCAGTCTATATGACCACCAACAAAAGAATGGATAACGAAAATATGACATATGTATTTGTATATGTACATATGTGTACATATACATATATATATAACACACACTCACATACGTATGTATGTTCTGTCACATATGGAGATGGTAACTTTTAATGTTTATGTGTATGTCAGTGAGGGACTGTGAGACTAGGGACACTCTATGAAACTAGGCAGGACCCCAGGACAGGGACACAGACAGTGCGAAGAGGGACGAGCATATGCGACAAGAAAACAGACAAAAGGCTACAGGATAGGGGAGGACACAAGAGAGGGGGCGGGCGTGGAAAGAAGGGTGGCAGAGAGAAGCCACAAAATCAAATTTTGTATGAAAAATAGCAACAATGAGACCTTTTTGTAAGCTAATAAATGTTAAAAAAAATTAAATCGTAAAAATTGACAAAAGATCAGGGCTAAGCTCTAAAATTTCCCCAAATTCCAGAAGAAAGCAAATACAGGGAAGATAACAGCTGTTGTCCACAGCTGGCATCAAGATCCTTAAATATCCATCCTAGACTGTAGTCTCACCCTGCAAAGACTGGGACAAAGCCGGGGAATTGTGTCTGAAAATTACTCTTCAAGTGCAACTGGAGTTAAGAGCACGTACCAAGACTTTGAAGCCTATTTCCTAGGCTTCTGGGATGAGTCTGCAAGCTGAGCAGGCCATCAGAATCTAAATGTTCTTCTGTCTGTCACCCAGATGTAAGTTAGTAACCTTAAAAGCAAAACCATCCAAGGACTGTGAACTTCACTTTGACTTCACACTCTGAAGAGTTCAGAAAAGCTGCCAAACTTGAAAGACAAACTCTCAGGTTGTTTAAAGTTTGCTGACCATGTAAAAGCCGGGCGGTGGTGGCGCACGCCTTTAATCCCAGCACTCGGGAGGCAGAGGCAGGCGGATCTCTGTGAGTTCGAGACCAGCCTGGTCTACAAGAGCTAGTTCCAGGACAGGGTCCAAAACCACAGAGAAACCCTGTCTCAAAAAACAAAAAACAAAAAACAAACAAACAAAAAAAAGAATGTTCAAAAAACTCACTTTGTGGTAGGTAGGATGTCAGGTCCTCAGGGCAGGATACGAATAAGAAATGGGTCCTTCTCTGGAATGATGCAGCTTTAGCATGTGTAGCATCATTACCCACAGGAAAAGTCAAGACAGAAGAGGGGCAGGCCCAGAATTGAGCTGTAAGGAAAGAGGATTTCCAGCAATAACTGTACTTTATGTCTCCAGATGGTTTCAAGGTTTCTCAGTGAAAGGCATTTGCTATGCAAGGTCCCAAGAGGAAAGACTTTAATCAGAGGGTAACATTTCCATCTATATTATAAGAACAAAGGGGAAACTTTTATTAGAGTAATCATTTCTTTGGGGGTAAGGTGTTTCTTATCATTTCAGCAATATTCAAGTGGACGCTGGTGTACACTTGGGAGCATTTTAGTTGAGATCCCAGAATTCCAGCTCCTCTTGATTTAGCGTGACTTTGATTTTCTGCTTTCTTGCAAATGAGATGGGTCAATGACACCCACGGTACAGAGTTGGAGGGAAGATTAGTGTTCGAGGTGGGCTGAGCACAGTGACTCTTCAGTTGGCGTCCTGATAGTGCTCATGTTGCAGCTGAAGCTCCTGCTGCTGTAACCTGCTAGCTGCAGGGAACGAGAAAACATGGCTCCTAGAATCACCCGGAGCCTCACCTTGTAGGACTTTAAGATTCGGTACTGCACTATGGTTGTCCATGACAAGGAAAAAAACAAAAAAACAAAAAACAAAACACCACTGTAGGTCCTGTAAACCAAAGTAACCCTTGGTTAAGTGAAGCTTGCGAATACTCACCTCCTAAAACATCTGTGCCTTGTGCCAAACGATCCTGCAGGTGTAAGAAAGTATCTACAAATGGTTTGGTTTGCCCAGTGGAGCCAAAGTCTGGCTTCTGAGATAAACTTACTCTTTCTCTGTAATCCCGTTTAAATCTCTGTTAAATATTATGACCGCAAGTGTACCACAGCTCCTGCTGGTACAGCCAGAGGCAAGCTTTCTTATAAAGTATCTAAGCTGCTCAGCAGCAGTGGCTGGAGATTTTACAGTGCTGTGTTAGCGGTCACCTACGGCTGAGGAAAATTCCTTAAACCTCCTCTTCTTATGCAGCATGACTCTGTAGATGCAGATGGGCAATAGGTCAGCCTTTGGCATTTGGTATCCACTCTGGACCACACCCCCAGAGATGCTCCTTTCTCTAGATGTCTTTCTCTTCTTGCAGTCAGACACACCCATAGCATAGCCAGAGGAGGTTTCTAGAGCTTGTTGCAATCGGTAGTGGAAGAAGCAGTTCTGAAGGATAAAGGTTCTCTTTTCCCCAGGTGTTAATGTTTTCTTTAGCCAAAGGCCTGAATCTTTTTTCAAGTCTGCAGTAAGTTTGCATGTGATTTTTTTTCCTGGTGGATATTATACAATATGTTACGTACGTACTAAATATTAGGTAAAGGTCTAAAGTTCCATCAGGACCTGGAATTAACAATAGATTTTTTTTAACTGAATCTTTTTGTTCAGCAGGGAATCAAACATATATCATACCATATAGTTGTTTTTTGTCTGTATGAACCACAGTTACAGAGACTCTCCAGGCACAATCACACGGGTCTCTTTTCCCCAGGCTTTATAATTTTCCAGAGGTGGTTATTAATAGGTGTCAGAACAAGGGTAACTTTTTAAGCTCACAATCCCTGCAACAGCACCTCCTGGCCCCTGGTTGTTTAGGGCTGCTAATGTAACCATACTGGGAAAATGTTTTAAATGCACTAACGCTTCTAAATGCCATTTTCTCATCAAAATATTTCCCTGTATTTGGTCCACCCAGCTAATGCATTTATGTGACACCTACATTAACACTGCCGTCTCTGTGCCCCTTGACCCCTTCCTTGTAGTCAGAGCCATACTCCAGTGTCTGAGAGAACGAGCCTCCTAAAAAGAGGCAGGCAATTAGGCCAAAAGCAATATCTGGATTTGATGAGCTTTGTTGGTTCATTTTCCACCCAAAGTGGTTTCTGAACTCTATGATACACTAAGCAGGAAGGAAATGGATTCCTGGATCCATACCTACATCCACACCCAATGGGACTGTGAGTTAATCAATTCTCTCCTATGGGTGGGAGAAATTCCTGGGACCCACTGTTTAGAATCTTAATCTCACAGGAACACCTGGGCACTGGGTTTTTTTCATGCACAAAGTTTACCTTGTAATTCCAGTAACTTAATTGAGCCAGGAAATAACAATGAAAAACACATGTCTAGAATTAAAATATGATCAGATAGCAGATGTATTGGGAAATCCAAGCCCCTGTCTTTTCCATTTACTTCTGTTTGGTTTTTATGTGAATCTACCCTGACATGGGATACTGGGATAAGCTCAATTTGTCTGCTATAAGCAACCTGTCAAAATGTCTAAAGGCAGGAAGATGGGGAAGGAGAGAAACAGCTGGAAGGTGGCAAGAGGAGAGGGAAGCAATGCCAGGAACTAGCCCCCCTTCAGTTCTCCAAAGTTTAGGATTCACTGTATCTCAGGGTGCTGGAAGTACAAAGCAAAGTAAGACATAGACACAGGATTCAGTCTTTCATACAAAAAAAATTGACTAAAGTAGTCGAAGAAAATTTGTATTTGGCGGGCGTGGATAGGATTGAAACTTGAGGAATTTCGGGTCTAGGGCTGTCAGTTGATTGGTGCTTTTGTATCACACAATTGCATTGCTGTAATCAGGTGGGGGAGATTAGGAAGGAGTTCAGGGAGGAGTGGTCCACAGAGAACAGGCCCTGGAACTCAGAAGGTTGAGTTTGAACTTGGGGAAAACATCTAGTCCAAGAAAATTCTGAGTTGAGAAAGGATTTAGCATGCATGAAAAATGAAAACTTGTAACGTGAGAATTTTAACTTGTTACTTAAGATACTATGAGCCAAATGAATAGAGTTTGTTTTCTGTTGAATCCAAGTGCAAAGGGTCAAGGGATACCCTTCTCCCAGACCCTGCTCTGCCAGAAACACAAAAGAAAAGGAAATGAAGTTCGCTTCAAAGTGTTAAAACTGTTAAAAATACGGAATAGACAGTCACCCACCTGTTAGGCTATCTCAGACATTCCTATAAAGTGTGGCAGAGTTTGAGGACAGTCAACTTGTAATCACAGGGACTCTGCCATTCCCATCGGTCCATAGCCCAGATATACATGCTATTGCTATTTAGTGAATAAATACTTATTTTCTTATGTTGTGTTTGAGGAGACAGTCTGTGACCAGAAGGTTGGTAATCTGACAATAAGCTTCTACACTCAGAGGTTTGCTCTCTGGGCCTCAGTTTCTCCCCTGGAAATTAGATTGACAAGCTTTCCTTTGCTGGAGGAGGCCAAAGCAGAAGCTCAGGAAAAAATTGCTTTGGTTTCTAGCATCTTTTCTCTTGACCTATGTGGGGGGAGCCTAATGGCAGTCATGAGGTTGGAAGCTCCCAATGCTTTTTTTCAGCTTCCAAGTGACATTTCAAGTGCTCCGTGAAAGTCTTGGTGGGAATGTGTGTTTTTGTTTTTGCTTTAAGAAGGATAGCATATAGCAATTGGGGAAGAGGAGGTAGAATCTTAATTAGACAAATAGAAGACTTTCTTTAGTAATTTCTCTAGATTATTCCCTTTGAAAGGAAACCAAATCAATTGAGAAATGTAGAGAGACATGACCAAGTGGGAGTGAGTGAGTGGACTCTTCTTTCTCAGTCACAGGAAGATGAAACAGGCAGAATGAAGTCGGCACACCATGGACTCCAGGGAAGGCAAGGAAGACTTTTCTAACTGCCATTTTTTTTTTTTTTGTGACAGGAGGTAGACTTTTTAGAAAGACATATAAAAATGATTAGATAAGAAGTAAATGCTATCATTATGTTAAAGGTAATTTAACCTGAAATATAAATGAGACAAATGGGGGGGGGGCAGTTACAGCAGAATGAAATTTGGAGTCCGAGTCTCACTTAATATAAACTTTTACTTCAGGCATTGCCTCTGCACTCCCTATGACCAGAACTTCCTCTATTTCATAAGTAAGAACAATGAAACGTGCAGAGATTCTACAGCCTGTCCAAAAACACTGCAGACCAAAACCTTATTCTCTCTCTCTTTTTATTTTTTCAAAACAATAGTTTTTTTTTATTTTACATGTCAATTCCAGTTCCCCCTCTCCTCTTGCTTCTTCCACCTTCTCCCCATCTCACTTCCATTCACTTCACAGAGAGGGTAAGACTTCCCATAGCGAGTCAACAAAGTCTGGCACACCACTTTGAGGCAGGACCAAGGCTCTCTCCCCTGTATCTAAGCTGAACAAGGCATCACTCCATAGGGAATGGGTTCCAAAACTCCAGTTCATGCACTAGGGATAAATCCTGATTACACTGCCAGTGGCTCCACAAACTTCCCAAGACACACACCTCAGAACCTTATTCTTAAGGAAGAGTTTGGCTAGTGAATTTTTTTCAGTCAAGATGTTTCTTGTCTGTATTCACTAATGCACACAACACACACGTGCACGCACGCACACACACACAAACGTACACACATGCACATACACTACACACACAAGCACATGCACACCTACTATAAATCTACAAATCTTTCCATATAGATATAGGTCTCTTCTCTTTTATGACCCAAATATCACAGGGGGCTTTGTGCCGCAGGTTGTACATCTGAGCGGAGTACCCCAAACTGTGGCAAAGTCAAGGTCCCCACTGTTGGTACCAGATCACAAGGTGACGTTGTCACGTGCTCACTCTTGACTCTCCGCTGTGTTGCATGGGCCCTAAGTCACTTCGTGTTCCAGATGGTGTCATTGTCATCTCCGCCTTGGGGGAAAGGCAAGCACAAAGGCTAATGACCGTTGTTCAGGTCACTGTCAGTGCTCAGGGGTGGGAGGTGAAGCAAGAAACAGTGAACACCAGGAGGCCATGTTCAGGGCGCAGGCTTCACTGGTGTGGCTCTTGCCTGCTACTCTGCAGGCTGGTGCATCCACCTGGCCAGCTGGTTGGTATCATGCTTCTGAGAGACGCGACTATGACCTGCAGCAGCCCTAGCATATCCTGGCAGGGATGTAGCCAGCAGACCATCCTGATTGGAGTATCGACTAGGGGGATTTGGTAAGCCAGTGGCGAAAACTCTATTCTTGCCCAGACATCTTTAGGGTGGCCTTGGAGCGAGCCGTGGAAGATCAGCATGAGCCTAGAGCCTGTCCCACATACCTCTCTTTGGGACCTAGCCTGCATCCACCTGCCAATATGATTTCACTTTTTTCCTTTCCATGAAAGAGTCCTGCCTTTGTTGGAAGAATGCAGTTATGCATTGCATATTTTCAATAAAAAAGATTTACTTCCATTACATGTGAGTCTGGCAGCCCCCTTCTATGACCTTGCTCCGTCTTCAGCAGCGTGGAATCAAGCCCTTTGTATTATCTAGTTAAGTCTTTAAATTTGGTATTTAGGTTAAATACAAAATATGGTTCTTAGCATTATTCCAAGGTCACCGTTCATGATGGAAAACCCGTTAAAAGCACAGAAGTAATGCAGGGAAAATCCATTAGTAAGAGCAGCACCCCCTTATCTACAAAAGCAGCTACTTTCACATGATTTCCCTGCATTGTGGGGACATACTATCGGCATCGCCGCTAATGTCGCTATTGTATATCTCTATTCAGCATTCCGACCAGTTTATAATTCAGCGTCCTGCCGAACTAAACTTTGGTGTACAGTAATCTTGGCTTTAAAACTTCGCTGAGGAAATTAAAAGCGCACATGAATGACAATGTGCAGAGCGTGGCTTTTGTTGCGCATGGGAGAGCAAGAGACACCTTGTTTGGGGGGGGATTTGAGTAGGAAATTGATTTTTGTTTTTTAATCAGTTGCCGCTAAGATTATAATGCTATTAATGTAAAAGCATGCTGAACTAATTAAGAAGCAGAGACCTGGAGAGTATCCTAGGAGGTCTCCAATCCGAAGGTTATGCCCCCCCCTCTTTACAAGTGGGGAACAATGTCCAAAGAGCCCAGGGCAATCCATTCCACAGTTCTTATTGCTAACTCATTTCATTGCCTGGCCATCCCTACTGTCAGGAATTTTTTCCTCATGTTGGACTCAAATCCTAGCAGTTTAAACCAATTTCCCGCAGCTTTTGTGGGAAATGACAAACAGCTGTTCTGCATCATCTGGATGACAACTTCAAGATTTTATCCACCCGCTATTGGACCTTCCCAAGACCAGCCCTCCTGATGGTATATGGGCTTCCTGGTTCTGGTTTTAGAATTCTGAGTCACCAACTCCTTGTTAATGGTTAGAAGCCCATTGTAGGCACCCCCCCCCAATTTTTTTTTCCTAGCATCCATCTGACTTGTGCATTGGTACAAATGGTCAGGTCACACGGCTGATTAAAGTGTCTGGGCGTCTCCTTGATTCGGAGAAGAAAGCTGACCTTTTCATTGTATTTGATATTAGATGTGAGCACCGGGCCACTCTCTGTCTCATGTGCGAATGACTTTAAAACGTGCAGATCAGAATGCAGAGACAAAATTCGAACCCAGATCTCCCTGATTGCAAAACCCTTCCTGTTGCTTGGAGGTGGCTCCCCATGTTCTAGGAGGACATAGAGACCTGTCTCAAATATGGGTTTACTTGGTAAGTGTATGGGTTTGATATCCACTGAGCATCATTTTAGAGGACTCTAGGGAAATTATTAAAATTTCAGGACATGGGGAAGAGGAAGCTATGCTTTCTGAATTTTCCTTGACTTTACTATTGCCCTACAAACCTATGAAAAAAAGTTACTTTTGCTCTCCCCAGACTAAAGAAATAATTTTATGGAGGTTTAGGTTGTCAAACCAATGAGTTATTTGGGTTACCTACAGAAGTATTGATGAAGGATTACTTATAGGAGCTTGAGTGTTTCAAAGGCAGCTCATCACTGAGAAGCCCACCTCAGCATGGTCAAACACTTGGAAAAGTTGCATCCTGAAGTTCCTTGTAAACTTGCTGGCTAATCAAAGAGTCTCCTCTCCTAGTCACTGCTAGTCACTGGTGTTTTTTTTTTTTTTTTTTTTTTGAGCTGTGGGGAAGTTCTTGTGAACCTTTTAACTTTTGGGAGTTTCCAGAACATCATCATAAATTTAGCTGAGTCTTCTAAGTTCCATCATGTGCCAAGAGGAAGCATTTCCATGATTGTTTGGACAGTAGAGCAAGAGAGAAGAAAACCAAAATGTTGAATGTAGGCTGTCTACAGAATGTGAAAAGATCTTCACTAATCCCACATCAGACAGAGGTCTGGATCTCCAAAATATACAAAGAACTCAAGAAATTGGTCATCAAAGGAATAAACAATCCAATAAAAAATGGAGTACAGACCTAAACAGAGAACTCTCAACAGAGGAATCTAAAATGGCTGGAAGATACTTAAGGAAATGTTCAACATCCTTAGTCATCAGAAAAATGCAAATCAAAACAACTCTGAGATTCCATCTTACACCTGTCAGAATGGCCAAGATCAAAAACATTGATGACAACTTCTGCTGGAGAGGTTGTGGGGTAAAGGGAATACTTCTGCATTGCTGGTGGGATTGCAAGCTGGTATAGCCCCTTTGGATGTCAGTGTGGAGATTTCTCAGAAAATTAGGAAACAGCCTTCCTCAAGACCTAGTAATACCACTTTGGGTATATATCCGAAGCATGCTCAATCGTGCCACAAGGACATGTGCTCAACTATGTTCATAGCAGCATTGTTTGTCATAGCCAGAGCCTGAAAACAACCTAAATGCCCCTCGGCCAAAGAATGAATAAGGAAAATGTGATAAATTTACACAATGGAGTACTACACAGCAGAAAAAATAATGACATCTTGAATTTTGCAGAAAAATGGATGGAGCTAGAAAAAATCATTTTGAGTGAGGTAATTCAGACCCAGAAAGACAATTATCATATGTACGCATTCATAAGTGGTTTTTAAACATAAAGAAAACCAGCCCACAAACCACAATCCCCAAGAACCTAGACAACAATGAGGACCCTAAGAGAGACATACATAGATCTAATCTCCATGCATAGTAGAACAAGACAAGATCTCCTGAGTAAATTGGGAGCATGGGGACCTTGAGAGAGGGTCGAAGGGGAGGGGAGTGGCAGGGATGGGAGCAGAGAAAAAAATATAGAGCTTAACAAGAATCAATGAAAGAAAACCAAAGGTTGGTCGTGACATGCAGCAACAGGAACAGAATGGGAAGAAGGTGGAAGGATGAAGGCAGAAAGGGACACAGAGGTCTAAATATTGGCTGGGGAACTCAGAATGGTTGTTCTGTGTGGCTGCCCTGGGATGGAGGATGTTCTTACAACAAAAGAAGTGGCTTTTAGACATAAAGCAAAGAAAACCAACCTACAATTCATAATCCCAGAGAACCTAGACAACAAAGAGGATCCTAAAAGAGTCTACATAAGAAGGAGAACCAGACAAGATCTCCTGAGCAAATTGTGAGCGTGGGGACCTTGGGAGAGGGTAGGAGAGGAGGAGAGAGGAAGGGAGAGGAGTGAAGAAAAATATATAGTTCAATAAAAAAATTAAAAAATTAAATCAAGACAGAAACTGATCATAAGTAGTGTGTTTATATATGTGGGTGGGGTGGTAAGCTCAATTTTTCCAAATCTGTATTAGGAGAAAATGTTAATCTCTTTGTATAAAAAAAATTAAAAAATCCAGCTGATAAAGAAGCAGGGAGAGATTATCCAGCAGCAGAAGGGTCTAGAATGCAGTGTAGTTTTTAGTTCACTGTAAGTTTAGATGGAGCTCTTAGTGTTGAGGGAGCGAGAACATGAAATTAGATTTATGGGATAAAATCCCAGGACTCAAATGTTTACCTGTTGGAAATCCACGTGGGGAATCAATGCAGCTCCACTCCCGAGTGGCAGCCTGTGATGTGGCTGTCTGGTGTATTCCTCTTAATGTTTTGAAGTTCTAGCCATGTTTCCACAGATGACAGGATTTTTCCCTTTCAGATAGCTGAATGGTAGTCCCTTGAGTATCTTTATTCTATTTTCTTTACCAACAGATTGGTTGAGAGACATCCAGGTTGCTTTTTCCTTTTCTTGGCTATGGTGGAAAGTTCTACAGTAAGCAGGCCATGCGCCTGTGACTTTGTCATGCTAATTTCACTTCCTTTGGCTATATAACCAATTTGAGGATTCCTGTATTATGTGGTAATTTGAGCTTTTGTGGGACTTTCCTGCTGTCTTCCAGAATTTATACTTCCACTAACAGTGTACTGGGGGTGGGGGTGGGGTTCCTTTTCTCTACATCTTGCCAGCATTTGTTATCTTTGTTTTAATAGTAGCCATTTTTTATTGGGATGACAGTATATCTCCCAGGGTTTTCGTTGGCTTTTCGCATTCATTATTGACCCTGAACACTTTTTTGCATATACTGTACATTTTCTTTCTCAAAACATCCATTTAGGTCCTTCGCATAACATTTCCTGTTTACTTTGGCAAACTTTCCGTATCTCTGTCCTGTTTGGTATATAATTTATATGCTGAATATAGAATTGGAAAGTTTTACACTAAAGTACTCTCTTCTCGAACCTTCACTTAAGATAGTTGTTTAAAATTTTTGATCAGATCAGGGACTGTGGAGGTGGCTCAATGGCTAAAATGCTCTTCATGAAGACATAAAGACTGGAGTTGGTCCTGGCAACCATATGAACACCAGCTGGGAATGTGGCCCACCTTTGATTTCTGTGCTCAGGTGCAGAGGCCAGGAATTCTGGGCAAGCAGGCGAGGTGTACTGTCTAGAATCGGGGAGCTCTGGGTTCAGCAATAGTTTGTTCCGATAAGTAAAGTGGGGAAAGGTCATGGAAGATACCCAATATCAACTATGGTGTCCCACAAGCATGCCCACACTCCCGTGCTCACACTCTCGTGCTCATACCAATACACACACACACACACATCACAAAATGATATTTTTTTTAAGTTAGAATGACATTTTTAGTTCACAGCACAGAGGCCATACAGATACTTTTTTGAAGATGTTCCAATGTACTACTTAACCTATTTATTTGCCTTTACTCCAACTGTTCTTCCTCTGGCCTATTACCATGTCTTCTAGGGTTCTGATGTCACCTGCGGCTTCCTTGCATTGTGAGTTTGAAAGTTTCTGCTCTGCTCTCATATTAAACACTGTTTTCTCTGTCTCCTACAGCTTCTTTCTTGGTTTATTCTCTAATTCTGGCGCTGTAATGCCTCTACTCACATCCTGCCTCTCCCTCCCCCACCCCATGTATGTGTGTATAATATGTTTGTGAGGGAACCCACATGCCATAGTGAATGTGTGGAGATTGGAGGACAACTTTGTGGAGTATTATTATTATTGCTAATTATTATTTTACTTTCATATTTATTTGGGTTCCAGGGATCAAGCCCAAGCAAGCACCCACATTTGTGAAGCATGCACTTTCCCCTTCTATGTCTTCTCCCAAGCCTGCCTCTCTTTCCTTTCCCTTTCCCTCCCTCCTGGCCTCCCTGCCTCCTTCCATCCCTTCCTGCCTCCCTGCTTGCCTCCCTCCAACACTGCCTTCCTCCCCTCCTCCCTGCCTCCACCTCCCTCCGTTTCTCCCCTCCTCCCTTCCTCTCTCCTTCTCTCCCTCCTTCTCTCTGTCCCTCCCCCTGTCTCTGTATAATTCTCTAATCTGGATTCCTAGAGCTCAGAATGTAACCTAGTCCTAGTCTCACTCAAACTAACAATTTGGCTTAGTCTACCAATTCCCGGGATTATAGACTAGAAGCATTGCACCTGCTGTATATTTTTAATTTCTTGAGGACTTTTTTTTTTTGTATGATGCATTTTAGTTTGTTTTCTAAAAGGAGTTTTCAAAATATTTTCCTCTGTTTGTTTTGCTGATGCTTTTTGTTTATACATTCCATGAATTCTTTCACTTGGGCCGGGGGTGGGGGAAGAATAAATTTATTGGAAGCTCTTTGCCATCACCAATTGCATTTGCTATCTGTATTCTCTTTCTGTCTTCATTGTTAGAGACTTAATCAGTTACTTCATTTTTTTTTACTTGTAGAGGCGTTCACCTTACCATCCCGAAAAAGGAGAACCAGAGTCTGACTTCCACTTCCATTCAGTCCTACTTACCTTGGTGCCTCTCTTTCTTAGTTGTTTCCAGACTCGGGGGCACTTCTTGAGCCCCTCTGGGGTACCCTGGCAGTTTAGTTTTTCCTACTATGCAGCAGGGAACTCTTTCCTTCTGTCAGCCAAGCCTGTCCCAATTCCTATACTGTTCAGCTTTGAAAGTTTAGCTTCTAGGTTTTTTTCCCCCCCTTGGAATTTAAGGTCAAGAAAGATTCCTTTAAAAATGTATTGTCCATTAAATGAGACAGGCACATGTGTCAAATCCAGCATCCTTGACCTGAATTCCATGGGAGCATCTGTTGCCTAGTGAAGACAGGAATTAGCATAGAAGGAAGTAGAAAGAGAGAGAGAGAGAGAGAGAGAGAGAGAGAGAGAGAGAGAGAGAGAACACAAGTTTTATTAGTTCACCCAAGGAACCAAAACAAAGAAGAATTTAAGTAGACATTGCCCACAGGCCTCAACTTAGGGAGAAAACACAGTAATTCTGATTTTCCTGGTGGGGAGTTTCTCAAGAAAGACTGAGTTTCCCATTATATAGGAAGTAAACAGAAGCTTCTCCTTCCTTAGGTGATTGTCAGGGTTGGTAACCTTCCATGCCACCCTCCACGGCCAGCTCTTAGGTGTGTGGTCTTTGCAGCTCACTGGTACCCCTTTGCATCGGTTTCTTCCTCTGTAAAATATTAATAACAGAACCTATTGCCAGAGTGTTGCAGGAAGATGAAACTAGTGAATAAAGACACATCCTCAGAGCCCAGGATTCAGAAAGCATAGCAGAATTGGACCCAATCAATATTCAACTTCTGTTTATGGCTGTGCCTCCCTTGAGACTCCCATTTGAATGGGGGACATCCGGTAGTTGGGTCAGGGGATGTGAGAAGTGAACGGGATGCTCTGATCTTAGGCAGCTGTGCACTGGATGTGGAAGAGAGGAAAGGGACCAGTTTCAGAGTTTGGATCATTTAGTTGTTAGCGCTGAAGCTGCTTGCCCATCTGTAGATGCAGTGTAACCAAGCCAGCCGCGGTCTCTGCCTTCTAGTCCTCATAAAGTGTCGAACACATGTGGAGGCTCCCCCTAAAAACTTCCTTCATGCATTGAAAATCTCAAGCGCAATACTTATTGCACCCAGTCTCAGAGGACCCGGAAGCACAGCTGCACACAGAAGCTGCATTCTCAAGTGCCCCTCAGGTTAAAGCTCTTCCTCGCCCAATGGAAGCCGTGTTTTCCTGTTTTCACCATCAGCTTCTGTTTTCAAATGCTGGCTCTTTACATTTGCTTTTCCCCACTGGTTAGGACCATACGACTCTCATACTCTCATACGACTTTACCACTTACCTGGCCCGTGCCCCTACATCTCCTCCTCTTTATGGTTTTCATATCCAGGCCTGTCCATCAGTAGATTAGAAAACCTCCCATCATAAAGCCACCTCTCTTACCTTTGGGCATGAACTGGGGAGAGGAATTGGAGGCACATAGCCTGTTGCTAATCTGGATGGGAAGAATTCCATCTGGGCAGCTCTCCAGGCAAATGCCCCCCATCATATTCCCCACCATGGAGCCTGGTAGCCAACATATTAATTTGCCCTCATAATCTGCAAGATCATAACCACAAGCCAAAGCTTTCAGAAAAGGGACACACACCCTTCTCAGGAAGAAATGGTCCACGCATTTGAGCTGGCAACTCATGAAGGAGGGAATGCCACTTCAGCGTGTCTTCGGCAGTGTCCCCAGGAGGCTCATGCTGCTCACATCAGGACCCTGGATATTATATCATTTGTTGCTCAGTGGGAAGACATTGAAAATTCCTGAAGGGAAGTACTTGGCATCGATAATCTTGAGTGTGTGCTGTGTGGAAGGATGGAGAGCAGAGAGCCGCTTGGCTCAGGGCTCTTGCTCTGATTGGTGTGTTTTGTATTGCTGTGCAGCTCTTGTTCACATTCCCATAGTTTTGTACAAGAACGTGGCCATAGTGGCAGGAGCGGGACAGTGGCCATATAACATTCAGAATCTGAAGGGTTTGCTTTTAGATGTCATCCCAGCATCCTTCATGATGGACTAGCATCCAGGAGACCATGGCTCATGCTTGTTCATGTTCTCGCTAATACAGTTATCTGCATGTGCTGCGTCTTAGGAAGATGCTACAAATGAGCTTCCACTTCTTGTGTATAATGATAGGAAAGCCCCAGCACCCTAGCTGAACAACTGATAAACTTCAGAGATGATAATGGCGGGGAAATGAAGAATAACTAATGTAGCTCCTACCTTTGCTTTAGGTTCCAGTCAGGGTCACCCATCTCTATCATTCAATAACATTTCCAGCTCTCTCTCTCTGTCGTTCTACCAGGCTACCTGATGACAACTTCACAGGCATCTTCTTGAGAATGTCTGGCTCTGAGTGGGCTAAGTGTCAGGAAGAATCCTAAAAGCAATGAGATCATTTTTGGGTTTATAGACCACTGAGCTAGGAGACCAACCACATGCATTCTGGTTCCACCATTGCTAGTTACATCTGCTAATTTGGGCTAGCCACTCATCCTTTGACCACAGTTTGGTCTGGGTGAGAAGGACAACCTTTGGGTTGAGTCAGCTCCCATAGCTGGTTAAAGGGGCCAGATTTCCTGCAGGTCCTCAGGTGAGTGTAAGTATCCCAGGCCGGACGGCCCTTAGTCTGTCAAAGCAGAATTAAAAGTAGAGAGTGGGGATGACTGACATGGACTCAATGGGTACATCCAGTGTCACACTTTTGACAATTGCTGTATCAACCAGCCAATATTAAAGATAATGATAACCATCCCACCCCCACCTTTTCCAAGGCTAGAGACAGATGTCGGCTACGAACTTCACCTCCAGTTGAATTGGCTTGACCCTCGGGAGAAACCGAGGACTGTTTTCAAAACGAATTGGAAAATAACATTCTCATTCCTCCTTCCCGGGAGCAGTCAAATGCGGTTCAGAGCTTAGGATGCGGCTGCTGAATAATATGTGAGCCCGAGCCTTCACAGTGAGAAAATTGTTCTCCCTGGGAGAAGAAACAGACCGCCTTTCTGGAATGCTTCCATCTCCTCCAGCGAGCAGGCTAGATGCCCTCCTACACTGGTACCACGGCTCACAAAAGAGAGAGTCATTTGGGCTTCCACTAACAAATCTACACTACCCACTTTGGTCTGAGAAGAATTCCTGGTCCTTTTCAGGCAAGCATTTTCCTCTTGGAGCCAACTTTCAAAATCTCAGTTGTATTAATTAAAGCTCTGCTAGGCGAGAGAGTTTGCCATTTCTTACTGAGGTCCCTTACCAGGTGAAACATACACGTTCTCAAGATTCCCGGCCTTCCTTTGGGCTGTCTTTCATCCGTATCTCGTACGTGATTCGGTGACTGCATGCTTCATTCGGCACTTGAGTGATATGTCCCTTTGACTGTCCCTTCTCTTTCCCATGGGACAGTGCGCTCCTACTGGCAGGGAGTGAGCCTCATCTGCCCACCCCGAGTGCTTGCTCCTGCTCAGCGTGTGTTTATTAAACCTAGTTTAATCATCCTCACAGTTCCTAAATTAGTCTTCCGTGCTGCCCTGGGTCTGGGACATCTTCCGTAATCACCCTAGCTGGACAGTACCTCCTAATAATTTATATGTCTGGGTGAAAAAATAAATGCACAAAAGAAAGCAAGCAGGCAACAGCGCTCTTGGAGAGGGAGACAGTACTGACTTTTGTTGGGCTGAGTGGGTTTCAAGTGCCGTCAGGTGTTGCCGAATGTAGAGCTCTCTTAAACCTTTGTTTTTTTTTTTTTTTTCTTTTTCTCTTGATCTTTATTTCTAACACTTTTAAGGGACCTTATTACTCCAACCAATTGTAGGCCCATTGTAGGTAGGATGACATGCACACATCTCTTTCTGTTATTTTCTGAAAGTCGACATTTGTGATGGACGTTTGAAAAAGCAAGAATGAATGCGACTTCATCCCACACACGTTACCTCCTTTCTCTTCTTCAAAATCGGAAAGGAAACGTACCACACACAGCTGGCAAGAGCTGGCGTGGCCCAAACCTGCTATATCTCAGTGCTCACGCGAGGTCGGTGCAGCCAGTTCTATTGAATCCTCTTGGAAAGGGCTGCTAAGCACATGATATAGAAAAGAGAAAGAGTTAAGTGACCATCACCAATTACAGCCTGGGAGGGGGTGATTAAGAGCAAAATTGCAGGGAGGTTTTTAATTTAGCTGTCTAGAGGAGTCACCCCCAGACACACCAGGCTCATCAGATCATACACCTGGCTCCATCCTATCACCCGGTACTGCCAGTCAGAGCAAATGTAACAGAAAGGGCGCCAAATGGTTTGTGCAGCTCCATGCCCTTTGCCTGCGTGGACAATGGAGCTCCCTTATATTTTATTAGAGACAGCAAGAAGGGGCCAATCAAGTCTAAATTAAGTAAACCAAGAAACTACCCAGGGGGAAGTTTAAAATATGACTATGTGCCATGCATTCAATTTGTATAATTCCGTGTCGTTGCCAACTTGTATAAAGATAGCTGGGAACAGGGTTAAAACGGGCTTTGGTGTGTGTGTATGCACACCTCTCTCTCTCTCTCTCTCTCTCTCTCTCTCTCTCTCTCTCTCTCTCTCTGTCTCTGTGTGTGTGTGCGCGCGTGTGTGTGTTTCCTGCTACAAAATCATCTCCTATACCTTTTCCATCCATTTCATCTGAAGTTCATTTGCCCTGCACCAATTTCTCCATAATGTTGTGTCTAAACTTCCACAGTAATGCATCTTATAGTGGCAACATGCAAGGCTGGGGTGGAGGGTTCCTTTGAAGATGTGCGCCAGCCAGTGAACTTCCTTTAACTATAATGATACAACATGCTATTAGGGAGAGGGACCTGATAAGAAACAGCACTAAGCATCCCTGCATGACTTGTTGAGTGCCTGGCATTGTGCTGCAAGCTGGATCACATCATCTTGGGTTCTCTATGGTACCTTAGTATATTGAACATAGATGGACTAAGACAAGGAAACAAAGTCCATAAATGGCCTTATGCAAATTGCCCATCACCTCTGCAACACATGTTCTAAGAGGCCCACAAATCAGCTATTAATATATACATATACATGGCCAATATAATTGAGCTTTATATTAGCATACCCTTGGTATAAATATTTATAAATTACTGTTTAATTAATATGTTGGTTTAAGCAGTTTCTATTGGTAACATGCAGCCAGCAACACTATAGAGTTTCGGAGCTCTATGCAAAGTGAGTGTTTATAAAGATTACAGTTCTGTATTTTTTGGGGGGAATATTAAAACTCAGATACTGAAATTAGAATCTTGTATACCTTCTTAACGTCTTTGTGGATAGTGTGTTCTTACGAGTGAATCTAGGCTCAGTTAACTGTTCAAGGCCCCTAATTAAATTAGGAAAAATAAAATATTGTCAAGATTCCTATTAACAGTGTTTTCTGATGAGAGCAGTTTCTTCTTTGCAGATTGTAGTTTATTGCAATTCTGATCATACTTCCCTATCTAACAAGGTAGCTCAGATACTAGGTACAGTCCTCAGTTTAGTATTAGGGAAACAGTCAGCTTTTCTCTACATCTAATGATCTCCAATATGCAAAGTAAATGAATCAGGAAACAGTCAGATCAAGTGTGTTTTCTGCTCCAATTTTTACTATGTGAATTCATGTATCCGTCATGTGCCAACAGAGAGGATACAAAACTCCAGCTCAACCAAGAGTCAGAAAAGGCTTGCTATTTCAACTAGTTTCTCTTAATTTGCTGAGATGAAAAATAGTTTTGCTCCTTTACGAGTGAAGGTTAAATCATCAGACAGTATAACAACATGGTAATAAATGATTTTAAAAAATAACTATAGCGTGACCTAAGAAGTTTGTTTTCCTAAGGAAAAAAAAATCTCAAGAAGATTCTTATAGATATGAGTGCCTTATTTTATTTTTGGAAGACTATATTCTATTTCCTTCATTTTGGAATTTTCTCATTCCTTATTGTACAATCTGATCCCAGCTAAATAATTCAGACTAGTTTATAGCGAAGAACTTCTAGCATTAAAACATCAGTTTCGGAAAATGAATATTTAGTCTTTTAAAGAATGTGTGTGTGGCGGGGGGGGGGAGAATTTGAGCAAGTATATAAGCCAATTTATTATTCAAATAAATGCTATCTTTAGACAAATCTAAAATTCTTCCTGAATCATAGTCCATATCCTTGATAACTCTTTGAAGAAAGATTTTGCTGTGAAAAACCTTTCATGGCTACAGACTGCACTGGGACAGGTAAATGGGGAAATCATTGCGTTAAACTGTGAATTGCTGTTTGAGAAGAAGCAAGTTGTGAGCATCCCACACTTTTGGTCAAGGCAAGCAGGATGCTAGTTAATAATTTGATTCCCATCAAGTGCTAGCTACATTCCAGAAAGCCTTGAGGAGATGGTTTCTCCGTGAGCAGCAAGGCAGTGCAGACATGAGGAAAATACCTTCAAATGTAAATCCTATTTAAATACTGAACACTTTTTTAAAAGACAAGAGACAGTTTGGGTACTGGCAATATAATTTGCATCTAAATAAATCAAGAGCAAGAAGGTAAAATATACCAATAGTATTTTAAAACCAATATACCAATAGTATTTTAAATATACCAGTAGTATTTTAAATCTTCTAAAATATGAGTGGCTCATCTCCACATTGGGATTTACTGAGCAAATGAATGTTTTTTTTTTCACAGTTTGCCACTGAAAACAAAAAGATATGGTCCAGATTTTTAAGTGTTTCACTGGAGGTTTTAATTTAGTTAAATATGAAATGACTATTATAACATTTTACTAAACACGGTCAAACTTTCATTTCCATGACTTGAATTTCAAGAAAAAATACAATTTGGCTTTGTTCTTTATATTGTTATTTCCAAGTAATCACCCAATAAATTGAATGTTAGTAAATATTTCACTAATATTTGCTTAAAATTTAAGAACCGCTCACAAAGTTGCATGCCTAGTAAAATAGAAGGTGCAATATGATGTTTCATAATTTAAAAACCTAAGAGGCTGTCAACTCAATAATCTTATCAAAATTGATTTAATCAAAGCAATGGAGAAAGGGAGACGACTTTGTGATTGTTTTGGTATGATTAGGAGAAATTATTGTCATTTGACAAAAACAAATGATACTTACTTGCCTTAATATGGTTTTATATTTTTTCATTGATAATAATTTTGAATAAGCTTAGACTTTTAGAGAATGTTGATTTTGCACCCATTGAAATGTGTTTCCACTTGGCTACAGCGTATACCATAATAATTTCACTTAGATTTCACATTTTCCATGAACTATCAAATTAGATAGTTAAAAATGACTATGTACTTCCCTATTATGGTTTATAAAAAATGTCTGTAATTACAATTCATTTGTAATACAAGTTAACTATAATACATGTAAGAATAGGAGGGTAATTTGTAATATTTTAAGAAGATAATTTTCAGTCTTTTAAAAGTTGCTTGGCTTTTCTCTTTGTAAATTATTTTGAAAGGCAATATCAAGAAGTGAAGACAAAATGATGATTTATGGGCTACATTTTTTCATTTTAAAATTTGGTATTTAAATCTTTTGTGATCATACACTGTGCTCTATTTCATAAAACTGTAACAAAATATCAGTTTCTATGGTCCATAATAAATAACAAAATGTGGTAAAAGTAATTCAAGATTGTCTGGATACACTCCATTAAAAGGAAGTTAGCATTGTGAGTAATGACTTTAATTTACTAATTTATTCAATTTTTATTTGTTGGACTTACTGCTTTGCTTCACATTACTGGAGCAGACCACCCACCTACTGAGTATAATAAAATTTCAAGATTTTTCAAAGGAAAAATTATATTAAAATTCTAAGTTAATACCCGAGGTAATAAATAAGGCAGGGAAAAGTTTGGCATCTTAATCTTGCTTATTCTTAGAAACCAATACTGTAGCAGAGGGAGCAGGATGGGTAGAAATAAAAGAGCATTTTATGTTCCTCATTCTTTTGTGTCAATATTAGCCCATGTGTACTCTGCTTGATTCTATTTATTTTTGTCAGAAGTATTTCGTGGAAGTCCACAAGATTTAGTTTAGTTTATTTGTTATTGCTTTCCAAGGCTTTAAAAAGTTTTTCAAGATAAGAAACAAGAGGCTTTGTTTTTAAGCAGGGAGTAAAAATTTAATGAAGGATGAACTTCCTTTCCTAAATTTAGAGAATTTTCAGTACACGTTGTTTCAAAATATATTTTTAAAGCGTAAGATACATTTTCATATTTTGGAATATCCATTCTTGTTTTTCAGTTTAAATTTCTTAGCATATAAACATCAAATTTTTCCACAAGAACGTATTTCTTATGTAAAGACATTTATTTTCCTTGTTTGCCAATATTTGCAAATTTCCAAAGCCAAAATAGCACAACAGACAAATAGCTGGTGTCTTTTTGTTATTGTTGATGCATAAAATAATTTGACAAATTTAGCATTCAGATAAGAGGTTCATAAAATGCAAAGCTAATTTTTCCAGAATATCTTATAGTTTTCATATAAAACAAATGCTCTGTGCTAAAGATTAAAAAACCATTGTCACCCCAAGACTGCTTTATTTATTTCCACATTGCATTTATAAGTTTCACTTTATGACTTCGGCTTCAGTTGCTCATAAAATAATTTTTCACTGAGGCAATTAGTATAATTAATTAATTATTCAATAATTGAAATGCAGGTTAACAAACTTCCATATATGAAAGTTGAAAAAAAAAAGTCCTTCATTCAAACTGTGAACTCTAAGCCTATAAAACTCTTCAAAGAACCCCAAGATATCAAGCAATCTTTTATTTGGCTAAACCTACCCCCCACCTTCACGCTCTTTCACACTCAAATAGTCAGTATGTTCGGCTTGGAAAAACGCTAGGAAAGCCTTAATGGATCACTGATTTTAACTAAAGAGGTAGGTGCGTATCCCTTATAAATGAATTCCAAACAATTTTTTTGTTTTAGCATTAATAGTTTTCATCAAATGAAAACAAGCTTCTTAGTGTAGGGGAGTAGAGTGCTGAATGGGGCACTTATTAGCATACCTTTTATTTTAAACTCAAGGACAAACATTCTAAAACAATATCTATTACATGGGGACAATGGTGCAGGGTTTGTTTTTTTTTTCCCACGTTCTAATATTCCAGCAGTGGCCTTCCTTTGAGTCAAGGATAGCATAACCAAAGTACAAAGCGAAGGACACAGGAAAAACAGCAGGCACACATAAAAATCAATTTAAGAAAAACAATATTTAATCTTATTCAGCCGAAAGCGGGTGCAGCCAATACGGTGTGGGCTTTCACTGTGCCTGAGAGTTCTGTTCCCTGCATAGGTGCCTGCAGCAGCCCTGAAAGTGCATTTATGATTAAGGAAAATGAGGTGTAGATTGGGAGCTGGGTCTGGCCAACATAGAGGGTGATACATTCTGAAGTTGGCTCTGCATTTGAGGTTCAGTTTTGATCAGTAGCAAGAAGAATGCTCCCCAGCACAGAGGCTTCCTCCAGTTTAGAAATAGACACACCAGGTAGCGCATCCCTTTTCTCTCCCTCTCAGTCTCTCTGGCAAGCCACACGTGCTGTGAAGTTCAGGCTTTCTTCCCTGAACAATTCTAAATGGCACACATTTCTGTTAAATAATTTTCCCTCTAGCCTTCAGAACTGTATGAAAATTTGGAAAATTATGATGGAATAAATTAGGTCTCTTGACAAAAACTGTGAGGGAGGATCATTTCTAATTTTAGTTAAAGGAGGAACTTCAGAGGAATTAAATCAAGGATGCTAAAAAAGTCTTTATTTTCATGGCAGTGTTCTTTGTTCCTGTTTTGAATAAGGCACACTAAAAGTCTTCAGTTTTGGAAGCCCAGAGCCAATCATAAAGCAGGGCCATAGTCACTTACACAAGATTGAATTTATATAATTATCCCCACAAGGACACAAATTTATCTTTTAGTATGTGAGTGTGAGAAACTGCCCAAAAGAAAATCTTTGCAACAAGTGTCACTCATTTCTAGAAGCCATTTTCCTATTAACTATGTAAACTTGATTGTGTTGTGTTTTGAAAAAAAAAAAAAAGAATTCTTTTCATTAAAAATCTTTAACAAACCTCCCTTTCGCTTCTAAATGAAAGTGTGAATTTCTAAAGCAGTATTGTTGGCTACCCTGATTAAGACAATTCTTCACCTAGTTTCCTTGGCCTCTTTGTGTTCATGGCCTTGTTACCTTTCCACACTTTGATTTGGGAGTTTTATGATCTTTTATCCTTTTCCCTCTTTATCGCTTTAATACATCATCCTGAGGAATAGTCAAGTCCAACCCAAGCCCCGATCACGTATCTAGGCAGACAGGTTTCTTTCCTAGCTTGTTCTGTGAAAACAGGTAAGGACATGAACAAGTGTATTCTGGCCCCACTAGGTCAGCAGCTTCTGCGTTTGACATCTGTCAGACAGAAACAGGGAAGAGATGCCCCTATCAATTACAGGAGATCACTGATAGCATTGGGGAGTTGGAATGAGGATGGAGCCTTCCATTTTTCTCTTTAAAAGGATGCCATCTGTGTCTATTAAAAGGTACCGAGAAAAAAGAAAAAAGAAAAAGGACTCCTATGTGGTTACAAGGAAGCAAGCAAGCAAATGCCCCCCAAACAAAACAAGCAATAGCCCCCCAAAACAGTATAAGCAAAGCTGTAGAAGCAGGTCGTCCACTTCTTTAGTAGCTATGCACAGAAAGCTTTTTACTAACCTTTAAGGCCATAGTTAGAAAGAAGCCCAATAGACCATGGCACAGCAAAATACACACAGTCAAAGACACATTAAAGATCAGCCCGTGCTGGTCATTAATTCAATATCAACAGTTGGAATATCAAAGGCTGTCTAGAGTCAAATAGAATTTATTTTTATATTACTTTTCCAGAATCAAATTATATTCCCTAACCTCATTAGAGGAAGCAAGTGAGGCACACAAGAGTTTTCTTCAGGTGTAGAAGTAGTTTTTAAGGGAAACGACAAGCCTCTGCTAATGAAACTGGGACATTGCCTAATCGGTCTTCCTCCTTAATTTACATGGTTTCTCTTAAATAAAATCATTTACTCAGTGACAGCAAACACAACCAGCAGATGTTTGATTATTTGCTGAGGCAAGACAGTATATTAACTGATGGAAGTATCAATTGCAGTTATTAAAATAGATGCTATTTAGGAGAACTGTGGGATTCAGAAATCATTATTCATATAATTAGAAACTGGAAACGAGTCAACAGGAATTGTTTTGGCATAAAAAAGACATTTGAAATGACTTTAAGTGTGGTCCTAACGAGGTATACCCAATATAGATAATATAAGCATCAGACTCACTGTCTTATTGCTAAGATCATTCTGTAGTCTTGGAAGCATAAAGGATTTGGTGCAAATGAAGATTGTGATAAATTACATGTATCCTATGGCAATAGTTTATGTGAACATCATCAAGGCTGGATATACTTCAAAGCTTAATTTTTCTCAATTAATATGTTTTTTACTCATTTGGTCAAAATGTTGTCTATTAGCTGACAAGTCTAGCATCCAGACAGAATGCATTTAGCATTTGCTTATCATACATGATTATGTAATTCTCCCCCTCGCCTTTAAAATACAGCATAGAATAAAATATCAGCCCAAGTGTCATATGCTAAAAGAACTCAGAATAAATTATTACTCAGTGTGAGGCTAGGAACTCCTCTGTGAACATATTGTATCAAGTGGTTACTTGGATGCAGCCCATCTGAAAGACTTGAGAACTACTTAGAATTACTAACTGTAAAAAATGCTGTGCCAACCCCGACACATTTAGACAGTTTTTGTTCCTCAAGGATTTCATCTCCACATTAAACCAAGGCCAACGATGCTAAAATGCACACACACACACACACACACATACACACACACACACAAAATTTTGTTAGGCAAAGTCAAAATTAATGACAAACAAAATCAAGTTTGCTTTGTGTTTGATTTTTCAGGCAGCCGCATCCTGATATAAAAGAGCCATCAAAGAAAGATATCCATTAATTATTAACTCCCAACAACTTCAGAAGGCAGAACCCTTAAACCTCCATTGACATCATTCTGCCAGGCTCCTAATCTGGGCAAGTTGCTGGTAAGAGTTACATTATACACACAGCAGGCCACCAATCCTCCCTTTAACAACTGCGGCCACAGAACTGCTCACTGCAGCCCGGAGGACCACACAAGAGAAACTAGAATCTCTTGCAAAGACATTTTTAAGAGACCATTGCAATCTCACATTCGGAGACACTTTGCCTCTGTCAACTGTACAAGACCGCATCTGTAGGCTAATGGCAATGTGTGTCGAAATTCATCCTGCTTTTTGTGTGTGGGGGGTGGAAGAAGGACAGAAAGACTGATGTGTTAAAATGTTGTGCCGCCCTGTAGCATGACCAGTTCAATCTTTTGATGATTCCCCCGGCTTTTCATTCCAAGGCAGAAAAACAAAAGAGGCATCAGATAGGTGACTTTGATAAAATTCAGACATCTATAATGTTATGTAGGCAAGTGAGCTAATTTAGATTTTTCTCAATTATTATTAGTATTTCTTGATTTTAAATCAGGGTTAATTAGGTTTCTGTTGGCAAGATTATTTTGCCTATATAACAAACATTAAGTGAAATTCAAGACTGATGTAAATACCCTTTTCATATGTGACATTTTTTTTACAACGACCAGTTTAAATGTTCACTCTGAACTTACAAAATTCTCTGGTCACAATACAAGAAAAGAAGATGTTTGCTCATCTCGGTTCTTTGTAAATTGGCAAGATCATGGCCAACTAACTCCCTCCTGCACAGTGTACAAAATAAAAAGTTCATGCAACCTGCCTCCAATCCAAATGGTAACCCGGTGGAAAGGGCAATTTAAAATGCCCTAACATGAAGGTAAAAATGAATGTTTGTCACCTCAGGTTCTGGAATTTTGAGATGATTTCCTCCAGATACATCTGCATAGAATGAAAAAAAAAAAAGCAAAGCAAACAGCTGTAGCATATGGCAGGGAGAACTTTGCTTTTTTCTCTACTTTTTGGATGTACCTTCCATATCCTACCTTCATTTTCCCTTTTCTCATTCTGTCTTCTAAAACCATAGCTGGTTACAGAGGCACAACTTCTGACCAAAGTAAGTGTGCAGGATCCCTGCGGCTCCTGGGAAATGCCAGGACACTTGGTTTTTTTTTTTTGTTTTTTTTTTTTTTTTTAAAAAAAAGTCAAAGGAATCAACAGAAGTGAGAACTGGTGAGAAACATTTATTAGCAGAGCGAGTCACTTGCATCACAAATTCTCCAACCTTAGACTTACTCCCCGTCTGACTTCCTGCAAGTCCTTCATTTCCGCCTCTGTATTATAGAACTAGAATGGTCAGAAATCAAAACGCTAACTTTCCAACCCAATGTAGAGCAAACGGGCCCGGGGAAAGTGAGTCTCTGTGATGACTCACGCTTAAAGGTTTTATCTCTTTACTCTATTTGATTAAAGGCCTTGTATTGAGTTAAGCAGCAAACCCTGCAGAATAATTAATGGCTGCTAGTTTTTTTTTTCCCTTCACCCACCCCCACCCTTTAAATGAAAGCTTAAATGGGGGGAAAATGGAATGTCAGTCAGAAGCTGGCTCATACCAATCATAATAATTATAATCTATTAGAATTAAGCCATAATCATTAGAATTTCTTCTTTTCTCCTACCTTTGATGGCCTTTTTCGTCTGTTTCATTGAAAGCTGTGACTTTTAACGGACGCTCTTGATATTCCTATGTTTTTCGTCAGAGTCTAAGGCATTCGAAAGGGAGAAAATAGCTCTCTGTCTATAGAAATAGATGTTAATATATTAGTTACTTGGCGCAAGCAACTTTTGCAATATGTGTATCTGGTGACCATAGTCGTCTTTATTTAGGCCTGTCCATTTTGTTGTATTCTGCTCTTGCCCGGCAGCTGGACCCTGACCTTCAAGTTTTTTTTCCTTTTTCTTTTTTTTCTTTCTTTCTTTCTTTTTTTTAGAAAAAGAAAAAAAAAAGAATTCTTTTCAGATTGCAAGTTTCCCCCTTCTTACCCTCCCACTGACAGCATCCTATTCAGAACTGGAGATAACTTTATTCATCTACACGTCATTGTATCAAATTCAATAGGCAAACTGCTTCAACAAGCCTCTGAGCTGCTGGGGACAGGGATGTCTTCATCCCTGCCCCCTCCCCAACTGGTCCCCAGTGCAATTGGATTTTTACCACTGTCTTTTCAGGCATGAAATGAGCACAGTTACAAAAAAAATAATAATTTCAAACAAGTGTTTCATTTCTCTGTTTGGCCACTCTAGCTGTATTTTCCAGCAAATTCCTCAATTGGGTGGAATATATTATCACCAGGCTGAATTGCTGGGAATTCTCTCTACCTAATACCTGCTGGAAAGGAATAAGGGGGTCCATTTATTCATCAAGTCTTGGAGATTCTGAGGAAACGAGTCTGTGTGGCTAGCATCCCAGTAAGTGAGAATTTCAGAGACTCAGCCCTTCTAAAATGATTCTGCAGCAGGGCTTACACAAAGGGGGGGTGCAAGGAGGGAGTCTGTGACTGCAGCCACCTAAAGCAATAGCCTGTTTTCAAAAAACAAAATACCAAGGCTGCCTCCTGATGGATTTGGGAAGAGTGGAAATAGCGGTGTCTCTCTTTTTGTCCCCCTATCCTAGACTCTGAAGTGGGTTGACTGCACTTTGCGGAGTCTGGGATTCGACGAGCAGGGGGAAAAATAGCAATTGCTTAATGTCAGGAACATCAAATAAGTGTTTGATGTCGGACACCCTTGCTACAAAATTCAGCCTACAGCCAGGATGGTTGGGTGTTAGATTAGTTTTCTGGGTGGGAACTGGCTTTCCTATGCAGGTTCCCAAGGAGGTAGTCACTGAGTTTAATCAACAATATAGTCCTTTTTTTTTTTTCCCCCAAGGTGGTTTGCTCTTTGAAATCTTAACAAGGATTCCTCTCGTAAAAACCAAAGATCTCTTAGGACTCGGAGGTTTAAAAATCCAACAAGAAAAACCTGGGCTCAAATAGTTCTGAACTCAGTCACGTCTCCTTGTCCGGTCCTGAGGTGCTCCCCTCCCCCATATCAGAATGCAAAGCCTGAAAGCAATTTGAATGATTAAAATTAAATAGAGCATCCAAAGTGCTTAAACCAGCCGGCCATTATAAAACATTGTAGCTCCTGAAGATAGAAAGGGAGCGAGATCTTTGAAAAACGCAGACTTACATCACTGAGTAGGTGTTTTCTCCTCTAGCTCCTATATGTTTATGTAGCCAGTGTTACAGACATTTGGAAGGATTTGAGAGTTTCAAAAGAGAGAAGTTTATACATTAGTGCTGCAAGTTGCAAAACACTGTTGATATTCAAATGTTTATTGTGCAAAATCTGGGATAAGCTTCGGCATGAGGGCCCCTTTAAGTGCCTACAACCCTTGCTAATTCCCCTCAGCATTGAGGCTCGCACAAAGGCCTTAATCCAATTCCACTTTTTTTTTCAGAAAGCCTATGCTATTTTCCCTCACATAAACTAACAACACTACCCCATCACACTGCAGAGTGGGTCAAAGAAAAAGCGCTCTCTGTTTATACTTCAGCAACACCGTGTTTCTCAGGCAAGCATGGTGTGGGACTTGAAGTGCTTCTCTCCCAGACCCCGCGAAGGCATCCTTGGGGAGGGGGATGCTTCAGACATGAAGGTAGTAATTTTTAAGGATTCAAAAAAAATGTTCTGGGGGTGTAAAACATTCACTTATCTATTATCTGTGTAAAGAAATTGATCGCTTTATCAACATTTCTGAAATTCTGATTTGAACGACACGAGTCAGGCTTCCTTTGGTAAGAAACATGCACATTCTGATAGGGGGGGGAATTATTTTTCTCTAGACTGTTGTGTCTCCCCCTCCTTTTCTTTTCTTTTTTTTTTTTTTACCCACCCCGTGCCCCAGTTCTTCCAAATTTTCTGAAGGAATTTCTTATATTACCCGACAGTACACATTGCTTTTTCTCAATCACTGGGTCCCTTGATCAAAATGAGGGGTTGATTCAGCACAAATTTTAGACATCTATCCTACCCTTTTTTTTCTTTTTCTTCTTTTTTTGTGCCTTTCATTTTGCTGGTAATTTCTAATTTAGGTAAACACTGCTACAAAATATAACAGCTGTGGTTGTCAATGGACCCCATCCATGTGTCTCTGGTTGCGTGAATACAATTGAGCAATTATGTTAGCAACTAACTAACTGGGAGTTGCAATTGAGAGCAGCCATGTTTCAAACCCAGAACTACATCACAGGGTGGGGATGGGAAGTTTCAAGAATGGAAATGAGTCAGTTTCGAGCTATACTTTGGCAATTTGTGTCAGTAAAATATAAAAATGCATGAAACTCTGGGTTCTAATTGGAGAGAAATATGTCCTATTCTATTGGTTTTTATTCATTATATCAAACCGATGAAACAAGTCTTTGTAACTGTTGAGTGTTTTCACTTTTCCATGAAGCCTATCCTATGGGAAGAAAAGTGCGCCTCTCAGGGGCATGGTTTCGAACTGAAGCAACAAGTCATTGTCCTGGGAGATTGCACTCATCAATATGTTTATGTGAGGGAAAACACAGTCGATACAGGGTTTTGTATATCTTAAAGATGCCAATTTTTGCAGTGAGAGAAAGTTGCAAACTATGACAAAAGCAACCGATGATATTTGGCAATTTTTATTATTCTCAACATCTATCTGATCTTCTGCTGAAACAGTATCTGGGACTCCCTCTCTGTCTGCAGTGCTCGCCAGCTGACCTCTGAGGCTGCAAGACACTATTTTCCGTAATTAATTTGCATAAGGAGAAAAAAAAAGGCAAAGGTCTCTTAGAATTTAATTGCGTTTTAATGTCTGGATGGCCTGAATGGTGGGTCCACGATTGTGACTCAATTGCTTGGGAAGGTAGGAGGGACCATGAATTTGAAGGCAGTCTGGGCTGTAGGACAAGACTGGATCAAAAACAAACAACAGGAACAAAATATAGGGGCTGGGGACAGGGGTCTGTGGGTATGAGTACTTGCTCTGTAAGTATAAGGAGCTGAATTTGAATACACAGCACCCACACAGAAGGCTATGCATGGCCATGGAGGCCTGGAATCCCAGCTAGGAGGCAAAGACAAGGAGATGCTGAGAGTTCACTGAACAGCCAGCGGAGCCTAAACAGTAGGTTTCTAGTTCAGTGAGAAGCTCTGATAATAGACATTAAAAAAAAAATAAAACAAAACAACAAGAAAAAACACCCTGATAATAAAACAGAGAACAATCATGGAGGATGCGTCATGTTTTGCTCTGACTTCACCCCATGCCAGTACAGGCACCCTTACCTACAAACTTACATAAATGTGTCACAAACACATACACCGGTTCTTCCCCCATCACACCCCTGGAAAGCCTAGTGGGAATCTCTACCTTCCAGAGTCACATAATGGCCTGAGTATAAGGATTAAGGTGTTTCTGCTTTTAAGATCAATATTTTTTTCCAGTAAAAATATTATTAACTAGTAAAGACAAAAGTTTGCCTGAAAATGGCCCGATGAGGAGTAATTCAGGCCCCAGGAAGCAGGGTCAGTCCCACTTGAATCTGGTCTGATACCTAAGAGCCAGCTATTACATTATCAAAATGAATCACTTATGTAATTAGGGCATTTTTCATCCTTGTAGGACTTTTCAGTAGGCAGGTCAAAGGCTTAGATGAACAGAGAAATGGATTTCTCTCTTTGCTCTGGAGGTCCCCGTGGGAGGTGGGTTTGTACTGGGACTGGCCTGTCTGTCCTCTGGGGTGAGGCAGTGACAAGATCAGTCTTTTTTACAGCGGCAATGATGTAACTTAACTCTAGAAAGCAGGAACTGACGTCCGTGGGCAGTTAAGTTGGAAGAAACTGTTTTGACCTAGCAACAAACCACAAGATGTGGAGCCGTATGAGCAAATAGTTTCCAGCGCAAGGAAACACTGAAGATTACACTTGAACCTTGCTGAGTTCTAGTGCTTAGTCGTGGAATTATTTGCATAATTTACAGATTTTGTTCAATGACATACATTAGTTAGGGAGAAGGTATAAATGAAGCATCCTTTTTCCTCAGGGAAGAAAGAAAGGTGTGGGGGGGGGCAGCAAGGAGAGGGGAGGCAAGAGAAATGTATCTGAAGACAAACTTAGAGTCAAACGTTTAGTTGTTGAAAATCTATTGTAAGGTCAGCAATATGGCTCAGTTTGTAAAGGTGCTTACAGTGTAAGCCTGGCAACCTTGGTTTGATCCCTAGACCTCACATAAAGGAGGAAGGAGAGAACCAACGCCACAGAGTTGTCCTCTGTCCTCTATATGCATTCTATGGTGAGAATATCTACACAAACACACACCATGTACCCTCCCCCATCGTACACATACCACACCCACCCACATACATTTACACACATACTATACACTGGACATTATATACCACCCCCACAACAGGAGAGCAAACACACACACACACACACACACACACACACACACAGAGGAGAGCAAACACAAAGCACACATCATAGACACACACACACATACACATAGAGAACAAGCACAAACCACACATCACATACTACACACACACTCTCTCTCTCACACACTCTCTCTCTCTCTCTCTCTCTCTCTCTCTCTCTCTCTCTCTCTCTCTCACACACACACATTCTCTCCCTTCCTCTCTCTCTCTCTCTCTCTCTCTCTCTCTCTCTCTCTCTCTCTCTCTCTCTCTCTCTTNCTCTCTCTCTCTCTCTCTCTCTCTCTCTCTCTCTCTCTCTCTCTCTCTCTCTCTCTCTCTCTCTCTCTCTTTCTCTCTCCCCTTGTAGAAATTATTTGGAAGATTAGTGATGGTTTTGAGCTACTTTGCTTATAAAGAGCGTTTATCTTGGAGATAATCCTCACTAGTTCCATTTACCAAGAAAGGAAAGAAGTTGATTTCAGATTCTTGTTAAGTCCATGTCAGTAACATGGTAGAAAGATAGACTCATGTTCATGAGGTTAGATTGTCTGAAAGAGTTAACCTTTACACCCTGGCCCTGAAACTGAGATCCTTCCATGGTTGTCAGGAATCAGCAGATTATAGAGATTCCTATTAGACCATTGGTGAACTAGAAAATTGGTCCTACTTGCGGTATGTGCATAACTTTGGTTTTGTTTTCTACTTAAGTAAAACAAGTCCACTGCTCAGATGGGCCAAATGGAAGCAACTCTGAGTTGGAAGGATACTGAGCATATTGGAGCTTCTAGATTTTCAAGCACAGTGTGGTGGCCTCTGACACTCACATTAGAAAGATCATAATCTGGAAAGGAAGCTGAGGCAGGGGAACTGAAAGCTCCAGGTCTGCCTGGGCTAAAGGGTGAGCTTAAGGTCATCTTTGGCAATCTAGTAAGACCCTGTCTGAAGATAAAGAGTACTGGGGATGTAACTCAGTGGTAGAGTGCTTGCCTAGCATGTGCAATCTCAGACTGGGGCCTCAATACTCAAAACCAACCAACCAACCAACCAACCAACCAACCAACCCACCCAAAGAAGCTTAGTAACAGTGTTCCCCCATGGAAATGAAGTTTTTGTGTTCTTTAATTCATCACACAAAGATCATATTCAAAAGGCAATGAGTTGGCTATGACTGACAGTTGGGGAATTGGGAATCTAGTTCTCATGCCTTGTATTATCTTTACTGATTTAATCTGATCTCTCTTGGTTGTATGAGGTGATCAGGTATGGACAGGATTGGGGGCTCCCTGATTTCTTTGATTTCCATGGTGGCCTGGGGTGTGACACAGCATGAAGGCCACTGGGAAGGCTGCTGGGTAACAAGGTCATCAGGACCTACTTGAGAGTTAAAACACTCAGGGTCTTCCCTGACTCCATGTGCTCTGTGCCTCCTGTGTAATGTATTAGGTCGTCTCTTTTTGGATCTCCCTCTCAGAGCCCCTGCCACCAGCCAAGGAGAAGGCTTTTTTCTTCTGCCTGCTCCTGCGTTCTTCAGGGTCAGGAGCGTCCCTGTTCCCCTGTCTCATATGCTCCTCGTGTCTTGTCTTCTTTCCACAACGCCAAGACCGTGAGTCATGTGTTCCCGAGACTGATGGCACACTCTTCTCAAGGAAAAGTCAGTTAAGAATAAGTAAATAAATAAATGAAGGAGACTGAGAATCAAGGGGGTAGGACTTCCCGGGGATGAAGAATAGCTGAAGAATTTAAAGGTTTTCAAATTCAGCTTAGAACACACAATTCCCTAACCACAAGCCTGCCCTGCCACGTGTAAAAATCCCCATTTGAAGCCCTTTGTTTCGTCTTTTACAAAATATTAGAAGAAACCTCAGTGATCACTTTAATATGACAAAACTCCTCATGGAAAGGAAATTCAAAAATTCGAAGGACTAGCTCGCTGCCTGATTTATCTGGGATGGGACTTTGTCGGAGAAACTCATGGGGAAAAATTAGTTGTTAAGCAACTTTTTGAAATTAAGCCAACTGCATAGTGGAACGATGTGTAAAAATTTTATTCAGCATGCTCTTGGGCGAGTATAATTTACTTAGCTGGTTATTTTGTAGGTAGAAAGGTTACTATGACCAGGGAGTCTTCTCTGGGTCTTGGAAATTGGAATAATACGGAACCTGTGCCTAGCAAGTCTTTGAGAGTCAATAGGGTCACCATACCCATTTTACAGTATGAAAAACTGGAGCACAAATAAATTTACTAAGTAACTTTGTCAGCCACAGGACTAGTGAAGGGGAGAAGTGGAATTCGTTTGTTAGTGGCTCTGACCTCCATTGTTAGGGCCTTCCAAATTGCTTGCCTGTGTTCTAACTCTCCACACCCACTGGTATTTATGGGCTAGACTGTGTTCTTTTCTATGCAGGATGATGTCAAAGTTTGTGATTTTTATTCAGCCAAGTTTATGCCAGAGGAAATGGAAAATCTTCAACTGCCAGATTCTGGAATGGACCCACTTGGGAGCTTCAGGGGGCTGCCCCGGCAACCCCCACAGAGATGTTCCCGAGTCCTCTCCTCTGGGTCCCCTCTAAGCCACTCTCCCTTTCTAAATGAACCCTGCCAGTTCTATTCAAGGTGGATCGGCCAGCAAAAGCTCATTTAAGCTCTCCTCTCAACAGCTTCATCCCACCTCCTAAACTCAAAAGGGGACGGGCAGAAAGGGGCTCACAAAAGCCTCTTCTCCCTGTAGCCCTTGTAATAGGCTCATTCAGTGTTCGCCCGGGCTTGTTATAAAATACTGTGGAAGCAGCTCCTAAGTAGCTGGCTGTTTGTAACAGATAATATCAAACTGGAGAAACATGTAAAAGCACATACAAAAACAGCAAAACAAGATGTACTCCACTGATACCAGCTCAACAGGCAGGGGAACAATTAGTCACTCCGCGTTTATGGTGGGGTGTTTGGAGCAGATTCGTTTCATTTGGATTCCTTGTCAACTTTTAGCTTTGGTGTTTTGTGCACAGGGCAAATAAAGAATGGTCAACGAGGAACTTCTGTGCCATAGGAAACTAAATGATACCGTGGCCTCTTTCACTCACTCTTGATTAATAATATTGTCCTTAAGCCCCACTTAGGAGATGCTGGGGCGTGCTTTGGAGGTTTGTCTTCTTCACCAGATGAGAGCATTTTTTGCATAAACTAGTTCAGCTTTTCAGTAGCTATTTTGGTGTATAATAGAGTAATGCTGTTTACATTGTTCAAACGTTCGTGTGAAAATCAAGTTTTTAAATTCATAATCGATGCTCTGAATCGGTCATGCTTGCATAGGACACTGAAACAGAGACTCAGCAAACATTTGCCACTGCCCCTTGCTTTCTGAGAAGCTGCACCTCAATTTTAAAAATGAATTTCTAAGTTTGGGGAAACAGCCCTGTCTTCCATTATTATCTATGAAATAAACCTAGCTTATGTAAGAGTATGGTTATTTTCATTTTCACTGATTTTTGCTCAAAAATAATCTTTCAATCTCCAGGAAATTGAACATATAACCTCTCTGGCAGAGGAACACTTTCTATATGTAAAAATATGAGAGTCATAAAAACACATTTTTTTGTGTCTCTTATCATAGGACTATGAAATGCTGATATTACTGACATAAATGTTGATATCATAAATATTTACTGTGAGGAATAATGTATGTAGGACCCCATTTATTTCATCAGTATGCTGCTTCAATAGACAGGCTTAGGAATTGCATGCTGTCAGCCACCACAGTTGTGCCCCGACGTAGTTGGAAGCCTTTACAATTCTGTTTATTTAGTTTCAGTTTTCTTCATCCCCCATGATATGGTTCTCATGGAATTCGTGTCAAGATTCCAAAATTAGACAGAAGGCAATCAGTCGTGAACAAGAGGAGCAGGACCATGGATGAGCATCCCCAAATTCTAGGCCTTTCCTTTCTACCGGTAGCACGTATAGCCAGCAGTCATTGGCAGAACCATATCTTCCAACTGTTATCCATTGTCAAAAGAGAAAAATAATTGCCTTGCTGACTTCTGGCCTCGAATTTTACTTTAATGGTTTCAGATAATGAATAAATACTTGATCTGATTGACTTCTAGATTCAGTATGTGTAGCTCATGAGCTTTGTCTCTTTGGAGAAGATAACTTGATGAAAGTGGCCATAGATACTCTAAAAATAATAATACATATGGTAGCAAGAGGCAGTCAATGGTCAATAGATATTTTCCCATGCCTCCCCCATCCCACTGTCATTTTTTCCTATTTCTGCCTCCTCCCCCCCTGTCTTCTTCCACACTGGGTCTTGTACATGCGATGCAAAGGCTATATACTAAGTTTCATCCCTAGCCCCCTTTCTTTCTTTTATTTTTATTTTTTTCATTTTGAAAGTAGAGCTTCATTAAGTTGTGCAGGCTAGTCTTGAACTCACTCTGTTTACAGCCAAAGCAAGCCTTGGCTCCGATGTCTCTGGCTGTACTGCCAGGACCAGTGACCATTTTTGTTAATATAAAAATTGTGACAAGGAATAGTATCTTTTGTCTGTCCTACACTCAGCTGGGCATGGCAGATTCTTGTCTGAAGATCTGCTTGGGGACAAATGAATGGTTTTGTCACGTTTGGTACAAATCTGTCGGTAGTTCATCACTTCCACTTGCTGACATATTTTTTTCCCACAGAAAACACATGTGCATAAACATGCCTGATGACATGTGTAGGGCATTGCTTATGATGGAAACGGTCTGCATGGGCATCAGCAAGGAAGTGCTCAACCTGTGATATTTAGTGACCTCTGTTGCATTGATCATTGGGATTAGCAGGGCATCCTTCGAGGGCTGATGTGGCGGTGCCTTCAAGTGGACCATTAAGTGAAACAGGCAAACTGCAGAAAGGCATGGAAAACACATTGTCATTTCAAAATGTATATGGGAAAGTTATATAAGTATTATGTGTTTTGAAGGTTGATTGCTGTCTGGTAAGTATAAATGCATCAAGGAAGAAACGGACGTGTATTTACAAGGATCAGTGGTAACTGTGAGCTTACTTTCCACTATGTCCTTTTGGAATTTATGCTACATGCGTACACTGCAAAAGAAATAGTACAAGCAAACACTGAAATGCTTACTCTGTAACAGTATTGTTCTAATGACGACAAGGGTCAGATCACTGCGTCTTTTCAATGACCAGGTGGGATTAGAAATATTGCTATGATCCCACTTTGCAGATTCACAGAATAAGGCTGGAGAAAATGAGACCACTTGTCTGGGCTCCTAAGGGCGATGGATGATGTCTGGCCTCGGGCCATGTCTCACAGAGGCTGAATATGATATGGAATCTTAGTGACCTGGCTGCCTTTTTGCACCATAACTGCCTCTCAGTTGAATGATGTTCTGGTTTTAGTCACCGCTCCACAGCTGTGGTGTTTGCCGCAACCACTCAAGATACACTGGGTTATTCGGTCCAACCACGGACAGTTTAAGTTATGTGGGCAGGTGTTAGTCCCTGGCCCTCTTCCATATTGGGAAACTATGTGTCCTTTGATGCAAGCAAGTGTTGAAATTTTACTTCTCAGCTATAGCATGTGTTTGGTCCTTTCAATTCTCCCGTTACAAACTTGTGGTCTAAAGTTTTCCTTGAACACATTTTCCCCTATAACATTAATCCAAGCCTGCATTTGCGCCAGCACCAGGAAACCCTTATAAATTACACAGTTTCTTAGAAATAAACATATTAGTTTAGCCATAAGTACACCTATGTTTATAACCCCCCCCACAGTCAGTATTCACTCTCTCTAACAGCCAACACCAAAGAGAACATCTCATTATTTACAGATGTACTGCTTATAGCTTTAATAGATGTTAATATTGATTTTATTAGCTGCTGGAGACAGAACCCAGTGCACTTAACAGCCATGGCGGAAGGAATAGGTAAGTTGTTTAGTGGGTAGAAAAGGTGGATTGATTTTCCTCCATTGTTGCTCCTCACGCCTCTAATTTCACAGTCAGCTTGGCAATAGGAAGCCCTTTCTTTGCATATTTCATGACTTCCCAGCCTTTGCCTCAATTTTCAGTTGTCTCTGCAGGCCAACTTCAAGTTCAGAGAATCACCTCATGCTGCTTCCCTCCACGGGCAGGGGCACGGAGGCTTTTAGATGTCTCACAAGAGTGTCTTTGGAAGTTACCGGGAGCTCAGTTTGACGTTATAATCAAAACCAATCAACCCTGAAAGCAGTGCCCCTCAGGCCTGAGTTCAGGATCTCTCAGGCAGAGGCACCGAGGCCTGGGTCTGTATAAGAATGAGAAGGAGAAACTTCACAGCCAGAAGGTTGGCTTCTCCCCGTGTAGCGCAGCTTGGCATCCAAGCTGCTGCCATTGTACCAACAGCCTTCCTCCCGGGGCTGGGATCACGTGCACCACCCTGCCTGGGCTTGGGAATGAATTATCAGTTTTTCCCACACCACATACAGTTGGAACATCACAGCCTGGGAAGGTTTGGAAGAGTGGAGCCGGAGTTTGGTGTGTCCAACAAACAGAGAAATGCCTTTCTCTTTTAGGGGAATCTGGAAACGCCACCTTCTTCTCTCTGTTGCCTTCTGAGGCCCTGGAAGTAGTTGGCGAAATGAAGATCTCTCGAAGAAGCTTGTCCTTTGACTAGACTTGCTGTTTGGAGTTTCCTGGAAGGAGCGTCGAGGTTTTGGATCTCATATCAAAGGGTTTAAAGTTAATGATTTTAAGTGTGGTTGTGTTTTATTGTTCCTCTGGTGGGCGACAAACTTCAACTACTCTTTGACCTCTGCTCTGTCAAATCAATTCCATCTAATGCTCTGTGACTAATATGCTGGATATTTAATCTACTTTGCTGCTGAAATTACTTTTAAGAGTCACCCCCTTTTGGAAAACTTCCTCTGGAGAGAAATTGTTTATTGTAAGCATATTCTAGAATACATTTTTAAAAGCTTTTCTCCCAGGAACAATTAAACCTCGTCATTATGTTGTATCACATTAGAAATGAGACAGGAAAAGCGGTATTATTCTAGAAGGAAGGGAAGAGTCAAAGGGAAGAACAAATGGTAACCTCTCTGAGCCGGTTATTCACGCAGATGTGGTAAGTAGTGGTGTCTTGACAAATATTTCCTGCAGTATAATTGCTGGGAGACAAATCAAAGGGGCGCAGGGTTATGATGTCTAACTGGTGTACCCGGGCCTGTTTTCTTGTTAAGAACACATGCGGTTGACTTTCAAGGCTCTGTGTATCACACAGGCAACACAGTGACTCTTAGGGCACTTGGGAAGATACACCCCAAATTCTAGACAAATATGTGTGGAGACACATGGTTCCCCTGAGATCAAAAAAAGCTAAACCCAATAATTCCTTTATCCCTAATTAGTGGCTGGACCCTTGCAAGCCTTTTGAATCTTTGTCCTTGGAGAGAGGTACCTATGTTCCTGTTAAGTACAGCTAGGACTTTCCTATGATTAATCGGGTTGAAGCTGGTCTCATGTCTGTAGCTGAGCTCTGATGATGGGCCTTGGCTAGCCTCCTAGCAGAGAGATAGCGAGAGGTAGACTGGATAATTCCTTTAAAGACACCGATACTGTTCAGAGCCTCTGCTTCCTATTTTCAATCATATTAAGCATGAAGATCGATTGCTGGGCATCACGCCCCCGTCTGCGTGTCCCCGTCTGCGCTCTATGCGCTACAATCCAGTTCGCGAGCTTCGGGCAAGGGGCTGGAGGTTGAGAAAACACAAACACACACAGAGACAGACAGACACGCGGACCTCCAATCACTGGTACAAAGCCCCCCTTTTTAACAGCACCATGGAGGCTTAAATACCCAGTAGTCAATGGCCAACAGGTGAAAATCCCATCCTCTGATCCTCTAGGCAAGGCACAGCTTTTAGTAACTTCAATTAGAAGGCTCTAGACAGGGAAGAGCAGCTGAAGGCCAGGACTCCAATTGGTCCCAACCATTGATGAATTGCTTTTCTCAATAAAACTTCTATTTAGACAGAAATGGATGTCCTAATGCTAAGGAGGGACTAGATAAAGTACAAGAAAGGTCCTGGAGTTTTATTATCTACTCATTTGGTACCTCCACTTCTCTGAACTTTTGTGTCTTTATCTAATGAGAATAAATGAACTTCTCCCTCACACAACTGAGATGCTCTATGTCTGCGACGGCGCAGGTATCAAAAAGTCTCTGGACAAGAGCTCCCGTGTAAGTTCAACTCCTGCCCAGCACAGCAGAATTCTGCTTCTGAGAAGTAGATTCTTCCCCGTGTAGGATGAGCTGACCAAACCTCAAACCCATCATTTCGGTTATGGATTTGAAAGACACCGAGAACCAGAGAACAAGGATAAATCATATTTGCATTCCCAAGTCACCCAAACAATGAATAATTGAGTATTATTTTAAATTATTAAGTTTTGAGGTAATTTGCTACTATCTTCGTCAGATATATTTCTGTGGTAAGGCACCACAACCAGAAGCGTGGGAGAAAAGGGTTTATGTCAGCTTATAGCTCTCAGGGGGAATCCTCCATCACTGAGGGAAGTTAGGGCAGGCACTCCAGGCAGAAACCGGTGGCAGGCACTGAAGCAGAGACCATGGGGGCACGCTGCTTATTGGCTTGCTACTCATTGCTTGCTCAGCCCAATTTTTTTCCTTTTTTTTTAGAAGTCTTTTTAAAAATTTTACATACCAATCACAGTACCCCCTCCTTCCCCTCTTCCTGCTCCCCTCCCACCTTCCTCCCGCCACAGCCCCCATCCACTCTTCAGAAAGGGTAAGGGCCTCCCACAGGGAGTCAACAAAGTCTGGCATATCAAATAGCTTCTCAGCCTGATTTCTTATTTAACTCGGGACCACTTGCCCAGTGATAACACTGCTTCAGTCCGCACCCTGTGAACTGGACCTTCCTGCATCAGTCATCAAACAAGAAATAGCAGTCCACTTGCTTATGGGTTAATCTGATGAAAGTCTTCCTCAGTTGAGGTGTCCCATCCCAGATAACTCTGTAACGTGAGGGACTGCTTGTTGTGGTTTCTGTCCTGCCCAGTTCCCACAGCTGTTAAGCCTGAAAGAAATCACACAGAGAGGTCTATATTAATGATAAACTGATTAGCTCAGGCTTCTTATTAACTCTTGTAACTTATATTAACCCATTGTTCTTATCTATGTTAGCCATATCAGAATATTCAGTACCTTTTTCAGTGGGACAGGTCACATCCTGCTTCTTCGATGTCTGGACAGGACTGCAGAAAGAGCTTCCTTCTTCCCAGAATACTCCTATTCTCTTTGATCCGCCTCTATTTCCTGTCTGGTTACTGTCTGGTCTATGAACTTGGAGCTCACCGATTGGCAGGACAGACTGGCAAACCTCAGGGATCGTCACATCTTTTGCACCTCCAGCAGTGAGGTGGCAAGTACTTGCTGTTTTGTTAGGCTTTTTACCATGGGTACATGAACATGTTCACACATACATGTACACACATACATGCACACCCAATAAATAATATAGGACAACATGCAAAAGCTTTATGTAAATTCTATACTACTTCATATTAGGAATTTGAAAGCTAAAGGGTCCTTGGACCCATCCTCCTTGGAAAACAAAGGTCAGAAGAACTGGTAGTTGATGTGTCCATGTAAATTACTAGTTTGTGCTGGGATCTGGGCTCCCTGAACACAAAGGGAAGGTTTATGGCTTCTGAGATTGCTGGAGACAACAATACCTCAGAGACCAAAAAGCATTTGATAGGTATGGGAGCAAATGAAGGGCTGAGCTGTAAGCAGCTCCTTTGGCCTGATGACGACAGCCTTCCTACTAAGGCACAGGACAGGGTATAAGGAGTGTTTAGGACTCCATTATCAGATCCCATTCATCTCAGTTTGTTATGGTGCCTGGCCTATAGGGCAAACACTTGATAAATATTTTGGATTAATGAATGATTAACTTGAGCTGTTTGAATGAGTGAATGCATCTTTCAAACCTTTCAGAGTGGTAGTGAGTGCTAATAAAATCGCGTGCGCGCGCACACACACACACACACACACACACACACACACACATTCATTCTGGATTTGATGCAAATCCCTGAGATGCTTACAGTGCCCCAGAGAAGCAGGGAGACTGTTTCACTGCTGGACATGAAAGTATGAACTATTATCAACTCAGAGACTGGAAGCTTGCTTTTGCAGTTGGGAATGCTGCTGACATAAAAAAAAAAATTCCTAAGATGGAAGAATACTCTACTGCAAAACCTTCAGGGACGTCAAACAACTATCCCAAGCTGAAAAAAATGGAGGAGGATGAGAGCAGAGGCCTTTGTGCTAGGCACAAACGTGGGAGCACAGCTTGGGTTAGAACAAACACCAATCTAGCAACATGTGTTTATCTAATAAGCTGGCAAAGCTTTAAAACTCTTGCTTCATAGAACGGATAGTTGTTCTTAAAAGCACCATGTTGTCTTTTGTGCAATAAAGGAGACACACATTCGGTCTACTCATCTGAGAGACACTTGCCAGTCACACTGTGCAGTGTGGCAGAGTGGTGGACTATTTAACTGGTGGTATTCAGATTATTGTTTGCTGCTTCCCCTACCATAGAGGGAATTGTCTCCAGAAGGGAAGGGATTTTTGTCACTATGGTAGTCCCTTTAGAACTTAGAAAGTGCTCAGTGTGTATCAGCTACTTAATAAAACTTACTGGAATGGCAAAAGAACAGTCTTTCCAACAAACGATGTTGGAACCACGGGCATCTGCATGCAGGAGGGTGAATTTGGTTTGCATCTCACACCACAAATGGAAATAAGCAGAAAATGACCAAAGTTCTAAATGTAAGAGCTAAAATTATGTTGCTCTTGAAAATAATATACATCAATCATTGTGACATTTGATTGGTTGTAATTTTGTATATATATGAAATTTATTGTCATAAATTATATATGACACTAAGAGAAGAAATAATTACACCTTATCAAAATTAAAATCCTTGGCATTTCAAAAGACATTCTGAAAAAAAATATAAAGACAAAACACAGACTGGGTGAAACGTTCGTAAGCTGTGGGGCCCAATAAAGGTTTACAATCTAGAATATATAACATCTTCCAAAAGAACTTTGGCATTCAAACAATGAAGGTCTTAAATAATATGAGGTATGGGTTTGTTTTTTATTTTGACTAAGTCCTCTAGAAAACCCTATGGATCCAGTCTCAGTCAGGGGACTCAAACTCCTGGGGAATCAAAGGTATTGGACATGGCTAAAATGTCATGGTATGTCTCTGGGAAACCTGGATACAATGGCGCCTTCTACTATTTTTCTCTGGGTTGCCTAAGTCATAGGTAGGCTGTGCCTTGGTCTCCATATGATGATGCGAACAGCCAGCACAGATTCATCAATCTCTGGAAAGAGCAAGGTAAAGGCAGAAAAAGACTATTTTCCAGCCTTCCAAATTCTTGGAAAGCAATGTACTCTTTTACTTAAAAGACTGAACTGGCTGAAAGTCACTAAGTAATGTCCTATATTTCTTCCTGGGCCAATTATTTGGTGCTAATGGTGCAATAAACTATTTGTCTCGGCCCAAGCTATAGGCACAACTCCACAGATTAAGAATGAGGGATGACAGTTGTTCTATTGAGATTAGGGAAGATATTAACTGGAGGAGAGGGACAGGCGACGAGTAGAGGACAATGACAACTATTCTCTAAAGCTCCATTTTCCCTTTAAACTATTGTCCACAGTAAACAAAAAGACATTGACCTGAAGATTACATATATTATATGAATTAATGAAATAATTCCATAGTAGAAAACCAAACACACTGCATGCAATGATTGTTTCTGCTATGTTCTATCCATTTTAAAATTTTCATTAAAAATGAAGTTTGCCCTCTAATGATTTGATTTAATAATCTACATATTAAAAATGCATCTCTACGGGGAATGTGTGTGAAAGCAATAAACTATCACTTGCATGCTAACACAGCAATACATACAATATATAGTGGTGCAAAGCCATTTGATTTCATAGAGTTGTGTCTGTGTCTCCTTGTACCCTGTAAGGCCTTGCACTAGTGAGTGACTGAGGCTAAGATGCTTGGAATGGCTGTAACACTGTTGATGGCTGAGTGAAGTGAGAAAGCTTAACAAACAAGAAATTGGTGTGTGTAGTAAACGGGGAGCGGGCTACTTTGCCTAAAGTGGCTAACCCTGATTCAAAGGGTCTGTAAACTCTCCCAGCATTAGGTGAGAAGGGAGGAATTTGGGGCTATTTATTTTACCTTGTTGTACAACAGAATAAAGAGAATGAATATTGCAGGACAGCCCCCAGGCTTATACTTCACTCTGAGTAGTACGGCACCATTACCACTTCTATTGCTGTAGACTGGTTGTGACTAACATCTTGCATTCTGTCTTGGCCTGGGTGTGTCCCAAGATACTTAAAATTCAACACATTCAAAATGTAATTTAGAATATATCCCTCTCACAAAGCAAAGCTAAACAAGACTTGCCTTCTTGAATATATGACACATCACAGCCCTTCTAGTGCCTTGCTCAATCCAAATAGTTGGAAGTCATCCACAAGAACAACTCTTTCATTTTCCCATCTTCAAATCATAAGCACATTCTTAACTCCACCTCTGAAGCATCTCTGGAATCTCATTACATGTCTTCATCTCCACAATCAACACATTAGTCCACAAGTTCTGGCGTCCATCCTTTGCTCGTGCAATCTGTTTCTCATAGTAGAGTTACAGCAATAAAAATGTAAATTATATCATATCATTCTCTAGTTCTGAATGTTTCATTCTTGTTCCCTTGTGATCAAGATGGAGATAAAAATTGTCTTGGCCAACACGATACTATATGACATATCTTCTGTGATTCTGCAACTCTTTAGACTTAGGTAGAAATTAGAAGTCTTAATACATGTTCTCTTCCAAACCTCAACCAATATGGCTTGGGCCACCAGCATCACCACTCTTCAAGGACTTAGTCTTTATGCATGCATTAGTTAAGCAGCTAGAAACTGATTTGGTTCAAATTGTAGTTCTATTGAGCATATACCCGAGGGTCTCTGTATCCCAATATAGAGATACCTGCTCATCCATATTCATTGCTGTTTTTTTTCTCACCATACTCATAAATTGAAAACAGCCTGGATGTCCATTAGCTGAGGAGTAGGTAATGACAATGTTGTACATTCATGTATGTAATATTATTCATCTGCTAAAAATTAAATTCTCAAATAAATGGATAGAGGTAGAAAAAAAAATCACTCCAGGCGATGTAACCCAGACCCTAAAAGAAAAATATTGTATGGTTTCTTTTATATGTGGATGCTAGCCTTTAAACTTTGAAAACTTGTACTACATTCTGTGTAACCACAGAGATTTGGTACCTAGTAAATGTCCAGGGTGAAGGAGATGATCTCTCAAGGAAGCACAAATAGAATATAGTTTCATGGAGAGAGAAAGGGAAGACTAGAATAGAAGGATTAAACAGGGAGCGTGATGGGATGGAAGCAAGTCAGGGAATGCTGGGAGGGACGGACGGCTAACACTAAAGGGCATTTGAAAAATCACAAGGACATCTACTACTACAGATGCTTCCTAAGACTTATACATCTATGAAAGGAATCTAAAAGAGTAAAAAAATAATAGTGGAGAAAATCTTCCAACTAGGTATCATAAGCCACTAAGTGAAAAACTCCTGTGCCAGGAATGGGTTACATATTGTTGATTTGTTGAGCAAAGCACCTCTTTGGAGCCCCCAAACATCACACATGATTGCTGAGACTATTGGTTCTCCCCATAATATGATGGTAAAGTCCTGTTTCCAAAGACAATAGTTATGTATATCATCAAATGTGGAGAAGTCAAGCTGGTGCCAAACTAAAAGCTTCACCCATTCTGACTAGCTAGAAGGTCTTCACACTACCAGAGGGAAAAGGTATTCATCAACAGCACCTAAATACAAACACTGAAACCTATAGCAGTAGCCCTGTTGCAAGATATACTAAGATATACCAGTGCAATAATGGTACAAATGTTACGAGAGCAACCAACTTCTATTCGACTGGATTTAAGGTTTATTTTATGAGATGAAACATACCTGACACTGATAATGTGGCCAAGCATCTGAAACTACATAGGATGTATGGGAAAATATAATACTTTTATTCTGCTAAAGGAAGGTGGCATTAGAATGACTCCAAATGACACTGCTGTACCCAGAGATTAGTCCACATCAGAGAAGCTTCTTCTTCCAGTAAATGGGAACTATCACAGAATCTCATAACTAGACAATACGCAGACTTAGTATCCCTGAATGCGGAAGAAAAGAATAGGAAAAAGTGGCATTGCTATTACCAGAATATCCAAGCTCATTTTTATATCACATTTTTACTTTCTAAAGACTTAGCTCATCTGATTATTGTTATCACCTAGTCTATCCATTTCTCTCTGTCAATCATCAATGAATCTGTACCATCTCAATAACACCTTTACTAGTTCATGTAACACTACTTAAAAACCCACAACTAAAAAGGGCTGCAAGCAGATCAACCAAAATGGTTCAATGTAAGTGATTTAGCCCCATCTTTTATTTATAAAGACGCTATTTCCTTTGCCTGTTGGGCCTCTTGATCCACAAACTCTGTTTTGCAGAGCTTTTGCTTGACTGTGTCCATTGTGTGTGTGAATACCTATGGTGTGTAGTTTCCTGTTTTGCTGGTGGTATTTACAGATAAATTGTCTTGACTCTCTGGGTTCTTGTTTGGTTGCAGTTGTCTTTGTCTTTCCTATCAGTGCCCATCAGGTATCACAGGAAAGTGATCACTGCTAGCTCCTTATGGCTTCTGTTTAATTCAAAGTTTTTTAAAAATATTTACTTTTTATTATATAAAGCCATTTATTCACAAGCTTCATTAGGTCACTAATAGATCATTTATTCATTTTTAATTAAAATGTACTTACATCATTTTCATTTTTTTATTTAAATAAAAATTTCCACTTACTTTACATAACAACTAGTTTCTCCTCCCATCTCCTCCCCTTTCCCATCTACTTCCTCCTCATCCACTCTTCCTCCATCTCTGTTCAGAAAGGGACAGCCTTCCATGGGCTTGCTCAAAGCATGGCACATCAAGTTGAGGCAGGACAGAGCTCCCCCCCTTTCGTGGAGGTGGGGCCAAGTACTCCAGCATGGGGAGCAAGTTAGCTAAACCAGCTAAATGCCATGCAGAGGTCCTGCTCTCATTATTAGAAGTATTACTAAGAGACCAACCTACAGGATTGTCACTTACATGCAGGGGACTAGGTGGGTGCCATGAAGGCCCTCTGACGGTCAATACAGTGTCCATGAGCTCCATAGAGCTCAGGTCAGCTGTCTCCCATCATGATCCCCTGGCTGGCACAATCCATCCTCCCTTTCTTCCACAAGACTCTCGGATCTCAGTGGAGTACTTGTCTGTGGATCTTTGCCTATGCTTCCATCAGTTACTGGATAGAGTATCTTATCTCTGATGGCAATTATGGAAGACACCAATCTGCTTGCCGTAAACTGCCAGTTCAGGCACCCTCCACTATTGCTAGGAGTCTCAGTTAGGGTTATCCTGTGGGTCACTGGGGGTTTCACTGGCACCAGGTTTACTTTGAAGAATTACACGTGTATGCGTGTCTGTGTGTCTGTGTGCATGCGCATGAGAGTGACTCTGGAGGTCAGAAGAGGCCATGAGACTCCTCAGAGCTGGAGTTATAGGCAGTATGAAGTGATGTGGGATTTTTGTGATTACCATTAGTGAATAAAGAACTGCTTTGAGAATATAGCAGAGCAGGGCAGGGTGGAGCAGCAAGGCAGGGAGGACTGGACTGAATACTGGGAGAAAGTAGGGTTGAGTGAGAGATAGACACTGGGACCTTTACCCAGTAAGCCACAGCCACATGGCAATATACATATTAACAGAAATGGGTTAAATTCATATAAGAGTTATCCAATAAGAAGCTAGAGCCAATGGGCCAAGCAGCGATTTAATTAATACAGTTTCTATGTTATTATTTCGGGCCTAGAGTAGCCGGGCAGCTGGGAACCAACAAACAGCCCTTAAATGTGGACCGTGAGCTGAACTCCAGTCCTCTAGAAGAGCAGCCATGGGCTTGCACTCACTGAGTTGTCTCTCCATCCTCAATTCATAGCTTTTTAAAAGGCAAATGACTCAGATGGTCTGAAGGGAAACCAGAGTTCACAGTGTATTTTAAAGGCAGTTTGGAAGTTTGGAGTCTGAATTTCTTCCCACGTCTCAGACAGCTTCGGAACCAAGCAGAGAGACTAGGCAACAAATGGTGCATCAGGTAGGGCTTCAGCTATAAATACATACAAGTCTGGCAAGGCAAGCAGGAAGTAGCTGTGTAGGCATGATACCAGGGAACTTCTGCATCTGTGGGTGGCAGAGTAGGCTTTGGGAAGTAGGCAGGAACAATTAGCACGGCAAAATAACTGTCCACCAGTCCTGCTGTTCAGACCTTTGATAGAGCGAGGGCCAGCTTGGCCACACTGCTGTTTCTGCATGAAGAATGTCCTTAACTCTGCAATCCAGGGAACAGCCTCAGTTTTGGCCAAGCTTTGTGTGAATGCCTACCTTTCACTTACTGGTTGTCATGGAGAGGATGTACCAGGTGCTTGGGTACAGAGACGGTGATTTGGTAAGTTTTCTGCTACAGAGCCACATGCAAGGTGGCCTGTCCCTAAGGTAGGAAGAGAGAAACAGAGCAGAGAGCTTCAGACAAGACAGATTTAGTTCTTTGCATTGATTTTTGACATCTACAAGTGTCGCAACCAGGGCACATGACACACAGGGATTGCATTCTGATTTCCTTGAAACTGAAGTTGGCCCAGAGCCCAAGACAGCTTGGAAACCATGATGTAGAGCAAACAATGAAGGAAAGTAAAATTTCCGGGTGTGTATTTGAGGTACGGTTTAGAAAATTGCTTAGTCAGAAACAATCATATCCATTTGCTTTTCTGTTTAACCAGGATGAAAAATTTTCCCTGACTCATTTTTCTGTTCTGTTGGTAGCATGTAGCTTCCAGGTCATAATAATGTCATGATCAACTTACTCCAAAGTCTGAACATTGTAAGTGTATTAATGAACATCTAATATTTAAGGTTTCGTTGACAGTTTTATATTGTCAAAGAAGTGTTATCTACACTTATTATAGTTTCAGTGGATACATACTTAAGGCAGTTAATTTGATCATTTTTAAGTAATTGAATATGTTAATAACAAATAGTTGCTGATTTGGAAAACAGATAACTAATCATAGAAATAAACACACAAAGACCAAAAAAAAAAAATTACCCCATAAAGATCTAGGTTTTTGTCTAGTATAAAATGGAGGAGACATTCTCCGGCCACTGTTGTATTCATTTCCCAACACCAATCAGTCAAGTGTTCAGGAAACAAGCATTCCTCTTCACTCTGGATTTCCTCTTGCTCCACAGTTTGAGGAGACACCCTCTTATCCTCACTCTGTCCCAGAACTTAGCTTTGGCCATGCTGTAACTTCTGAGTTTGAGGGGTAGTGCTGGGCCCTATTATTGTAGTCAAACAAGAAGAGTGGTAAGCAGAATGGTGCCGGAAAGATCAATATTTTTATTCTTGGAGTCTATGAGTTTCCTGCAGCCATCATGCCAGGGGACTTGACAAATGTAATTAACATAAGGCGAGTATCCCGCATCCTTTAGATGACCTAAAAAATACTACAGGATCCTGTGAAACAGGAGACCTTCCTTTCACCGCTGGAGACAGAAAGATGCCTCATAATGAGAGATTAGAAATTTTCTAAGTGGGAGATTATTGCTGACTTGGGAATGAAGCCCTCAGGGACCAGGGAAGGGTTTCAGTCCTCAGCCAAAGGCAAGCAGGAGAACAAGGACCTGTCTTCCAGATGCAGGGAGCCCCACTGTACCAACAACATGGCGCACTGGAAGATGAGTTTTGGAAGTTCTTCCTCAGTGCCTACCCACTGGGCGCTTAATTTTTGCCTGAGAGACATCTCTATGTGGACATCTGATTTATGGCATATTAGATGAAAATGGTATTGTATAAGGGAGGATTGAGGCTAATTTCTCATGACAAATTGACATAAATTTTTCTTTTGGATCTTTTATCTGTCAGGATCACAAAACAGATTGAACCAGGAGAAACAGGAGTAAGATCAAAGAAACACCAGCGCCACCCAAAAATGACTTCTGAAGGATTCTGTGTATCTGCTGCATGGGATACATGAGGTATGAAGTGTGCAGGGTTTCAGCGGGTGGAACCAGTGGTTCATAGGATGATAACAGGTACTGAAGACCAAATAACTGACGGACAATGTTTAAAGGCATCGTAGAGCTAGGGGATAGATGCCAGGCCTTGGCAAGCAGCAGGAAGTCTTTACGAACGGAAATGTGTCGGTGCAGCTGCCCTCTACCAGACTTCCGTCCTGGAAGTGGATCTCAGAGGAAAGCACCGGAAGGGTTTGTTTGCCATGACTCTGTGGCAGAGACCACAGAGGACTGCCATCTGGACAGAGTATGAGATAACAGGATAAGGAGTTCTTCCCCAAACTGGAAACAGACAAGCTTAAAGACCGACCACATTGAAAAGATGAAAGCACGAATAGCCATAGTGACCAGCACTGAGTGCTAAGAACATCAGCACAGTTTCTCAGCAGAAGTCCCGTAAAGTCCCTTTCCCTGGCACTAAGGCAGTCCCCACATCCTCATGAGGATTTCCTGCCTTAAAAGCAGTAACCTGGAGCATCACCTTGCACAAGCATCTGGATTTAAAGTACTTGGAAGTCAAAAAGTTACTCCTCACATCACATCAAATGGATTTTCCTTAAAAAATAATAAAATAAGGATAACATATGGACTACCTCGGAGTCATTTCCATTAGTCAGTTTTTTTTAAAGGAAAAAGAAAGAAAAAGCTTTGAAAACTTTACTCATAGGATCTTTTCCTTATTTCTTTGATGTATTTGGAGTGAGAAGACTACATTAGTGCCTTTTAGCTTGCCAGACAACTCTCTAATGAACGCAAATGGAATAAGACCAATGAGAGTGTTGACTTCATTTTCAGAATCTTAACGTCGAGATTGTTTCTCCAAAAAACCAAAGAAAATTGCAAAAATTAGAAAGAGCATCAGAGTTTTTTTTTTTTAAACAAGCTCTACTTTTATGGAGTCATCAACTGCAATTAAATGGGGGCCAGCACAGAGAATATTATTAAGAACAAGAGGTATTGTCAGTTCTTGGATCACACAACTACTAGCCAAAATAACAGTTATGCAGGCAGCTGTATAAAGAAGTTTGCCTTGATTCCACAACCAAGACAACATGGCAGTTTATAGCCTGCTTCTGTCTTTTAGATAGCCACAAACCAGTCACACATTTTTGTTTCTTTTTGCAGCAATAATTACTGGCTGCTACTGGAGTGGCCGCCATTGGAGCGGAGAGTTTCTTGGCCTCTTTGATGGTTAGGCACAGTCAATGGTTGTGAAACCAACACATTTGCCTCTTGCCTTTCAAACGAAAAGATGGGTGCTCTTTTCTCTCTTTTGTTTCTTTGGAGGAAGATATGGACCTTCTTCCCAGGAGTGGCCCAATGTAACATATGTGGGGACAGTGGAGCAAGATGGAAGGGAAGTGATTTGCAATAGCGAGGGAGCACCGTGTACAGTTCCAGAGCTGTGTGAGGAAGAACCTATGCTGCGGGAGGTGCCATTGGCTAGCATCTCTTCATGTGAACAGAGTAGCTGAATCCTTTCCTCTGCTACCCAGAATCCTCGGAGGCTTCAGTGCCTCCCACTGTAGTGTAGGCACCTGGAGCTGCATTCTTTTGTCAAGTTATTAGTTCAAAGGTGCTGAAGCTGATGTTCTGTTTCAGGCACCATATTCTGTCCTAGGAGTCATCACGGTAGGGCCATCTGCAGTCTCATGTTTATATTGTATTTAAATCTTATTAGATTTGTAAAAGCATATTCATTGATGACTTTTTGGAACAAACCATATTTTTCTTTGACCCTGGTAGCCTGGACTTGGAGGTGATGAAGTTTTTTTTTTCCATATAAAAATATTCTTAACACCTTGCAGACACATACACCCACACACAATTTATACACAGTTTGTTCACACAAAAACTCTTCAGGGATATAAAAGGTTTCTCACCAAGCTGGTCTAGGCAGTGTCAAATCAGGGGATCAGAAACACAGATATTGCTACACTGTCTGTGTACTTAGTGGGATGAGAATTCATTAGTTACTGGAATCTGTGCACACTAATTTTAAAGTTATGCAGCGGAATACAAACTTAATATGTACAAACCATTTGCATCTTCATGAGCGTTAGTAAGTGCCGAGTACCACTATCGACAATATCCCTTCAGAAGTCAGCCAAGCTTATCTGTGTACTTATGTCAGCAGGGTTTTATTTTCTTATAAATTGATTATACAGCTCAAGCAGGTAGTAGGATGGGTAAGAGGCAAAGGAGGAAAAAGTGGAGGAGGAGGAGGAAGTAACCAATAGTATAGGAGCCTGGATGCACCCAATGTCATTTCAAGACACTCTCAAATCTATAGCAAAGGCTAAATTGTTTTCCAAATCTGTCTCCATCTTGGAAGAGTTATTCCACACCATCATCCTATACCTTTTATAAAATTTGGTGGTATATGGGTTTCCCCTGGAGGTGAGCATTCTCAGCTTCTGTAAGCATCACATGAAGTCAGTGGCTGTAGGGACAGCACCACGGCCACTCTCGGCTCTAATCGATGCACATACCCATATCTCCCGTCTTTCCCCACTGGTTATCGTCAGTCACTTCTCCTTGGCTCTTCCCCCTCATCACTCCCCTTTCACTGATTTGACCATCGCATCAGCAGATTTTAGTTTTGTAATCTTCATAGACACATGTTGTTGTGATTTGGGAAAACATCTCCTCAAATGTTCATCTGAAAGGTTTAGTATTAGTATGTAGAATGTGGCAGAATCTTTAAGAAGTGGGAACCAGTGGGAGGCAGTGAAATTATTAGCACAGAACCCTTAAAATTGATAACGAAACTCAAGCTCCTTCTTCCATCCTTATCTTCTGCTCACCACAAGGTAAAAAGATCACCTCTGTTCCAAACTCAAGTCACAATATAATATAAGCTAAAGACATGGAGATAAACCTTTGTAGATGGAAAGTTTTGAAACCATGGGCTGAAATGAGCCTTTTTCTCTCTCATGGTGATTATCTCAGGTTTGGTCATAGTGATAGAAAATTGACTATCATGGATATTTTGGTTTGGTATCATCTTAGTATTTTTTTTTTAGCTTATAATATAAAGCAGTCTTGTAGAAAATCAGTTTGTCTGTCAGATCTGACCCACTGTGTAGGAGCTCAAAGATCACACATGAGAAGTGTTTAGAGAAGAGTAGCCTCAACAAGCTCTGACAGTTATAAAACCAAGTATATTTGTCCAGAGGCATGGCAGCGAGAGAGCCTCAAGGCAAGTTGCTTCAGAAAAATACCCAGGGCTAGCAACATGGCAGAGTGAAAAATTCCTCTAACACAAGCAGTAGATAAGCGGGAAACAGCAAGTCTCAAATGTTGGCTGAACCGCGCCCTCTGCACCTTGGAGTTCCACATACACAGCCCATTCTGAGTCCAGTGTTGAAATGTGTTACTTCCAGGAGGGCCTTAACCCAAGCCGCACTACAATTTCAAAGTGACTTGCTTGTTAGAATGAGGATGCTTCTTACATTGAATTTGTACGAAGCTGCACCAAATAGAACCCATATCAGATGAATTTTCACTGTGGGAATCATATACCATGTCAGCAGGTGAAGCTCTACTGATAGAATTTTTTTGGAAGTGTAGGGAAGTAGACAAAAGCGGCTGCTGCTGACATCTGCCATGAGGGTTATCTTTGCACTGACTAGGAGAAAGGCCATGTTAAATTGTACGCTTTCTTATTGGATGAATTTGCCCTTATTGTATGGAGAACATTGAACCATATTTGATGCGAATGCCCTACCATCTCTTTGGTTGTGTATTGCCTGTCTACTTTTCCCTATCACACAGAGCAGATTATTATGCATCCAATATCTGCTTCCCCACGATCCCACATGGGACCTGGAATAAAGATTTCATGTCCCAACTCCTCTTGAAGTTGGATATATCTTATCTGTTCTACTGATTTCATGTCATTGAAATATGCAGAGGATCACTATTGGAATACTTGACCCTCAGTTGGTTGTGGTCTTTGGGGAGATTATGGAATCTTTAGGGGTGAAGCTTTGCGGGAGAAAGTATCTCACTCAGAGAAAGCGTGTAGGATTTATTGTCTTACCCCACTCCTTCTCTTTCATGTGCTTCCTGGGTGTGGATGGAAAATGTGTTCGGTCCACTTCCTGCTCCTGCCATGTGACATGCCTTCCAGCCATGATGTACCCTGCCCCTTTGGAACCGTAAACTAAGTTGAAAGTCTTTCTTTCTCAAGTTGTTTTTAGTCAAAAGTGCTTTACCACAGCCACAGAAAAGTATGTAATATAGGATATAAGCAAACAATAGGAGGACACTTTGAAGGTGCCCTTGAGACAGGTGTTCTGGCCCAGACTTTTAATCCTAGCAATGGCGAGGCAGAGGCAGGTGGATCTATATCCATGTGTATGTAGAGATACCCTGTCTCAAAATAAATAAATAAATAAATAAATAAATAAATAAATAAATAAATAAAAACAAAAGTGCCTTTGAAAAAAGAGTTACATCTTTTGAAATACAAGATATTTTATAGTTCTATGGTAGCCATGGAACCATGTTGATATAAGTCTAAGGTTCCGTGGCAAATCAGTAAGCTGGAATGAAACCCTTAGGATTTTGTAGAGTAACCATAATGGAATGCAGAACATTGGATAAGTGTGAGAGAAAAAAGCCCTGGACTTTAAGGTACTATTAATTGGGGTTTCTACACATAGAATGGTACTTAATTCTAACTAACATCAAAGTACATTTCTGTGTGGACCCCCCACTAGAGGTGTGTCTTCTACTCCCACGAACAAGATTTTTAAAGAGTTGTAGTTTAGTGTGTTTGGCTTATGGCTTATAAACCAGTCTCTTAAGAGTTTGGTCAAAGCTAATTAATTCTTCACACTTTTGCTAATGGAATCACAGATAAAAATCAAGATTCTGTATTTAAAATATAGTGAAATCCGTGGTCTGAAGCCAAACTTTATTAACCCAACTGCTTTGAAAAACCAGTTTTGAAGTCATTAGGCAAGTCAGACTGCTGCTCCAACAAAATTTAATCCACCGAACTTTGTGTAAATAATTAAAAATCAAAGTGTGACACTTGTTGTCTACTTAAGCATTTCATATATCTCAGCAAATGTGAAAAATACAGCAAAGTGTAAATTAAAACAAAACATTAACTTTGCAATACTACAGACAACAACTGCTGCTGACATTTTTGGTGGTTTTGTTGTTGTTGTTGTTGTTGTTGTCATTGTGCATGAAAAGTCACACAGTAAGTCATATGCATCCCGATTTGTGAGTTGGTTGTGATAAGTTAATAATTTGAACTTATCATCCTAAGAAAGCAATATTTAGTTGGAGTTGGTGCTCTCAGAGTGATCAATGCCCTTAGCTAAGGGACATGCCTAGATTGAATTTGATGTGGGCTTGAAGACTGGAATTCCCTCTTGTGGTAGTAAAGGTTTTTAATTTCCCAATTGGTACAAACACTCTCTCTCTCTCTCTCTCTCTCTCTCTCTCTCTCTCTCTCTCTCTCTCTCTCTCTCTCATCTAGTAATTGTATGTATTTATGAGTGAGTATGACATATCATTGCATGTATCTGATGTCTAACAGTCAGAACAGAGTAATTGGCATACACTTCAACCTAAACATGTGCTGTGTCCATACATTGCAAGCATTCAAGTCTTTATTGATGTGGGATTTCCCTCTGTATGTTATAAATATATTTTATTACCACTAGTTAGTAAAGAAGCTGCTTTGGCCTATGGCAGGGCAGAATATAGCAAGGCAGGAAATCCAAGCAAAGATAGTGGAAGAAGGAAGGTGGAGTCAGACGGACACCTTGTAGCTACTGAAGAAGAAAGATGCCAGAATCTTGCCAGTAAACCATGAGTCATAATAGAAATGGGTTAATTTAAGCTGTAAGAGTTAGTTAATAAGAAGCCTGAGCTAATAGGCCAAACAGTCTTGTAATTATTATAGTTTCTGTGTGTTTTTTTGGCTTTAGGATTGAGCAGGATAGAAAATTTTATCTACAAATGGCACCAACGTGGGTAAACGACATCTACTTAAAACTTGAGAGAGTTTGGGAAGGAATTCTAGAAACAAAAGAACAGAGTTAAGCACAGCTTCTTGGTAGCAGCATTTTCTTGGATGGGCTGTTTGCTAGATGCAAGCATGTCTCATTTAAGAGAGGCTTTCTGACTTAGGTTTAGCTGCAAAAACCTGCAGCTTTTTTAAGAGGCCCTGATACCAAATACTTAAATAGTGTTTATGAGTAGCCAGTGGCATGCTTCTTGGTTGTGGCAGGGACCTTGAAACTCCACAGAGTTGTGGCAATAAATATGGCTCCTGCCAGTACCTTCATTATGAAGCTGGACTCTCAGATAGCTAAGGAATGGGGTGTATCCAGCCATCAAGCCATACCTTTAATCCTAGTCATATCCCTTAGCAAATTAAAGACTAGTGTCGTCAGAAAAAGACACAGATATACAATAACAACATATTAAGATGAAAAAAAAAACAAGAAAAAAACCTCTAAATGGTTTACAGTGTGTTTAAAAATGTACATAGGCTTGGGAGAGAAAAAAAAAACATAAAGTCCTAAAAAACAAAAGAAAGAAAGAAAGTAGTTGGGTGTGGTGGCACATGCCTTTAATCACAGCTCTTGTGAGCCAGAGTCTGGCTGATTACTGTGAATTCAAGGCCAGCTAGTCTATAAAGCAAGATCCAAGGCAGTCAAAGATAAACAGAGAAACCTTGTAGGCACAAAACAAAAATTGAAAAATAAAAATAAAAGAAATAATGAATATAAAAAAGCCATATAAAGATGGAAAATGCACAAAGAGTTAAGAAATACAGATTAATAGTCATCCATAATAATCAAACTTTTACTTACTTTAGTTTTCTAGATATACGGATATGATCTTTAACACTTCAAAGATCTATAGAATACAGTATTTAAAATGTTTTAAGAACTTGAACTTTTCTTGACAGTAAGACATGCCTGCTTCTGGCAGCACTGATTACTTCAGAGAGGATGATGGGCACCGAAGAAACTTGTTATGGAATTTGCCTTTGGTGTAACAAGGGTAGCCATTTGGGCATGAAACTGCTTTTGACTGGACTGCTTGATGGTATGCTGTATGAATTGAACATGCTGGACCCAGAGAAAAATGACTGCTGAACTTGCCAAAAGAAAGTTAGGCAGTACTTTAGGGATCCTACTTCATGAAAGAGTCTGCTAGACATTTTTCAGGACACAGAAGAAAGTGATTGACAAACTGCCAATATAGGTGAAACAGTCTTTCAAATTTCCTGCTTCATGGAAAAGTCTGCTGGATACTTTGGGCCTGTTGGTTGAAGATGAATGCCCCAATGTTACAGAAGAACTTTGGGTGACTGTCCAGGCAATGAGATGTTTCTGTTAATTCTAACGTTTTGGAAGTTGCTTACAATGCCCTTCCTGTTTACTTAGGTAATATTATATCCTCCTGGGGCCTTTGTTGGAATTGAGGACTGATAGTGTTCCCTAGTTATAATAAAAGATAAATTAGATATAAAACTTCAAACTCACAAAGGTGGTATAGATGATAAAATATTTTTCTTAATTTGCCAAATGTAAATAGACTAAATATTGTAACTATAATTCTTGCTTCACGTCTGTTTTGTATATGTAATTTTACTATGTCAAAGTTAAAACCTTTCTTTTCATTCATATAGAAAAGGGGAAATGATGTTGGATACCCCTCTGTATGCTATGAATATGTTTTATTACCATTGATTAATAAAGAAGTTGATTTGGCATATGGCAGGGCAGAATATAGCTAGGCAGGAAATCCAAGCAGATATGTATATATAAGGAGGGCTTAGGCAGATACCATGTAGCTACTGAAGGAGAAAGATGCCAGAACCTTACTGATAAACCATTTGCCTCATGATTAAAGTATAATATAATAGAAATGGGTTAATTTAAGATGTGAGAGTTAATTAATAAGAGGTCTGAGCTAATAGGCCAAACAGTGTTGTAATAGATAGATGTAGTCTCTGTGTGTTTCTTTGGGACTGAATGACTGTGGGTCTGGGCAGGACAGAAACTTCATCTACACTTTCTACTACCTAATTTTAGACTATTCTAGCAGTGGATATTAACCTTAGTTACCATGCTATGCTCTAGGATATTAGATGTTTATCCTTGTCAGTGAAACCAGTAACCCATTATCTCTTCCTCCCTGCCTCCCCTCTCCAGACTGATATCCACTCTGTGTCTCTTGAGTTTCATGGGATCAACACTTCTGCCCCTTCATGTGCATCAAAGAGTTTTTCTTTACATTCACAGACATTTTCTCACTCCAGCCATGGGTTTCTCTTCGGATCATAGAAGACTTTGTGTGAGAAATCTAAGAGCTTTCTTGATCATTGGTCCCCATGTATAGCTTCTGCCACATGGGGCCACATAAGCAACACGGTGGAGGTACTGTCTAAACTCTATGGTGGTGGCATTTTGTTTGCTATACATTTGGCCATGGGTTAAGTGATTTCTGTGATTGCACTTGCACTCGTCTCTTGGCAGAAGTGGGATTGCAGTCAACGTGAGACCACACCTGTTTTCCAGACAGGCTGAGGTCTGGCTAGAGGGATAGAAGTGCCCATTGTTCTACTCCCTGGCAGAAGCTGGTGGCCTCATTTAGATCACCAGCCCATCAGGCTCTGTCTCATCGCTGCCAGCTCAGACACACTCATCACACACATTATGTACTCAGAACTTGGTGAGTACAAATACTACTCAATTTAATTGCATTATTTTGGAATATTTTTTTTCCTGGCTTAGAGCAAAAGTGGATTTGTGAATCTGCTGATTTGAATCTATTGATTGGAGGAACAATAAAGCCCAAATTTCTCATGTTAATTTTTGACACTAATGATGCACATTAACACCTTACATGAATCAGGATATGCTATCTGATTTTTACTATGAGATAAAATGTGTAGTTCTGTTACTATTGCACATTGCATTCTTACAATGCGAAATGTGTGCATATATTAGCATACACACACACACATACACACACATATATATGTGGAGTAGAGTAGGTGTAATCAAAGAGANATATATATATATATATATATATATATAGTTAGCCCTTGTTATTAGTGGGGATCAGTTGCTCCTTTGTATTGTGTGTACAAAAATTCAAGGATATTCAAGTACCTCACACAGAATAGTCGGTTATTCACACATAACTTATGAAACATGTTCCATATATTTTAAATAATCTTTAAATGTCTTTAAAGCCTAATATAGTATCAAGATTTTGTACAAAGCTGTCATGCTAAGTTGTTAACGAAAAGAGGTGGCACAGATGCAAGTTTTCCTCAGTGTGTTCCATCACAGTTGGCTGAATCGTCATATATAGAAAATACGGATCTGAATATATGAGTATATGCATGTATGTATACACGTAATGATAGTCATTATGCAAATATAAGAAGTTATAGTTCACGCTGTTCTAAATTCCCTCGAAATTAATGCACAGCTGTCTGTTGGATAACCATCTAGCCCCCAAGTTAGAGAATTATGATGACAATAACTACCTCTCATCATTCTGTAAAGTAGTCAGATACCTCTTTGCCTGAAGTCGCCCATGTCCTGAGATGGCTGAATAGAATCAGTGGCCTCATCCATTGAGCAGACTGTATAGACAGTAGTAACTATCTAGGACTTGCTGGGAGCTCCTCTATGTGGACTTCTCTATGCACATGAGCAGGCTGCTGGGCTTTCTTCCTGTATGCTGTCAGGAGAACTCAGATTTCCTCTCTGGAATGTGGCCTATTAGAATGGAAAAGCTTTGGGGACTTTTCAAGCCATCAATATGAAATATCATTTCAGACAGCATTACTTTCGCCATATTTTGCTGTCTGAAATAGGTCACAAGGATGTCCCAGTTTTAAATGAAGGCATTTATTCTGGGAAGGTGGGTAAAGCATACATTCAACTATATTCATATCTGATTTCTAGCTGTATCTCTGTAGCTATCATATACTGGACCCTGCATTTATCTATATTTGTTATGTTCTGTATTTGTATGTCTATCCATTGATCAGTATATTTATACAACACACAAGCAAATGTAGATTTTTTATAAGATAGGCCTATTCTCTATATTCTACATTTGATATTAGATATTATATAAGGATGGGGACTTTCTAATATATCCACAGGTACAAATTAGATGTTTCAGAGGAAGGAAAAAAAAACCTTAGGAACATCTGGGTAATGCTTTTTTTTTTTTTTTTTTTGATGAGACAACTCACCCACCATGCAACTTTTTTTTGTGTCCATTTTGCTGATTGTCTTGATCGCATTTTTATTGAAGCTAAGCAATTCATTTGCATTGACCCAGTTGCTCTGGAATGCAGGCCAGTCTGTGATCTTATAGTACATTTGAAATGTCATCACTTCTTTGGAACTTGACTAGGGATCTAGCACCTGCTCTGGAGTTTTTATGAATGAGAAAGTTCTAACTCCAGAGGTAAGCATCAGAATAAACTCAATATCCATGAGGGTTTCATGAGTGAATGGGAGGCAGCCTGTATTAATAGACATCAATTGTTATTAGGAGAGATAGGCTTTTGTTGTCATTATTGAGATATGAATTTCCTCAATTTAACACCAATATTTCAAAATCCCCGATGGACTTTAAGTCACTTAGGAATTCAGGTTCCATTTATAAAGTTAGTATCATCTACTTAATTTGCATTAGTCTACCTATACCTGGGATCTGTTCATTTGGGAAACACACTAGATAGTTTATAGAGATAAGGAAAAGAAAGGTAGTTATGTCCAACAATAGGATGTAAGTTAGATGAATTATGATACACAGCATTTACAGTATAGCTATTATAACACATGGTATACAAGAATATGTTAAGGCTCAGAATAAATATCTAAATGAAAACAGAGCATCAGTGGAAATGACAACAGACACCTGCACAGCACACACAAGCATTTGACAATCAGTACTTCTGCATAGTGAAAGCGGCCGTTATCGCAAATAATGATGCTAATAGAATTATATATAGTTTCTAAGGCTGTTCAATTATTTTTATTTTCAAATTTTCTATATTCAATAGCTACTGTTTTTATCATTAGAACAGAAAATAAAAGATTATTTAAATTATGAACCTTATCTGCATGTTTATGTGACTATGTTTCTTGTCTGCTTCGACATTCATTGATTATCTTCCAACTTTTCATCATTTGGTCTTGACAAGATTTCCTAAGAGGCAGAAGTATTATGAAATTCTAGTCCAGTCATTCATTAAAAAAAAAAAAAAACTGAGAAGAACTTGGCCCTCAGTTGTCCACTGTGAGGTCCCAGCCCTCTTCAGAAAGCCTGGTTTCTGACCTTGCTTCACGTGTCTATATAATCTTAGTGTAAGGCCATTTGATCCCAAGTCATCTTTGATCAATGTTTAATGATCAGAGTTTATGTAGCAATCAAAGACATCATGAAACAGCAGATATTTATAGCTTATGGCCAATTGAGGCTCGGCAAACCAGCTTTTCCACGGTGTGATACAGTTCAATTGACGCTATTGGCATTCCACACCACACAGACCTATATCAAAGACATTTGTTATGCTTTGAGCATGAAAGCAAAGTAAAACATAGATAATTTGAGAAACCAGAAAACTTATCAGGGATGGGATCCATGGGCTGCCTGTCAGTTGGCAGACACGGTGCCACCGAGCGCTTGGCAGGACAGTGCATGCATGCAAATGCAGGCCACGCAGAGCGACAGCAGGTTTTTCTCCAACTGGAGGATGTTGCTATTCAAGAGGGCCGATGAATGAAACCAGAATTGCAAGGACTGTGGTGGAAAGGCGGGCAGGAGCAGGAGACAGCTGCGCGGGTGACCGCTTTACAAGTAGAAGCTGTCAATCAGAATGTGTGAAAGGCCCAAATCCAGGGAAACCAGGATCCCACCCCCTTGATACCAATCCTAATAGAGTGCCAGTCACCGATGCAAATATGGGGCCGGGTAGCAGGATGACAGCCCCTGCCGCTCCTGCGGAATTAACTCATCAAAAACTGGCCCTCACTCTCATTTACACATGATGCACACATCTTGTCTCAGGGAATTTTCTTTAACAAAGGTTATTGCCACCCTCGCTTAGAGCTGTTTAGTTCTTTTTAGGGCATTTATTTATTTATTTATTTCAGGTGTGTGAGCATGGATTTTTCTGGTCTTCTTCCCTCAGGCCTTGGGCTCAGGGTCTCCACAAGAAGAAGCTTACTTTTGAAGACTTAGAAGCCTGCTTTCATTTTTTTAAAAAAATATTGATTGATTGATTGATTGATTGATTATATACCTGAGCACACGCGCACACGCAAGCATGTGTGTGCAAAGCACATAACGCAGTCTATACACGGAAATCAAAGGACAACTTTCAGGAGTTGGTTCTCTTCTTCTACCATGTGTGTCCCTGAGATTGAACTCAGGTCAACCCTTTAGCTGATAAGCCATCTTACTAGGCATCAGATACCTGCTTCTAAAGGAATATGGAGCACGGAACTTCAGACTTTACCTGTCTGTGACTAGGGGTATCTGTGTACTAAGCTTTCTCCTCTATGAAAAGTGTTAATAACCAGTTACAAAATATGACCAAACTCTTAGAGTAGGGTTGTCTAATAGAAATATTATGTCAATTCTATGAAATTTTTGCAATTACATTTTATAAGCAATGAAAAATACCATTTAAGATTATTTTGTTCTGCACAACATGTCTGAAATATTGTTTAAACATGAAATCATATTGAGACATTTCTAATCGTATCATCTATTTTTGCACTAAACCTTTCAAAATCCAAAGCGTATTTTATAGAGAAGATACAAACGCCACTATCAACCGTCCAAGCCCATGAGAGGATAGCAGTATGCTACTTAGAGCCCCAGATGACAAGAAACATAACAATATTTGGGAACAACCTTGAATTTTTTGGAAAATAAACAATTTTTAAAGTGTTTTATAATATTGATTTATCACAGTCCCGAGGACAAAGTGTTTTTCTGACAAAGTAGTTTTCCTTTCCCAGAAACAAATTTACAAAAACAATACTGTCACTGAGAATAAAACAAAAGCCCACAAAATAAGAGGCATTCTGATATTTATGCACCCTAAAATTCTATCCATTAGATCAAAATTACATATGTGACATAATTAGCCAATTATTTGTAGAGCTTTTTTTCAGGTAATTTGGTAGGTATAGCGCTGGGATATATTATCGGAATATACAAAATTAAGCCTGGTCACAGACAAATGGTAAGTTCATCCAAATGGTTCCATTTCAGAGGCTCAAGCAGAGCTAACAGAAGCAACTGCCCTTTCCCTCATGACCCTCAAATTCATCACCATTAGCAGCATTAACAGAATTAAAAAGAAACACATGGATCCCAGAACATTAAAAATAATAAGCTCCCTATCGTTGAAAATTAGGAGGCCAAGTTATATTGCTCAGTAGGAATGCAGATATTACAGAGAAAAATAATGAAAATATTAATCACTGGGGCATCTTCTTTCCTTTGCAGTATTGCCATTACTGTTGCTGCGTATCACTTTATGTCTGTGTTGCTTAATGGAGCCTGAAACATGACTGCGACACTTTAGGTGCTCCAACTCTGAGGTCTGGTGATGGAAAATCCCATAAACCGGACTTTACATGGACTTGGACATCAGTCTGAAATGCTGAGCATGTAGCACGTGTCCTTAAGTAGAACAAATTTCTAGATGGAACATATGTAGAATATGAATTTTAAATATGGACGTGTTTAAGTTGATTATTGACCAATATTTATATAAATGTGGATACTACGACAGACTCGGGAGGTTCTCACAAGCCTTTCCCACGCTCACTGTAGGGCCTCACTTACATTGACCAGCAGAGATGGCTCTGGGATATAAACGGCTGTGACCTAATAGAAAGTTATGATAGAAATATCTTGATAAATATGGACCAACTTAATAAAGACTGAGGGTCAACGAGAAGTAAGGAGTCACTTCCCATCTAACTGAAACTTAATGATTGGATTTTGGGAAGATTACAAAGAAACACAGGAAGAGTATAAGGCCCTTGCTGGAGACAACATGTGTTGGGGGACAAATGTATCTAGGAGCATTTGTTAGACAATGCCTCTCATGGTGTTGAGAAGACAGTTTAGTCAGTAAAGTACTTGCCACGCAAACATGAACCTCCATGTAGTTCCTGGAACCCATAGAGAAAGCCAGGAATGGGCTTGAATATTGATTTGGAATCTCAGTGCTGGAAAGGCAGAGATAAGTAGACCCCTGGGGCTCACTGGCCAATCTGCCTAGCTGAAGTGTTGAGTTCTAGGTCTCAGTGAGAGATTCTGTCTCAAAAGTAAAGGTGGATGGCACCCAAGGAAGGACACGTGAGGCTGACTCTGGCCTCCACACAAGCTTCCCTATTCCCTGCACAGATATACTAAAGAGTGCTCTTATATAAATGACTCCCACAAAGTACTTCTTGAATGAATGCCTAAGTTCATGAAGGCATGAGTGAATCTGACGCAAGCTCCCTTTCAAGTTAGAAAGCATTAGGACCCTGGGTTAGGGATTTGCGGGTTAGGGGTGAAAAGTTCTGACAACCACAGACTTTACGAAGTGGAGACAGGAGGATCAGGAATTCAAGGTCATCTTCAGTTTTGTAGCAAGTTTAGGTCACATGAGACCCTGTCGCAAACAAAAATAAAAACGGGGGGAGGGGGCACTAAAAAAAAAAACAACTTTCTTGGTTTCTAATAGCTCATCAATAATCATATTGCTTCTTTGGACCCATTTTCTTATCTCTAGAATGGGAGTATTTGTCATTTTATGTAAGTGGGAGAGGTTTTCTATTATGATTTTTAATTTTCTTTTTTACTGAAAATAGATTTTTTCCTCACATAATTTTTTTCACATGATTGTTTTTCCTTCCCTGTCCTTCTCCCAGTCCCTTCCCCTCCTCCCCTCCGTCCAGATGTACTTCTTTTCTATCTTGCATTAGACAAAAAAAAAAAAACAGTCTTTTATTATTTTAATTGTTTTCTCTACATTTTCTCTACTCCCCGCCCTGCTTCTCCCCTCCCCTCTTCAACCCTCCCCTAAGGTCCCCATGTTCCCAATTTCCTCGGGAGATCTTGTCTTTTTCTACTTCCCATGTAGATTAGATCTATGTGTGTCTCTCTTAGTGTCCGCATTGTTTTCTAAGTTTTCTGAGATTGTGGTTTGTCGACTGGTTTTCTTGGGTTTAAGCTTAAAAACCACCTATGAGTGAGTACATGTGATAATTGTCTTTCTGCATCTGGGTTACCACACTCAAAACAATGTTTTCCTATCCGACCTTCCTTAATCCCAAACATCCCGTTTCCCAAGTTCCCCCCAACCTCCCCTTCTC
>NW_026067945.1:5310094-5476635 GCF_014885135.2 Alexandromys fortis | reverse complement strand
TTTCAATAAAAAAATTATATTTAAAAAAATTATATAAAAAAACAATGTTTTCTAGCTCCATCCATTTTCCTGCAAAATTCAAGCTGTTGTTATTTTTTTCTGCTGTGTACTACTCCATTGTGTAAATGTACCACATTTTCCTTATTTATTCTTCAGTCACGGGGTATTTAGAATCTAAAATAGCTGAAAGACACTTAAACAAATGTTAAAAATCCTTAGTCATCAGAGAAATGCAAATCAAAACAACTCTGAGATTCCATCTTACACCTGTAAGAATGGCCAAGATCAAAAAAACACTGATGGCAACTTATGCTGTACAGATTGTGAGGAAAAGGGAACACTTCTGCATTGCTGGTGGGAATGCAAGCTGGTACATCCTCTTTGGATGTCAGTGTGGCGATTTCTTAGAATATTTGGAAACAACCTTCCTCAAGACCCAGCAATACCACTTTTAGGTATATATCCAAAGGATGCTCAACCATGCCACGTGGACATGTGCTCAACTGTGTTCATAGCAGCATTGTTTGTCATAGACAAAAACCAGTCTTCTAAGGGATAGTAATAAAATATATCAAGATAAAATATAATAAGATAAAACAGAAACAGTCACATAGGAGTTGGAGAAGGCAAATCAACAGAAGGAGAAAAGCCCAAGAGAAGGCACAAGAATCAGAAACTTACTCATTTGTGTAGTCAGGAATCCCTTAAAAACACTAAGATATAAGCCATAATATATGCCGGGAACTGCATATGTGTGTATATATACATATATATGCATAATATATAATGTATATGCAGACTCACATGGGCTCTGTGCATGCTGCTTCAATCTCTGTGAGTTCATACGAGCTTTGAGCTTTGATCCTGTTTGTTTAGAGGGACTTATTTTCTTGGTGTCCTCCATCCCTTCTGGTTTTACATTTTTTCCACTTCTTCCATGGGGTTTCTTGATCCTGAGAGAAGATATTTGATGGAAATATTCCATTTAGGGATGAACATTCTGAGGGGAAAGGTTTTTTTTACAATCTCACTGTTTGTAGCTACGAACTCTGCATAGGCATCTATCTGATTTAATACTCTGAATTTATATTCCATAATCAGTTAGTCAGAAGTTGCATCAGAATAAGTCCACCCATGTTTCTCAAACATTAACTGCAGACTGAGGATGTCCCTCAGCTGGTAGAGTACTTATTTTGCATGCACACCATCCTAGATTTGATCCCCAAACCCCCATAAAGCAGGTATGGTGGTACACAGCTGACCTCCTAGCACTAAAGTAAAGGCAGGAAAACAAGGTGTTCAAGTCCATCCTTGGCTGGCATGGTGAATCTGAGACCAGATTAAGCTGTATGAAGGCCAAAAAACAAAATATCAAAGCAAAACAAACAAACAAACAAAATAACAACAAATCACCTCTCAAATACTAATTTTAATAATCAAATGCTATATTGGAAGGAGTTAATTTTGTTTCTCCAGCATTTACATTTTCTAAATCTTATTTAATCAACAAATTCTTTCCAAATAAACATCTGTATCGAATCATGAAGAATCTAGGAATGACTTTTGAAACAAATAAAAAAAAAAAAAAGCTCACATGTCCATGTGTCCGGGGACCTTAAATTGGTAGCATCAGTAATACATGATCTTTGAAAAGATCTATATATTTCTATATTTTGTCATCGGTCAAGTTTTTATTCTTTTTTTCTGTTTCTACTAAGTCAACAGCTTTCTTCTTCTTCTTCTTCTTCTTCTTCCTACCATGGGGGCATAGGACTGATTACCAAAAACCAGGGAAGGAGTAGAGATTAAAGGCAAAGCTCACTCATTTCTGAGTTGAATGGAGTATTAGAAGAACACACAAAGTGAGACTTATTTGGGCTGCTGTTCATGTTTAAATTTTGCCTTTAAAAATATCCCTCTTATTTTAAGAACTTGAAAATTTCTAAAAAAAATCTGAAATAATGTTATTTAGTTTCTAAAGATTGAACAATCTGAAAGTGCAGCAGTTCAGGCAGGCTGATCATTCGTTTCGAACCCTGTCCTATGAAAGTAAAATCTTTGACTTATTTGTTTTGTCAGATAAATCTGTGTTTATGAAGTCCATTTTGCACACGGCAGAGGTATTCATACCATCTAAACAAAACTGTCCTCACTCAGTTTCAGCCCTCCATTAAGATGGCAGATGCGTAACCAGAGAGTGTGTGTCTGGGGTCTCTGAGTCCAAAGCCAGGGCATATGAGAGCTGGTTCTGATTAACCTGTATAGAGTATCCAATGTAAATGCTATTAAAACCTCATTGAATGGTATAGGAACTGATTACTTACCCAGGGAGTTTTAAGTAAATTGAAGCAAATTGCCTGAGAATTAATTTAACAAACATTGATAACCATCTGCTCTGCTTGAAGTCCTGGGCCTGCAGTGATAGGAGGGACAAAGACAAAAATAGGCCTGCCTACCCTCCAGAGGGGTCTGCTCTTTTCTTCCCAGCAAGCCACAAGACAAGCATGCAGCTGAAGTCATAGCTCCAGAACATTCCGCCCACTGATCCAAACATGGAACAAACTGTTGAGGATTTGTGGCACAGCCTCAGAGACCTTCTGACCCGCTCAGAAAACTGGAGTGAATGCCAGGATGATCTTAGATCTGGAGGGGTTCAATAGTTAGAAAGTTCTGACTGAATGTAACAAAAAAATATTTCTGAAAGACTTGGCATGGGCAGGAGTACAGATCTTCAACGGGTAGAGCTTAGAGACTCACACATCCCCAACACGGGAAGAATGACTTGAGAAAAACAATACTAGGAATGGCAATGATAAGAAGTGCTCACCCTGCTGGAGGAAGCATCCTTTGCTCCCACTCACATGCCCGTTCTCCCAACAGCACTATGAGTAGGTGGGTCTACTTCTCTCTCCGTTATAGACCTACACATAGAAGAATTAAACAACGTCACCAAGGCCCTCCACCTAGTACCTAGGGAGATCAATGTACCAGCTTCTGACGATGTTGGCTGGGGACAGTTTGCATCAGATAAGCTATGAATATAACGGGTGCCATTATTTGTCTCTTGCCATATGTAAGTGACACATGAGCAAAGAGGGATGCTGATGCGGGGCAGTAGTGATATAAAAGAGGCCAAGACAGGGACAGGATGAAGACAGTGTCACACCGTTGCAGGAACTTCTGCTTTTCCCACAAGACGCTTCTGTTTATTGACTGGCTGGAGACAAAATGTAGTGCCTCCAAGAATGCAGCACGTCAGACATGTGACAAACCATGTGTCCCAGACAAAATATTTGGTTTAAGACTTAGTCCTTTGTAGTGTAATCTGAAGCATCCCCCAGAACGTTCTATAGACAACATTGGACATTCCGTGTGCCCATATACAAGCTTGCTAATTGATAGCTTAGTACGTTTTGGCTACTTATGAGTTACAGCTGGCGGCTTTTGAGAGAGAGAGAGAGAGAGAGAGAGAGAGAGAGAGAGAGAGAGAGAGAGAGAGAGAGCTCGTTTAAGTTAGCACGTTAAATTATAAATTTCACAAACTTTAAAGGTTTTTGGTAATCCCAAGTTTCTAAACGTGTTGCAATAGTGACTTTAGATGGGTCTCCAAGTAGTTACAGTCTCAACCACAAGCACAAATTTATTCAACATACTTTTTCATGAATGTAAAAAAGGATATTTGATGATGCCACAGTCTTATTTAGTTTTATTTTTTCTCTGAAATTTAAAACACTTATAACAATCAAGGATGAACAGATATTTCCACCCCTCCACGTTGAAGGCCTGCGCATGTGCTACTGGGTCAATTGTATTTTTGCTTCAGTGACATAAAATGGGAACTTTTTTTGGGTAAACTTCTACCTTGTTGTTATTCCAGCAAGACTTTAGAATAATTCTTCTGAGGCTGTGGCTTCTTGGAAGCACCGCTGGGAGAGACACAGAGCAGTTGTGGAGAGGGAAGGAGCAGCGTGGACTGGAGAATCCCAAAGTCTTCCCACACAGTTGCACAGGGGCAGAGCTGTCATCATGGATCCTGAATTATTCAGATCTGTGTCTGGGAATAACAAGGCTTTAGTATGCTGAAGGTGTTGTTTCAGGCTTCTGGGGTCACTGCAGATATTAAAAATTGGTTCGAAGACTTTGGACTGCTAATCAGACAGCCGCAGAAGGACCCAGGCACCATGGACTTCTTAATAATTCAAATGGTGCCCAGCCGATAGCATGGTGTACGTGCTGAAGTGACACACCCACTTCTAATTAGTGATGCATGTGTAGCAAAAATTCTCCAGCGTCCATCTGAGTTTCCGTACACATGCCATGGGGAAGGGGAGCCTTAGTCTGCGTGGAAAAAAAAAAAACATTCTAACAGCTAGCCATGCTGATGGTATAGTAACCCCTACAGTGAAGTTATAATTACAATTTCGTCAAGAGAGTAGTGAAGTCAAAGTTTCACAGGGGAAAAAAAAACCTATTTACAGAAAAATATTATGCTTTTCATTTGATAGAAAAGTAATTATTGCGGAGGGAGTCGTGGAAGATCTTGGAGACGGTCACCCCCTCTTTAATAAGTCCTTGTGGCAGCTAAGTGGGGATCAGGAGTATTCTTTATCAGGTTTGCATTCAAGTAGCACTAAATCTATGCAGGTAGGAATTAAATAGTATCTGAGTTTAATTAAAATTATAAGAAAGGAGAAGAATGGTTGGCAGACTGCTCGCCTGCATTCTAGCCAGTAACCTCAGACCCTAATTAGAAATGCTTTTCATATCTTCTCTGCGCAAAGGCTTAATCTGACGTGAGTCTGTGAGCCAGGGCTTGGGGACCAGTGTTAATTCTGCATTCGATCTCAGTGTGTATGGAGGCGGGCTGTGCTGATTGACCGCACCGATGCTCAGATCCCATGACCTTGCGGGGGATTTTCATGTGAGGTGTTAATTGAGAGGGTGGGTTAATCTTTGAGCATCATTGTCCCCAAGCTCTGGGCAAAGTTTGTGCTGCATTTCCTTCCTCAACAGTACATTTGATCTCTACCTTGTCCTTCCATGACAGTTTCATAAGCCCAGCGCAAACTCCCTCTTGATAAATGGGGGGGGGGGGGGGGGGAGACAGGTAAGTTCTTACCCTCTTGTTGGATTTCATGAACTTGTTTGTACGCCCAGCTCAAAGGGGAGAGGAGCATCTCACTGAACGGCATTCAAGTCTGACTTACAGGCAGATAAAGGCACACAGTAAAGATCTCAGTTTCTCCTTCCGGCCCCTGTCCTTCCTCGTATGGTTCATCTCCTGGGAAGAAAAGAATCATGCCTTGGGAGATGCACAGACCAACAGTAATAGGAGGCAGGAGGAAAATTAGAGAGGGAATGTTCTTAAGCCATGCAAAATTTTAAAATATATATAAATACTTAAAAATTCATCCACTGCAGAAATCTAAGATAATCAGAAAAATTAAGCCACCATGGTAGGTTGTCATATTTCAGTAACCACACAGACACATATGTACACACACACACACACACACACACAACACACACACACACACACAACACACACACAGACAGACAACACAATGTTCATTGTGTACTTATGTAATATGGAAAAAACACAGTGCATCCCTTTTGCTTTTAAAAATCAAATCATGAATGACTTTTTTTTCATGTGTTATTGTATAGGCCTGTCATGTCTACATTGGAGAAGAAATCCTTCCCCCAGCAGTATCACTGCCTACTGGCTGGCCTTCGCAGTCTTTCCTCCAGTGGTATTACCGTCTCCTGGCCGACCTTCGCAGCGACACCCAAGTGGGCAGGGTGGTAGCTCAAAGAAGCAGGAGTAATGGTGTTCACATGGGAACCGCAGGGAGGTAACAATGGTTTTTTTTTAAAAAGGATTATACAAAAGCACAAACGTTTGCCGCCCCCCACCCCAACAAGCAACACATTTCTCTGATTTGTTTCATTACAGCAGCTGTGGATGAGTTTAATTACAATGCGCCAAGATCCTCTTTAGTAGCATTGCTGAAATGCAGAGGGAACCGTGTGCCCACGAGGGGCATTTGCAGAGTCCCAGCCTGCTGGAGCAGCCCGAAGGGAGGGGCATCGCGGTTGTTGCACGAAAGGCCTTTGCGCCTTGTTCGAGGCTGGCTCCCTCTAGGGCCTTTGTTGACTCACCAGGCAGGGGTGCAGAAAGAGACAGGGGGAGACCGAGGCCACTAATTTAGAGTACCCGTCAGTTCTATGGCTATCACCAGCCTAGGATACAGCCCCTGATCTTAGAGGGAAGAGCAGCATCCTGCTACCCACAATCCTCTAGCCTGTCCTGTGCGTCTTTCTCTTAGTCTGACTTTTAATTATCGCAAATGTCGTAGTTAATTAATAGGAGAGCCACATCCCCTGTTATTTGAATTGAGTTCACTTCAAATAATATTGATAACGTAATATTCATACTCATCCTCACATTAGCAAGTTAATGGCTTTAACATTATGATTCTGATAATAAAATAACCTTTGTTTAGCACAGTTACAATCTCTTTGCACACACGTGCTGACTTAACGTATTGAGTTGTAATGGTATTGTTGACAAAATTCTGGACATTCAGCTTCCTCCAAATGGTACAGCTGTAGTGGCTTGGGAACCAAAACTCCTTATATTTTGATTTTATTTTTAATTTTTTTTTTGCCCAACTAATAATTTATGCACTTGGTTGGAAAGACAAGTCTCTTTTCTTTTAAACATGTTGGTTCTTTATCTAAAAAAAAATACTGACTTTTTATTAAAAAAACGATTTTTATGTAATTATTTTGATCACATTTGTTCCTCTCCCCCAACTCCTCCCAGACCCTTGTAATCCCCTTCTCACTGGATTGTAGTTTTTGTTGTTGTTTTTGTTTTTTTTTTTCCTCCTTACCAAGCTTAGAACTTGTACCCAAAATATGGAAGTGCCTGTTTAAACCTAGCCAAGGTTTAAATACGGCAGAGTCAAAATCCCAAGACACTTTGATTTCAGCCATTTGCCATACATTTGCCTTCAAAGAAACCCAAACCTTAGGGCATCTTTAGTGTTCCGGTCAGTCTCCTCACCCCGCAACCTAGGGTTTGTAGAGTTCGGGCAATGCCACAGGGAAAATCAAAGGCTTCAACCAATCATTGCCACCACTAGTTCCAAGCCCACGAAGTCAGCCTCCAGGCCCACCCCCCAACCCCCTGCTGCTGCTGCCTCTGCTTCATTCGGAGCCAGCTCTCAAATTAAAGTTTTACTCTGGCTTTTCCGAGGAGAAGGTTCAGGAGTTGGGTAAACTGCCTCCGCCTGCGCAGAGGGGATTAAGAGGTAGGGCCAAGAGTGGAGGGAAATTGAGGATATGACAGAGGCCGCGGTGAGTTCAAACAAAATTTGGCCTGCAGAATACAGGAAAAAAATCCCCTGGTGACAGGTGCCATCTTGTGGGTCATTCTGCCACTCTGCCTCCTGCCACTTTTTATAACAAGAACAGATAAAGGAGGACTAGATGCTTAGAGGCTTAAAATTCGAAATGTAATTCAAAGGGATGGGAGTGGGGTTGGCTCCAGGCTTTCCACGATACTGGGAGCATCAATATTCTGCTCTTCTGGTTGGAGCCCAGTTAAGAAATTTAAAGCAATGTATGTCAGGAGAAAGAAATAGACATTTAAGTCAGAGTGGCTTTTGCGAGTACAAGAAATAAATGTCTAAATGGCTGGCACCGCTGGTCTTTCAAGAGATAAGTAGAAAAATAGATTCTTGCTTAGGTACGAACCAGACCCACAGCTCTTCTGCTCAAATATGACAATTCCAAGGACTGCCTTGTTATCATTTGTGAGCACAGTCTCCATGCAGATGTCATAACAGCAAGTTTTTTTAGGTCATTGACTGACTCCCACGTCTCTCCCAAGCCTACCATAGCAGGATCTCTCTCACTTCTCTCGACTCAGAAGGTCAGTAATGCAGACCAGCAGAAATATACCAAGTAGCTAAGAAGTCAGGATTAATGTGCAGTTTCTGATTTATTTATTTATTTTCAAATTCATGAACATGGTCCTTAGGTTTTCAACACATTGGAATGCTTTCAGGTCCCACACACATGCAGAAGGAGGTATGCTTTGTTGGAGGCGTGAGTGGGTGTCCCCAGAGCTACAATTTTAGAAGGGATGTCTTTGTGCAAATGCACAAGGTTGATTCAGAGTGGCAATGTATTTTCCTTATAGCAAAAATTCCTTAAAAATAGGAGCCCCGGTGTGGTGTCTGCGCTGCGTCAGTCAAGCCAAATGAACTAAATCTAACACAACTTTGTCTCTACGATTCATACATAGAAAAATACTACATTATTTTATAGTCAATGGCATTTAGACTGTAAATTTCATTGCCAAGTGTTAAAGCATCCAGTAGGGTCTGTGTTTTTTGTTTCTTGGGTTTCAAAGGACAATTAACTTAATAATGAGCTACTGTGAGCCTTTGTATTAGCTTAGTTCAGAGGCAAGCTGCTAAGTATCTAGGAGGTCGGCTTCACAGGTCCAGCCTTCCTTTTGGTTAGTTCTGAACCCTTTATGGGATTCAGGGACACACTGGGACTTAAATGGCAATTCCTGACAATGGGATTATGCTGATTCATTGTGTCTTTCGCCAACAAAGCATGTTGCTATTTTTCTGGAACCCTAATATTCTGCTGTTGTGTAATTTTGGAAACCCAGTATTAGGTATGGCTTTTCAAATGCTTGATGGGAAAATCTGGCATTTTAATAAAGAACCATGAAAACTTTTTTTTTATTTTTATTTATTTATTTTTTTTACGGGATCATAAAAACGGGGATCATTGAACACGGACTGTCTCTGTCCCCTTCATCTTTGTCGGACTGGCTCTGTGTTGCTCTTGCTGGCGTTTTCCTCCCACCCAGGAAAGAAATATCCAACAGAGCGAGGAGACTGTGTGTTCCGTTCTGAATCAGCGCTGTGATCCCAGCCCCGGGATTTCATCCCAGCAAGGACCATCTGGCTCTGCGTGGGGTGAGCGTGTCAGCTCTGCCCCAGAATTTCCACGTCAGGCTGGGGGCCTCAGCTCCAGAGTTAGCCCCATACCCTTTGAACTTACCACCAGTTTCCCCCCAAAACAACTCTGCAAAAGACAGGAGTCAACCCCTGAAAAACATACCAGGCATTTTAAAACACAACCCTGACATTTCTCTAGCATTTCCACAGTGAAGACCCTTCCCGTGCGCAACCTTCCCCCTACCCTCGCTTCAATCAAATACGGCACCCGCTCTCTCTCATGCAAGCGCAAAGGAGGAAGGAAAAAAAAAAAAGTTGGCAATTTAATTCAAACAAAAGAAGCTTGAAATCTATAAGCACAGCAACTCCGAGGCTTCTGGCAAATAGAATTCTAATTAGTATGCTGCTATTTTTCTTTTAGACAGATGAGCGATGCCCCCTGTTGACTCTAGCAGGCAGGCTGGTAAGGGGGAAAAAAGAGGGGGGTGGGGGGGGGGCTAGCCAGCAAACACTGCAGATTGCAAATTATATTGCAGACCTTGCCAAGTCCTGGCTCTTGGCATCAGATTTTTTAATGACACCCTGGAAAAAGGGGAAAGAAGCCCTCTGCTATGGGATAAAAATGAAGGGTTTTACACTGTGATAAGTCTTCGCTTAAAACCCAAATGGCCAAGTGCACATTAGGGTTTTAAAATATTCATAGATAGAAGTGAAAATGAGGCAATGAGGAAGTGCATTTGTTGCCTGGTCAATTGACAACTCATTCTGCATATTAATCCACACCATGATCTAATTTTAAAGGGATAGCCCATTCACTTTTTTCTTTTTTTTTTCAATTATAACATGACTTTTGATAACTCTAAAATTAAGGCTCAAACATCACAGGAAAGGCTGGTGATGATGTAGAATAGCGCTTTCTTTTGATGTAGACCTGGAACTAACTACTTTGGTCAAGCTTTCTGGGCCCCGTGAAACCTATCTCACCTCCTGCGTCATCTCTTTTGATGTATCTTCCCTGAGTACTTCTAATCCATCCCCCCATTTCTTCTCCCACTTTTTTTTTTGCAGTTCCTTAACAGTCGAAGAATCTTATACAGAAATAGATAATTTTTAACAGGCAAGAAGGACATTGTTTTTAATAATTAGTCCGCCTTCTGTTGCAAGCAACTCTCTCTCTCTCTCTCTCTCTCTCTCTCTCTCTCTCTCTCTCTCTCTCTCTCGTTCTCATGTTGAAGGGCTCAGTTGTAAGAGGCACTGTAGGAGAAAAACATTAGCTCTTATCCAGGTGAAGGCAGCTTCATGGTGCGAATCAGGTCTCAGGGAACTGCTGTTTAACTGGTGATTTCTGTTATGCGTACTCATCCATAAACTGCAGATGTTTGGGGGATGAGTTGGGGGAAGTTATAAATCTATTCCACTTAGCCCCTTCTATAAAATATGGCTGGATTTTATCCTTTTGAGATAGCACCAGTAGTGTAGAAGAAAGCATTTAAAACATTCTAGAACCCCTTTGACTTCTCTGGCTGAGTATCAAACTCTTCACAGCCTATTTGCACACTCGTGTCTTGAGTGGGCAAAGACGTCCATGTTGGTCCGATGAGGTGGAGACATTCACAGGGCAAACACAGGTGACCACTTAGAAGATACACTGACAGGATTGAAAACATAGCCAGCACAGGACACCAAAGAGCGAATTTGGAGACTGAGAGAAGCCCACTATGCTTCTCAGTATGGTGTCCCAAAGAGAACCAGTCTCAACGTGAAGGACCAAAGGATGCCAGTCCGTTAAGGAAGCAAACTAAAATATTCCCCATTCCACTTCTCAAGAATAACAGAAGATTTTGAGGGTAATTTTTCAAGAGGAAACCACACTGGAAATTATAGAAGAGAAAGATTTCGCTGCTACGAGAAGAGAGTGCCATGCATTGGTCAGGTCTTTCGTTATTACTAGGCAAAGAAAAAAAGGTTTCTTTGAAACCTAATAAAAAGAAAGCCGCTGGGTCTCACAATGCAATCCAGACTCTAGGCAAAAAGAAAGCTACAAGTTCTTTAGTGGCAAAGTTGGATTTTTCACTATATGTAACCTGTAACTTTATTATTATTATTATTTATTATTATTATTACTATTATTATTATTTGTAGTTCTGGATATGGATAAGCCCGGTCTCACATGCTGAGCAAGCAGTAGCCTAGCTACAGAAGTAGTCAGCTCTGTCAAGATATTTTAAAGATTCTATTTAAACCAATGCATTCAAAGGCCATCTAGGAATGGCTTAAAGATACACAGAAGGAATGACCCTGTGGCTTCATAGTGTATCTAGAAAGCAGTTACACCCAAAACTTCGAAGTATACGATGATGCTGGATGGGGAAGAGTCAGAGCCGGAGCCTTTCAGGGCTGCTTCAGCTCCACAGGGCAATCTTCACTGCTGCCTGAAAGGATTCCATCCCTTAGTGGCCAAGTATTTTTAGGGCAGGGGCGGTACATGCATTTGAAAGGAAATCACGAGCCTGGTCAAGCTTGTACCACACGCAACAGGCACAAAGTTTAGAAGCTGTTAACCGCGGTAATGAATGGCAGAGTCAAATGTTGCTTTTGAGAGAGACCCCTCCATTTCAGAAAGGGGCACTGTCCCATCAATTATCCAACTTGCAATTTCTCCTGACAGAACTGATTTCCACGGAGAAACTTTTTGCTCTTCCAGCCCCCTCCCCACAACCTCACATCCTGGGTGAATTCCGCTCTCAGGTGAAGGGAGGTGACAAGCAATTTCAGCACCCAATGGCTTAAAGGAGTTCAAATGACCACTGAAGTCATATTAACTTGTCAAATTGACCAGTATTTTCTGTCATTGAAACATTAGAATGAATAGCTGTAGACAATAAAATTGTTTCAATTATACTGCATTAGGCCTGGGCACAAGTAAGTAAGAAATGCAGGAGGCAAAGGGGACGCCCAGGAACACTGACAGCAGTATCCCATTGGAAAGCACTTAAATGCGTACCTGTGAGGGGGACGTAAGGCGGTGCTCATCAGTGAATTCCCATTAAGAAAAATGGGCAAATCCACCCTACACCGGTCCAAAAAAAAAAAAAAAAAAAAAAAAAAAAGAATGCAACTGTTTATTGTTGTAATATTGGCTATGGATATGAACTAGATTAAACGAAATTATCCCAAGTTATTAAAGTCACAGCAAATTGGTGCTAATTATACTAATTGAGCATTAATTGAGATTTCTTTTATAAATAGCAAGGAGGTGAGGCAAAAAGGAGCAATTTTCAGAGTCCAAAATGAATACAGTTCTGTTCACCCTTCTGTTGCACCAGAAGAGGTATTGATCCTTTGCAATCCCCCCTACTTTGTTTCCTTGAAGGAGGAAGCTGCCCGCAGCAGAGAAGGCATGAGCTGGGGTAGATTCCTGCACTGCTGCAGGCTGCTGCAGACAGCCAAAGCCAATTCAGAGTTTCCCAGCAGGAGAAGGATGGCGCATTTGCGCATGTGCATGTTTAAGGGTGTGTGTGTGTGTGGTTGCATATGTGACTGTATGGTGGTCCCCGAATATCAGAGAGTTGTGATTGATAGGACGATGGGACACACAGTATGCCAGGGCTCAGTCTTCAATGCGAGGGCAATGAGCTTTTCAAGCCAGGTGTCTGGGCTTACAGAACTGGCGGTAGCTAGGACAGACAAACAGGTGTGCATGCCGAGGAGTGATCACACATCCATTTCATTTCTTCTTCTCATTAGGACTCATCAGACAAGCACTTGGGAAGTTTACGTAGCTTTATATGTAAACTTTATATATAAATAAATATATATATATTTATAATGGCCCATTTCACTTTGGAGGATAATAATATCACCCACAAAAATACTGTAAGAAAATATCTTCTTACATATACCTAATTTCATTCAGAAGTACTGTTAAGTTTTGTTACTGTGAGTTATTTTTCAAAATAACATTCAGGGATCCATCCTAAGACTGCCAAAGTTCCTAATCCTTGAAATCTATGATAATATTTTCTGATTCCACTGCATTTTACATATCTGTCAACTGTTTAAACATATCTTGAACTCCTAGTGATGTTTAAGAGAGTGTTCTGGCAGTAGGACAGGACAAGGTAAGAAAGTCCCTGTTCCTGCACTGCAGGGAGTTGGTAGGTGAGTGTGTCTGTCTGCATTTGTGTCTGAATCTGCACAAACGTACATGTGAATTGGTTATAAGGTGAAATATAGCCACACACTCACACACACACACACACACACATGATAGATAGGTAGGTAGATAGATAGATGATAGATAGATAGATGATAGATAGATAGATAGATAGATAGATAGATAGATAGATAGATAGATAGGGCCTGTTTGGGCTGTATATATATCTGTGTACCACACGTGTGTCTGGTACCCGAGGATACCAGAAGAGGGCATCAGATCCATGGATCTGTAGTCACAGAAGGTTATGGGTGTGCTGGGAATCAAACACAGCTCCTCCGAAGAGCAGCCAGTACTCTTAACCACTAAGCTATCTCTTCAACTCCAAGTAAAATATAATTTTTCCCTTCTGTCTTTTGTTTTAGGGCGATGAAAAGTCACACAGCTACCAAAGCAAACACTTCCTTTCTGAAGTCAAACGAGGAAATTACGTTAGAGGTGAATGGCGGGCCATCCTCATTGCACCAGCCCACCTCCATCGTGACACCCATGCACTGAGGCAAGTGGTATCCGCTTATGTCTAAACATTACCTGTTTAAAAACGTATCTAAAAAATTTCGAGTCCAGTCCAAAAGTCATGGAGATGTGTTTATGTATGGCAGTCTCTTTGAGACTCCAGGCGTTTTACATTTCTCTTCCAAACAAATCCACATATATACATTATGCATGATGAAAGCAACCCACACATATAATGATTGACTGCATATTTATGCTGCCGTCAAATCCCAAGGTAATTCTGCAGTCAGGACAGAGCAGGCATTCCTCTTCTGTAACTACTGGCTTGATACAGTACATTCAGAAGAGAGCATGGGGGGTTAGCGGTTGTTACTGAAAGGGAAAGTCAAGAAACAGCAGCCACAAGGCTTTTGTCTTCTGCCTGTTCTTCAAGATGTAAGAGTCTGCAGTGGGTGGGAGACCTACATTCCACCTCCCAATTCTGGTGCTAACCCTGCCGGTTACACTTCACAGTTACCTTCTTAAAATGCCAATTAACCCACTCACCACCATTTGGCATACTGTGAGCAGTCAGAGACAGCCATATTGCACATTGTAACTGGAAAGTAAAAAGAAATGCTTACACTTACTCATGAACATGTACACACAGACACACACACAATCAGAGTTGGGGGGGGAGGGAAGGGGAAAAAGGAAAGGAAGAGGGAGCCTGGTAGGGATCCAGTTGCTACAGCAGCCCTGTTTATATCATTACGGTGCTTGATGTTGTGTGGGAATTAAATAATTTTTTTCCCATTGATAAAAATCAAGAATAAACAGATGCAATGGGATTTCCATGCCATTGAGAAGTATAATGAAGACATGAATGTACAGATATTATGTATAAGAAAACAGTAAATGAGATTTGGCAATAATCCCCATTTTTAATTGTATCACCAGCTTTAACAAGAAGCACAGTTAATTTTAAACTGTGTTGCTTTGTTGCCGTGTTTAGCTTTTGCTCTGGAAAAAGTAGCATTGATTTAAGCTCAACATTTGCCGTCTCAGAGCAATTAATAAAATTACTGTTTACTTGCATGACATCTTCTGCCTCCAGCTTCAAAACACTTACCAACATTTTCTCGTTTCTTTGTACTAAGGGAATGTTCGGGGAGCGGACAGGTGAGCTTTTTTTTTTTTTTTTCACAGATAAAGAATTGGAAGCACAGACGTTCATCTCCTTGGTTGCTTACGGCATGTAGGGCAGGCCATCCTAAGAGACACTCCTGGGGTGGAGAGTGTGCTGTGCCAGACCAGGATCCACTGACTTTAGGATTCTGCATTTTTGTTGGAGGATTCGAAATGCACAGACAATTTTGAGAGATTGACCAAAAAGTCTGGAGTCAAACAAGAGGAATAATGTGTACTAGGGAGATAGAACGTACAAGGCAGAGCATCCTCAATAACTATAAAGCATCATGAGAAATTTGGCCTGTACTTTCTAGAGAGTGACAGGTGCTTAAAAAAATACTCGCTTCTCCATTTCTTAGATGTATGGAGTAATATTACTGCCTCAATACATTTATGTCATGGGTATTTCCACTTCCTGTAGGAAAAGGTTATTTATGCCAGCATCATGTATGGTATTTAAATGTGTATGGATGGAATTTGCTGCCTTGGGAAGCTGACCCGGAAGGCCATCTCTTTAGGACTATGATGTGGCTAATCAGGGTGAGAGGCAGGCAATACCAGTTCTATGACCAGATATGAATATCCAGAAGGCAAGAGGCTATATCCATTGCTGGCATTTTCTATTAAAGCTTGTTTTGAGACTGAGTAGTTGAAGTAGCTCTGCAATAAAATATTGATTTAAGGAATCAGCTCCAAATATGCACAAATATTATTTTATATTTATATATTCTTTTATAGTGACTATGTGTTTTATGAACTGAGGCCAGTCCAAGCCAGTAACTGCAATGTACCTCTGCATTTGAAAATTTAAAGAACTTCCGAAGGGAACTCTCAGGGGGTGGACACTGACTTTCATCAACAAGTTCTGCAAGCTGAGTTAATATTATCTTCTAGATAAACACACACGGCATGAGGCTAGTTGTAAATGAACTTTTTAGAAGTCCTATATGAGCATGGCTTTCCCAAGGTTTACTTGCCTCTGATGCAAGAAATAAACTTTAAGTTAGATACTGCAATTCACCTTAGTACTAAAGAAGAACGTCTAGGTAACTGGCGAATTAACAAATTGGTAAACCGGTCACTACTAGTTACTTCAGACTACTTAGTTCTCAAACTAGGGCATTTGTCCCTAAAAATGAAGGGAAATAGTTCACAATTTCTTCTTCTCATAAGACATGTAGGCTTATAGAGGGACTGAAGAACAGTTTTTGAATCTGTTTTTAGCCATCACAAGTAAAATAGATAACATCTAATATCAATGTTCCCAATGGGTCCTTTATACATATTTAGAAAAATATCATAAAACAGTTTAATCATACCATATTAGGGGCGTCTGCAGTTTTAGAAAGAACTATATATGTTATTCCAGATAGTTTTGAAAACTTTATCTTTTTGACTTAAAGATACCCCTAAGCCTCAATGCCCACCCTCTGTGTGTGTGCGTGCTTGCGTGTGTGTGTGTGTGTGTGTGTGTGTGTGTGTGTGATACTGATATAGGAAGCAAACTGAATCAAGATGAAAGGATAGTTCTCTGCATACTCAGGGAGCAACTCTCCATGTGTGAATATGTGTATATGTATTTAATGATTTTTTTTCTGGTAAGAAACTCCAGAGAAGAAATAATTAACCGCAAGGAAGAGATTGTCAAGTACATGGTGCTCATACTACCTTAATGGTATATCAACCTGGTCCAAAAATGAATGTATAATCCTGACTGCCCTGGGTTTGGAATTCCTTTGGACCTTTCCATGCATCGGAGCTAAAAATGAGCAAGGAATAAAGGCCACAACTCATGCATTTCCTTCTAGTTCTTCCCTTATCTCCCTTCGTACTTTGCAGAGTTGATTATGACTTTTGAAATAGTGTGCTATTGTTTTCCAGTATTGCACGCACAGATGACAAAATGCATCCCAGATTCAAACTACCTGCAAAGTCACAGTTCAACACGCGTGGCATCTTTCAGCCGTTCCTTTGACTAGGAAGCACCTCCATGCAGGCAGCGCGAGGGAGGCTGTTCCATCAGCCCTGCTCTGCTGGGCTCACTCATCAGCTGCGGAGAGTGAGAGCCGCTGCTGTCTGTCCACCAAGGCACCTGGAGCTGTAGCAGATGTTCCTTGGGCGTTTGAAAGACAGACAGTTGACATATTTAGGGTGATGTGTCACTGTGGAGGAAAAGAGCATAAGTCGGTGACTCTCAGGTATTGAGCGATGTCATTGTGATGGGGGAGCCATAAAGGTCAGAAGGACATAGGAATGTACTTTAAATATTGTTTGGTAGGCCTTCCCGGGGGGAGGGGGGGTTAAACAAATAAAAGTGAAGGGTAATAGGGGTATAAGTGTGTAAAAACACAGAGTGTACTTTCCTTCATCTCTATCTAGAACTGGATCATATGTTTTTGTAACTTTGTTTCTTCCCGTATACCTTTTGAATGTTGATAGTTCTAAATGTTCCAGAAATGCATCCTCTCTACAAATATTCTGAGAAAGGGCGATAAGATTCACAGGTAAGTTTCTAAGTGAATTGTCTTTTTTTTTTTTCCTTTGATGTGACTCAGCACATATCATTCTAGAATGTGCTATCTCACTATATCAAGATGTCGATTTCATCAGGCTGTCTCACCCATTTCCTCTGTATAAAAGTTTTATTAATTATCTCCTGCATCCCAAAGAAAGATGGGGGCTGAAGGGTGTATGACACCCCATGTTTAGGTGTCTCACAACTGTGAACACTGTTCAGATAACTTAAGAAAAGGAATCACTCCTATCATGTCTGGGTAGCTTATCAGAGGCATGCTAGGCTTTTGGTCGTAAAAACTGCAACGCTGTTTTCTTTATTTGGGGACAATAGTTCTTTTAAGTAGAGTCTTAAAAGACAGTTTCACAAACCTACAAAAAATAAAGAAAAAAATCCTCTAGTTAATGAGAAATCCTGTCTTCTCTATCAGCTGGGTATACATTAGAAATCCATGTGTGTAACACTCCAGTAGAAAACACAATACACTGACAGATATTTACCCAAGAAAATTTGAGCCCCGGCCTTTCATTTCCAGAGAGCTCCCACCTAATCGGTTGTGGAATCTCAGGACAGAGGACACCTCATTCCTCCAGCGCCTGGCCTGCGAGCAACCCTTTGTGAACCACCTCAGCGATTAGAATAATGGGCTGGGGGAGAAAAAAAAAAAAGATAAAATACAAATTTCACTCAGATCTGCGTTGGATTACTTCCTCGTGCCCCTGCCTTTATTGAGCGATTTGGAGTTTCATTAGAATTCAGGATTCCTGTGGAAAGAAACCACAGTGGCACGGACTTCTCTTTCAAGGGGATTGCGGGCTGACCCATCAAAATGAAAAGGCTCAATGTTGTGCTGACAGGTCCCCAAGCAACCCTGAGTGACAGCTTCATTTCAGGAGTTCTCAGATGAGGGCTGAATTGAAGGGGGGGGGGTAGAGATAGTGCTGGAAGTACTTTGTTCCCTAAAAGTGTCAGAGTCAACGCCACAGTTCCCCTACCAGGGGCGGAGGGACAAAAGAAACTACCATCTGCTTGGCCATCCTCAAATTTATTATTAATGTCTCAAGAATGTTCACACCATGCAAGGTTTCATTTAGGACTTAGCATTCATTGCTATGAATTCTTTTTTATTACAGCTATAGGGAGAAAATCAAAAGGGATATGAAAGAAAGCGCTGTAAAGAGACCACAGTCGAAAGGTAAAACACTCTGTTGGGACAGTTTTTTTTTTTTTTTTTTTTAAATTTTTTCAAAGCATCGTTATTTAAGTAGGGCATTTTCCGCAAAATTCTCATCAGACGATGGACTAGAGTCCACCCTTAGAAAAAGAAAGTGCAGGCTACTTCCCGGCTGTACGATCTGACCTGGACCACAGTAACAATGAGCAGTCATAATAGCATAATAGGGCGTTATAATTGCGCATGTCCTGCTCGGCGGACATTCTGCACATCTCTGGGGACAGGATGCCTAAGAAGACAAAACGGGCACCCATGACTCTGGGTAGGAATTTATATTTCCAAGGCAGTCAAGATTCACAGAGTTGCTCTTCCCACCTCCCAGTGCCCCAGGCAGCAATGAAAGGCGGCTTGGAAGGCGCAGACAATAGACAAAATTCAGCTGCCCCAGTACAGCCTGTTCTCATGCTGCTGGCCGGCCTGTATTTTCACCTAAAGGATGATGGTCTCATAGATAACAGAAAGTTACAAAATTCATGTTTTTTTTTTAATTTAACTTTACAACCGTCTTAATTTTGAAAAGCCCTTTAAGAAAGAACAATGAATAATTTATTTATTATGCAAATGAAGGACTCTCCTCCACATATACCCAAAGAAGCCATCATTCTGTCTTATCATATTCCATAAAGAGTGTGGCTCTGCCTCTGAGCTGCACAATGAAAGCACAGTGACCCAGCTCTATCCTTAAAGTGTTTGCATTGTTCTGTTTTAAATGGAGGAGTGGAGCCCAAAGCAGCATAAATATATTGTATTGCTCAAGTAAAAGTTAGGGGCACACTTTTAAAAAGCTGTTGCATATATTTTGCATTTTAAGTTTTATATATATACACATGTTTCTTTAATGAATGTATTGAGGATGCAGACAAACAGGTTTACAAACTTGGCCCTTGATCTTCCTTTGCAAAACTTGTCATAATCTGTGTGTCCCTTCAGAATTAGGAAGGGTTAGAAACATATGTTTTCTGTACCAAGGGGAGGATTTTTCAGAGGTGTATGCATTTTGAATCAATTCAGGATGTTGGATTTCTTCTATTTTAGGAAACCCCTAGTTATGTTTCGTGTGAGCGTGAGTGTAATGCAGAAGGTGGCTCTCAGGCATTGATACTGTGGAGTCTAATACACGGGAATTCTCCACGAATAGCTTAATGCATCCTCTTCAGAGCTGTGCGGTCTCAGAGCAAGCACTAAATAGCCAAGTGCGAAAGAGAATAAAGAATGCATTTAAGCAAACACACACTTTGAAATACATTTTTTTTTGGAATCACTTGCATATTTCCACATAAAGGGTTCCCTAGTTTATACAAGAGGAATCATTCAGAATGTAGGCGAGCTTCATTTTATCAATGAGAGGCAACTTCTAATTAAGTTATAGGGCCCTACACCTCCACGTTAGTGAGCAGGGACGTATCGGTGTGTGCTCTCAGGCCTCCTGCCTGGCATTATCGCTTCTCAGCTCATCCCTTGGAGTCCACAGACGTTTACTTAGCACTTACTACAGTCACCCTGGCAACCCAGGAGTGAACAGGCTTTGCTGCTCAGGGTAGGGCTGTGCTCTCGCTGGAGGGTGCTGTCCTCTAGATACTCTATATTTTCTCTTCCTAAGTGAAGCCTTTCCCCAGGAGAAGCAGATTTGGTTCATTTTCTTTATTCTTTAACTATTAAGAATAATAGTTACTCTGGTAGGGAAGATCTGAGTTTCCAGGTTCTTATGTATCTTTTTACCAATCTGGAGTGAATTTTAACACATTGCTAAATTCTAAAAAAAAATGAGTGCTTATGTTTCACGTAGATTTAAGAAATAAAGAGGAAACAGTGATCTAAATGTGGGGTGAGGGAAGTAAACATTTCCAGAAGAAAACTGGAACCACTTGTTATAAACCTATTCATGATTACAACTTCCCCCAAAAACCTTCTGCTTGCTTTGAATTAGAGCAAAACAGTGAATCGTGTACAGTGCCTCTTAAGTTCCATCCACCTCACGGAAAACCATTCCTAACAGACTGGGATATATTCTCTCATACCATGTGCATGTGTGTATCTATGTGCGTATTTGCATAAGGATGTATAATTATGTCTACAGATACACATTCATAAACAGAATGCTACATCGCATATGATTTCCTTTTCATGTTAATGTGCATTTAAACACGAGTCTAGTGAAATACGTGTTACTATGTGTAGGTAATACATCGATTGATAGAGAGTTATGTCAATAAATTGATCGATTCTGAGATTCTGTAGTTACGTGGTGTTCTATCACAGGGCCAGAGTATCACTTATTTAACAAATACATTACTTGTTTCCAAAGTTGGGTTTCAACAGGATAGCAGGTATTGAGGGAACACATTCATCTGGTACATCTTTTCACTCTTCTCTGAACTACCCCGGGATAAATTGTGGAAGTAAAATTCTTCCATAGAGCTCATTTAAAACCTCTTTGTGTGTGGTCAGCTGTCTTGTCGAAAAGTGGGATGACCTGTACCGCAAAGACTCTGCTGTATATTCTCTGCCCTGACCGACTGGTCGTCACGTTCTGATACGTGAAAAGTTCAACTATGTGTCCCCTAAGGCCTGTGTCATTTATTTGTGAAGTTTGACATCTTCATGTATTTACTGGCCTTTAACTTTTTGGGATGCCAACTATAATTTATGTTTTTCTTCACTATCATGTGACTTTGCTGTGTTTCTTAACTTTGTTTACATTCCAATATTCATGACTTTATGAAGGAATTTGACATTTTTTGCCTGTTTTTTTTTTTTTCTCCCCTAGAGACCAGCACAGGCTGGTCTCAGACTCACAGTGGTCCTTCCACTTCTTCCAATTGTTAGGAAAATTTAACCATTTTGGAGACAGGTAATGCTTTTGGTCTGAATTTCATTGTTGTTTTCTGAATTATCTCCCTTGTTTGTGCTGTTTTTATATTTTATTCCTTTAGCAAATTCTTTACCATACTCTGCTTATATATTCTGGAGTAAAAACTCCATTAAATAGCAATCTAGATGAAACACTTCAAGATGCAATTGCAATGACCTCCTTCTCTAAAGCACCAGAGAGATACGTAGCTGTGTGACTTGAGACTAGTTCTATCTACTTTTAGATCCTGGGTCCAAATTGCATGCGTGATCAATATTTATTCAGTAAATGCTGAATAAAGTGGAGTGTTGACCGCTTTTAAAACGGAGTCTCAGAAGAAGAAAGGGGTCCCAACTTTAGTGTGCAGGATAATAGTTTGAAAGACGGGACAATTTGGAGGAAATGAAATTCACTTCTGATACTTCAGCTGTAAAGGTCTCAAATGGCCAAAACAAATTCTCTTAAGGGAGGCCCAAGAAAACAAATCACTTAATTGATGACGTAAAAGTATTTCTTTAAAAAAAATCTGTTTAAAATTTATCGTAGAGCTGATACAGTATGGAAGAATAAAATTTAAATATCTTAATGATCGGGCTTAAAGTCACAAGAAAAAAAAAATGCCAAACTGGGACAATAAATCATAGAAATGATTCCCAGCCATGTTTTGACCTTTTACACTAGACACTAATTTTTGAAGACCTTTTGAAAACCGAAACGGAGGGTGATTTAAGCCATCCACATTCCTCCTGACTTGAGCTTTCACAGACCCGAGAGCTGATTGGAAAATCCTGCCATGGTTTCCCTGAAGAAAACGGGTACTAATGACTATATTAATATGACATTTCAGCATGCAGAGTGCCCGCGAAGCGGGGCTGAAAACGAAGAAGAGGAAGAGAAAGGGAGAAAGAAAGCTACCCACCCCCCCCAGCACCTACTGCTCTGGATGCAATTTTAGCCCAGTGTGGATTTTATTTGCACCCCATTACTCATAAACACCCAAATGTAACTCTTTTACTACGGCCCCTTTTGAGTTCGATGTGATAATGAATGTGAAGGGTCTGGGTGGGGGGAGCCGGGAGGGGGCACTTTGTGATTTTGCAAGTTCACACCAGATAGGCATTTTTTATAGCCTGAAAGGGGATGTTTTCTTTTGTTAATGGCTTACAATCAGATGAAAGGGCTCATCACTCTATTTTAGTGCTCCACCACATGGCGCGTATCTTTTATAAATTACAGCCTGGCGCTGTGTGCACTTGGGGAGAGAAAGGTTGGTTTTTCTCGCTGTGAGCCATCCAGCCTAATTGTCGTATGCAAATAAAAGCAATTATAAGGCTTTTAGGGTGAAGGGATGACAGCTGAGTTTGGCAGTTGAGAAGGCCTCACCCACCTTGTTGGCATAGCAACAGGGAGGAAAAGGACAAAATGGTGTGTACACACAGGAAATATATATGTTTTGGTTCACGAATTTTAAAATATATACCAATGTTGAAATGAAAATGTCAATACGGGTAATGAATGCCTTTGTTTAAAATATTATTTAAATTAAACTCGGCTTATTTCTTGGCCCCCTGAATGATCCTTGTCATCTACCTACCATTTATCTGCTGTCATTGGTGATTTCAGTTGCTACTTTTAAAGTTCTGTGCAGATCATAACAACACATTCGATAATTAGGAGATTATAAGTTCTTGATTTTTTTTTTTTTTACCAGTCTTTGGAATCACCACCGGGTGGAAGTTTGGCGAAAGGAAACCCCAGTGAAGGAGATGCTGCAGTGTGGGAAAGTGAGCCAAAGTATGTGGCTATCTGTGCGTAAGGTTCTACATTTAAAAAAAAAAAAAAAGAAAGAAAATGTTTGTACTAAAGTGTTAAACAAGTAGGGTAAACAGCATGCTAGTCGCACACAAAATTAAAACGAGTCACAAATGGATATCTTCTACGGCAATTTATTTCACAATTACTCTTGTGGAAGCTTTCATGAATTAAATATGAGTTCTGTCTTGAAATTAGGTGTTATAAGGCTAAATTACAAGAGGCAGGCAGTAATTGAGGTGGTAGCAACACGGGTCTGGTGAACTAATTTCTTGCCCTGTCATGTGGCTCACCTTCAGCCAATGGGAGGCCGCCCATCACAAAAACAGAGGCAGCTGAGAAAAATTGATTTCTCATCTGAGCCATATTTGATAGCTTTTGAAATCGAAAATTGAAATTAACTAACCTAAGCCCCGTTGTAACAAAAGAGCAAATTAAATATGCAACGTGGCTTCCTATTGGCAGTGAGAGGGCCTGCCAAGGTAAATTTGTAAATAGAGTTTAAGATGCAATTCTGTTCTCTCTCTCTCTCTCTCTCTCTCTCTCTCTCTCTCTCTCTCTCTTTCTCTCCCTCATTTTAAAAGTATAAGTGTATAGTGGCTTTATAAATTATTTATATAAAAATCATCAACTGCAAATGGCCACTGTGGTTAAGGTTCTATGGAGAAAACCCCGTGTACCAGGAGGGCTCACTGAGCAAGTCAAAATTAAAAATTATTCTTATTGACAATACTTGTTTTTGTCAACAGAAACTGGGTATATTTTAGACTTCCTTCTCTGTACTTTTTCCTTCTTTCTGTTCCTCCCTAATGCAAGAACAAATCTACCATGATTCACCAAAACAAAACAGAAACGAGAAACAACTACAATATAATGGTAACCATCCGTGGCCTTGTAGGCAATTATAAAAATTTCTTTTGGTATTCTCACTCATTGCTTAAGACAAACCTTTGGCTTCATTGTGTTGTGTGTATATACACCCTGAAGAGATTCGCATGGCTGACCAGTGCCAAAAAGGGCCCTTTAAAAATGTTTTCTCAACTGTTGCCTGATAATTCAGCAGGAATAAGTATTGATTTGAATTTATAAAGGGACGAAGGAAATAGGCGTCTTACAAGTGATGTCACAGATAATCTGAGAACGATGATTCTTAATTTGCTACTTCGCTCCTGTCTGTGAAAGGCTGCCCACAACAACGCTTATGGCACCTCAGAGAATGATTTTGTTTTGGTGCCCACTTTGCATGGCCTGAATTTGTAAGTGGGTCAATTAATTTTTATATGTTTGAGAGATAGATGAATCAAGATAAAAATCCTGAAGCAGGGCACAATCCTATCTTCCTTGCTCAGATCTGAACCGTAGAGAATCCATTGTCAAATGTAATGGAAGATATTATGCTTAGCCAGCCTGTCAGTCCAAAGACCTTGTAAAATCACTTTCTGTTCTAATTTATTATTTTTGGTGTCAATCAGATGCGGAGGAGACGAGGGACATCATTAAGTGCTCGGATCAACTACTCAGCACTTTTAAAAGACGGTTTAAGGAGTTATCATTATCTGTACTAGAAGACGTCCTTAAGGTTCAGAAAATTGCTCTTTTATGTAGAAATATTTATTGTGAGACAAAAAGCTTTAGAAAGATAAAAATCTGGAAGTGCCCTTTTTGTTTCCCATGTGGAAGTTGCAACGAGGTGCCCGAATGTCTCGTGCCACGCTTCCCCCTCAGGAATCCCAAGATGTCATTTTTTCACTGACCTGCACACCGGAACTCTTAACACACGGCTGTGGAGAGTGACCTAGGTGTCCTCATTTTTCTTGACTTGTTCCTTCTCTCTTAAAGGTACTATGAAGCATGCCCCGTGGGTGATCGACCCCATAGTGAAGCCAACGGTGGACCCTGCCTAGGTGCAAGAGGTTCCTTCTGTGTCCATTTGTAGTCGACTTCAGCCTCAACTTCTCTAGGAATGTTTCCCACAAAACACCTATTTTAAATTCTAAATTGTATGTATTTAGTGTGTGTGTGTGTGTGTGTGTAGGTCAGAGGACAACTTAGTGGAAATGATTCTCTCCTTTTACCTCCTGGGTCTCAGGATGAGACTCAGGTCGACACTCTTGGCTGCAAGAGCCCTTACCTGCTGAGCCAGCTTACTGGCTCTGTAAACAACATTTTTTTTATTTGTAATTAATTTATTCTAGACAAGCACGAGCTACAGATCAACCAGTTGCATTATCCAGTCTCAACACGGTCCAGATGCTTTGAGCCAGGCGATCTGATTGGTTGGGATGAGTAGTATTGTTTCTTTATTCACAGAGGATCAAAAGAAAAAATAAAATAACTCTGGAAAACTGACTTCCTAGGAGCTCATATTTCTACTATTAAGTCAAGGTATGTGACGTTCAATCCCTTTTATTTTCTGAAATTAGAAATACATATTTTGAAAGTTCAAGTTTAGGGCTACGGAGATGGCTTGGAGAGTAGGAGCACTTGTTGCAGAAGAATAAGGACTGAATTTGGACCCCTGCATGATGTGGGAGTGATTTCTTATTAATAAAGAAACTGCCTCAGCCCTCATAGGACAGAAAATTAGGTAGGCGGAGAAAACAGAAGAGAATTCTGGGAGAAAGAAGCTTAGTCGGAGTCGCCATGATTCTCCCGCTCCAGACAGTTGCAGGTTAAGATCCTCCCTGGTAAGTCAGCTTGTGGGCTACACAGAATATTAGAAATGGGTTAGAACAATATGTAAGAGCTAGCCAATAAGAAGCTGGACCTAGCCGGGCCAGGCAGTGTTTGAAAGAATACAGTTTCCGTGTAATTATTTCGGGGCATAAGCTAGCCATGGGCCAGGTGCCGGGGACGCAGCCCCGCCGCTCCTATCTCAACACCTGCACCCCTGTAAAAAAGCTGTACATTCTGTGTAACCCCAGATTTGTTGGGGGCAGATACAATAGGAACAAGCTATCAGCAAGGCTCAGGGGAATAATGCATAGAGACAGGATAGTCCAGCCAGAGTCCCCCTCTAGCCTCTCTATGCCTGTGTAACAACACACGTGTGCTTATACACTGTGAACACCTACGCTAGCCACACACACACACACACACACACACACACACACACACTTGAGTTCACATCAAATTTTACTCATACAAATTCCCGTATCTTATTTCATTCATATTTAAGATTTGGGCATGGAAGAGAGTAGCTGTTAACAGCAGGCCTGATGACGACAACACTGTGTGGAGGTCAAATGTCAGCTCTGCCTTCAGCCTATGTTCATTGAACACCTACTATGTATCAGATTGATGCTTTGTGACGTCTTTCTTCCACTCAACCAATTACATGGTTATCTGTTTAGCGCTGGAAATGTTAAGTCTTCCCCTTCCCTCTGCCTTCCAAAGAAGCTTGGTTAAAAGTTGACAGACAGACTCAGACTTCCAAAATCTTTCCCAGCAGGGGCATTTTGGTGCTTTTAAAGGCTAGAGACCAGTCAGCAGAAGAGCTGGTCTGTGGTCCATTTCACAGGCTCGCTGCTTATCTCATGGCCTCCACGTCTGCCTTTGTTGACGCGGGTTCTGATCCATGTGGTCTCCGAGGGTTGTGTGAGACACCAGGGGAGGTAGTGTATCAACCTGCTTGTGCAGTGGTCTTCAGTCAACTCCTAATAAGTCCAATATAGAAACAGCGAGGGCAGCTCAAGGTACCACCGAAGCAGAGGATAGGTGGCAGGCATATTTATAGGAGGGATCTTGTCAAGGAAGGAAAATACATAAGTATTTGGTTAGGTCTGCGATGTGCAGGGCATTTTACAGTGATCGGAGGTGTTATTGAATCCTCATAAAAACCATGAACTACAGGACATAATCTTGAAATGTCCAAATTTATGGAGTGGGAGACTGGAACTTTCCGAGATGAAACAGCATTGTAAACAGTACCTGTAAGCCCTGGATACATGTTCTTTACACTAAAGAGCTATGTGGCCTAACTTGCCTAGATCATTATGCTAATACCCAGCTACTCCTAACAGGCATCATTGTGAGGCCCACGGAAAGCCCCGTGGACAGATTTCAGTGCGGTTGGTTTGGAGTTTGGGTCAGAGGCCAAACATCCATGAGGATCTTTGTGCCAGGCAGTGAGCAGAGAGGTGCCCATTCTGTGGTAAGGTTGGGGATGGCAAGGCTGAGAAACGGCAAATGAGGTGACTTTTAACCCCCAACAGAGCTGTTTCCAAGAGTCTCCTGGTTGGGGATAATAGCAATTATTTAGGGTCTTTCCAGGCTCAGATGGGTTGACTTTGTTCATGGTTTTTGGGGTCACAGTCAGAATGAGCATGGTGAGTTGGTGCTGGGCAGATTGGGAGGGCTCGAAAGTGAGGCCCCTGGCCTGTTTAGTAGTATGTGCTGTTGGGGTCTTGGAGGAGAGGTGAGGAAGGAGGCTTAAAAGAAATCCCACACTAGTTCAGAATTGAGAAATAGGTGGTTATTTATTTAGGGGTAGACTCACAAATCAGAATCCTCTGCTTGAACGGAGAACAGAAACCAAATCCAGCAGCTAGAAAGAGAGCTGATGCATGCTCTACATCGGCTTATATAGTATAAGAGGCCACGCCCCAGTGGGCGGGTAGCCACAAGCTGTAAGACTTCCTATAGCCGAGAGGTGTTTGAGCTGAGGCAGGGAACATAGACACGTTCAGAAACTGCAAGTACAAAATAGCTGTAGCCTTCACGAGCCCTGGTAAGCCCAACTGGCAAATTCAGCTTCAGATTCCATTTAACAGCTGCATTCCCCCACAGGTATGCAATAGGCAACAGGCAGCAGCCCCGTTCCCAATTTACAGCACCTTCTACACGTTTCTAATAGGAGTGTGGAACTGCCACTCTAGCAAGTGCAAATTTGTGGCAAGTAAAAAAAAAAAAATTCTTACTTCTTTCTTTATTCATCAATTCTCCGTTGGGTACATTTGTAGGTGGCCGTCATCAAAGTGTTTCCAAGCACTGACCTTCTAAAGGAAATAGCCATTCTAACTCAGGAGATAACCTTCCCTCGTACGACCTGAGGCCATGGGTATCACTCTCTTCTTCGAGCTTCATAACAAAATGCTGCATGCCAGTCTCCCCGCAACGACGTGAGCAAATAGTGATGGGGTGGTCTCACTTTCCCCAGAGACATATAGCAGGGGCCACCTAGGAGCCCTTCCCGCTGTTTGGGGCTGTCATTTCACTTAGTGTCACTGTTACCTGGCAGGAGGCATCAACAGCAACCTTAAGTACTATAAGTTGTTTTTCTTTTCATACAGATGCAATTTGTTTAAACAGTAATGTTTCTTTTTTTCTTTTTTTTTTCAGGGAAGAGAGAGAGAGAGAGAGAGAGAGAGAGAGAGAGAGAGAGAGAGAGATATACTTTTTCTTACTATACCATCTCCCACAAATTAAATAATAACCAATACACACAGGTGCTTGTTCAAAGACACTGGCATCCAGGCCCACTGCCCTGGGGCCAGGTCAGCTGTCGCCTGTGCCCTGGTGTCCCCTATATGACATGCTCTCAGCAAGTGACCAGATTGGCAGTGATTGCAGGATGTTTCTGAAAGACGGCCACAAAGAGAAAGTGACGACAAACTTACACCTGTAAAATTCCTGAAAAACAGATCCTGTAGTAAATTAGTGAATTCAGCCAATGGGTGAGGCTGTTTGCGTAGCTCCCCCAGGGGGCTCAGCTTCAAAACCCCTGTCCTTGTGATCTCTGGAACAAGGGTTTTCTCTCTTTCTTAATTCTCAGAATAGAGACTGCTTGTGGTACAAGTGTTTCCAGAGTAAGTGGGGGCAGGCCAAGACAAGTTAAATAATTAATTTATTTATTTAAAACTTCTCCTGAGCTACCAGTGACTAGGACACTGAAAGGTTCTTGAACAGATGCAAATTTTGCTAAGATGCAACCTTGATGTGGATGCTTGAATACAGAGCTCAGGTGTAGGCAACATGAAGGTCTCTATCAGTTTGGAAATGCTGCATTTGTTCCTCAGGCCATACCCGGATGCTCTGAAATCCATACACCTTCTGTCCGTTATCCACCTAAGGGTTCCCTATGTAGAGGAAACCAGGGAACTGCTCTCAGAAGAATAGACCCATGGAAGAAGTGGGCATCTGTTTGGAGGGCTTGAAAATGCATTGTCTTGGTTACATTTCCATTGTTGGGACAAACCATTACGACTAAGGGGGCTTATAAAAGAAATCATTTCACTGGGCTCATGGCTTCAGAGGGGTAGACGTTGATCTCCAAGTAGAGAAACAGAGGGCATAACAGGAAATGCGTTTGTCTTGTCCTTTGAAACCTCAGAGTTCACTCTTGTGACACACCTCCAACATGGCCACACTTCCTAATTCTTCTACTTATTGGGCCATGAATATTCAAACATATGAGCCATGGGGCTATTCTCATCCAAACCATCACACTCATTTCAAAAGTTTTAAAGTGTCTTATTGCCACATGATGGTGGGGGAGATCTGATAACTTTTGAGTTTCTCTAATCACCAATGTTCCATCCAAACATACCCGGCTCTCCCTCACCTCAGCATCTCCCTCTCTCAGGACTGTTAGGCTCCCTTGCCACCCCAGCACCTGCAGGGACAAAATATGGCAGGCAGCAATCATGTAATATCATAGAAAATGAATAGACATCATCTCACCATCATTATAGTGATTTCAGAAAAGATATTTATAGCAGTATTAATGAATGCAACCAACTTTATCATTGTCAGTAACCATGCCTATGTTATGGCATGGTAAGGTTAAGTCATTAGAAAAACATTACAAAAGGAGGATGTGTGATGTTGCTTCTTGGTCTCAGAACTGTGATCTTAATTTATTTATTTGTTTATTTATTTATTTATTTATTTAATTTATGTGTGCTTGTCTTCATATTCCATGCTAAATTTGAAGATCAGAGAGCCACTTTGGGAGCCAGTTCATTCCTTTAAACTTGTGGATGTTGGGGATCCGTGCTGTTAGATTCTGAATAGAAAATTTTAGAATTTGTCAACTGGTACCTTGGTAAAGCCAAACCCAAATCAGCCCCTGGATCACTCTCGGGACTGAATGGATTCACAGAGCTGGTCTGCCAGATATCAGGATGAGAACTTGGCTAAGTACCTGTTAAATTCTGGTTTCCACGATTGAGGCTACTCTTGAAAGATGAGGCCCATCTGACATCAATGGGTACTAGCAAAGTCTGTTGAAATCCGAGCCCATCCTAAATCCTGTCTTTTCTGTGTCTCCCAGTTCCTTATTTATGGTTTATTGTGGCTACACTTCTGTGTTAGTGAGGTTGCATGACATCAGCCGCCTCCTCTGGTTTTGGTCCCCTCCAGAACATGCCAGAACACCTTCCACATAATAGGTGCTGAGTACATGTTTGTTGAGTGAATGAAGGAGTCTCTTAGCAGTATTTTTTTTTCTTTCTTACAGATGTTGACATGAGTAGGACACTCACTGACTTCCGTATGAGGAGAAGGAGGTCGCAATAGAGCTCGGAAGGCCTGAGAGCAGTCCTTGCCTGATGCAGGGAACTGTTTCCATCAAACACCAACTCCATGTGCACAGGAAGGGACTTGAGCCAGGGGACCTGAAAAGCCTTTCCGAACTGGGTGGATAATATAGATGAAGTAAAAGGCAGAACTCTTATGTAAATACGGGCTTGTTATTAATTCCTCATTAGATGTTTCTGTGAAAATTTAAATAAATGAAGCAGCATGCCTCACTGTAAGAGTTCCCAGGTGAATTAGCTGAAAAAGCTCTTGACTCTACTGAACATTTTTTGCTTTCGTCAAATATTAATGCAGTTCCGAATTAAATTAACCAACTTGCCGGTAAAACAAATATTATGTACCACTTAGAAACTGACTTCTGAATACCAACTGCATCACCATCGCCAGCAATTCTGCATGGCAGTCAGTAGAGGACTGAACTTGATTTTTTTTTTGTTAGAGAATCATTCTTACTTCAGGATTTATCGTAAAACAAAATTAATCATAAGCCATGGATTGAAAGAAAAGATTTTAAAAGTTTCATTTTAGATGATTCCATACTTACTTCCTCCTTCCTGAATATCATACAAGGAATTTTTTAATGTCTTTCTACTTCAAGCCCTTTTTTAAGCTTTAGCATAGATTTGCAATTATCCTTGTTTACCCGTTCAAAGATCATTTAAATATTGATGGATTTTTTATCATGATCATGGATTAGAGGGCCTCACGTTCTTCAAAGACGATCTAGAATTTTGAACCATTATTTTCACAAGAAGGACGACTTCTCACATGCTAAAACAATCCTTTTCTTTGAGAAAAATTATTCCCTAGTAGCCTTTGGGAGTAAGCTTTGCCGTCAATTTGCATATATGCATCACTCAGAAATATTATATCTCAATATTGTGTTAAAGCTAAAATAAAGCTTTGGTACTTTTCAAAGGTTGAAGACTAAAAGAGTCACTTGTAAATAACCTAACCATATTCTGCTTGGCCATTGTTGGAGGGTATTCCACGGGGGGCATTGTTAATATGACTGACAAGTCAATTATATCCCATTCACAAATGTTTTGATGTCTGCAATATTAATAATACCACCGCGTGCCCATGAGAAGTGCTACCCCAATGCCTGGCACGGAATAGTCACAATCAATGGCAGCAAATGTAATTCTAACCTCTGACTCTCTAACAAACAGCATGGGTACCGTCTGCAGCGGTGCCTTTTCATTTCCGCGCCATCAAAGGAAAACTCAAGCGCCTCGGAAAATAACTCTAGCCCCATGCCTCTGATAAAATAAAATGCTTACCCACAGACACAAATTACCATGGAAATAAAAAGAGGACCAGAAAAATTACACAGTTTCCTAATGCTCTTAAATCAAAGTAGCGGAGCAGGGAAGAGCTGCGAGCGGGTCGCATATATTACGTGGCCTTCGCTGCTGGTTGAGCAATCCCACAGCCTTAAGCCAACAGGTTTGCTCTGTGGATGACCGCGCGGGGCTTCTTATGTACTTTGTTTTCCCTTTGTTCATCCCCCAGTCTTTCCTCACGGTCCATCTTCATTTCGAATTTCCTTCTTAATATCACATGAGAATCCTCATTAAAAATAAACACACAAGCAATAGGTGTAAATTTGGAGAGGTTCTTCACACTCTTCTATCAAAGGTAGCCAGGGTACACTGTGTTTTGGGTGTTCGCTGTACTTGCGCAAGCACACAGATGTGTGTATGAGAAATAACATGGTGTATCTTGAACCCCAGATGAAATCAAAATAAATAGGCCTTGTCTAGTTTTCCCACCTTGGTCTGACCTGAAGAATTTTATTTAGCATATCTGCTTCATTCTTGTAACATGTTACATAATATTCCCCAGTACAGAGGTATCCTGGTTTATTTCTAAATTTTTTTTTTCTTGGCTGGAGCAGGGACAGTAAGATGTAAGTCAGTGGTAAAGTCCTTGTAGCTGTATTTACAGCACACACCATTCCTAATGCTTTGTCTTTGATGGTGAAAACCTTGTGATCTTGTGAGGGTTTGTCTTAGGGCACAAGCCTAGTTAGTGGGTTTGGGCAGTATTTGCTCTCATTGTTAGCATGACTCTGATACTTTCAAAAGAAATTATGCTAATTCAAATCCTAGCTCATCAATAAGTTTTCTTACTCTTTGCCAGGTATTGGGACCCTCAGATCCAGTGGCTGCTAGATGTTACATCACTGTGATTTGTTTAACTGCTGTGTCCTGATCACCACTGAAGTCAAAATTATCTGCTGCATTTGTTTAAAGGTTTTTATTGAAGAGAAAAAAATTGTATTCTGGCCACCTCCAAAATAGACACCATACCTACCACGGTAGCCATGGTTACAGTCTGCTTACAGCCAATCACTTTCTTTATGGGCATTTTATAGAAGTATAATCATTACACAGCCTTCAGTGTCGTTTCTTTTCCATAATGCAGTGCCTTCAGTATTGATGTTGTAGTGTGCATTGGGATTTTTTTCCCTTTTATGGCAGATTAATATTCCTTGCTGTGTATGCATTTTGTCCATCTTTTACTGGTTGAAGGAGTTTGGGGTGGTTTGCCTCTTTCCTCGGTTGGGAATAGCATGCTGTGAACATTCATAAGGAAGCTTTTGGTAGAGCCTGTGTTTTCTGATCCCTTGGAGATGAGCCTAGCAGAGGTTCTGTGGTGTCACATGGTGATTAGGTTTAACCACTTGAGACATTTTCAGATTGTTCTCCAAGGATCATTTTAAATTCTTCCCCCAGTGCATACGATTTTGAACTCCCTACATCAGGTGCTCTCTTGAGCTTGGCAACAGCCTTGCTAGGGGATAGGAGGTAGTATGCCAGCTGTGTTGTGACTTACATTTCACACTGTGGTGATGCCAGGCACCCCTCTCCTTTGTACACAAGCCATTTGTGTCCTCACTGGAGAGGCATCTGTTCAAATCCCTTGCCCACCTTGAACTGAGTTGTCTATTTCTTGCAGAGTTTGTTCTCAGACACAGCCTTAGAGACAGGATCTATGCATATTCCCATCTCCATGGCTCATCATGCTCTTTAGCTTCTTTGAAGCACACGTGCTCTTAATTTCCATGCTATCATTTTACCCAAATATTCGTTTCTTACTTATGTCACCTGTGACTGTCGCTGATCCTCAGCTACAAAGATGTGCTTTTAGCTTAAACTCAGACATCTATGTAATATGTTTAAACTCCCTTGCAGGAGGATATTCAATTGACACAGAATCCATTCTGGAAAAGATTACTCTTTCTCTCCAGCGTTGGCTGTGTTACAGCCCTTGCCAAAAATCAACTGACCATGTTATGGTTCTCCTCTGTGTCATGAATCTTTTATTCTTCTGCATTGTGGTGTTTGTTTCTCTTCATGCCAGTACCACACTGTTTTGATTATTGTAGCTTTGTAGTGTTTTTTGAAATCAAGATGAATGAACCCTCCAAAATATTTCTTTGGTGTTTTATTGTTTTTGAATAGACTGGCTACTTCTTTTTTTATTTGATAGATTATCTTCAACCTTTTGCCCTAGAGGAGTTGTTCTCTAATTTCAATATTTGTTCTCCATTTGAACTAGCAAGTATTTTTCTCTCATTTTGTCATTGGGCTTTTAATTTGGTAATTTATTCTTATAATTAATTATGTCTGTATTGTACTTAATTATATTATAGTACTCTATTATACATAATTATATATTTAATTATACACAAATTAATTTAATAATTTCATTATTTTCATCATTAGTAATTAATTTTAATGAGTTAATTTTAATTACATTTAAATATTAACACTGATTAAGTGAAACTATTTAAGTTTCTGTAATTTTAAGTATAGCTGTAATTTATTTTGAATACTTAGCATAGTAATTTGGCTTTCTTAATTGAAAGGTTTTATCAACAGTACTTCATGAATATTCTTCCACTTCTTCACTATAACGAAATCAGTCCATGATATTCCTGTGCATGTATGTGTGAGTGTGTGTGTGTATGTGTGTGTGAAAAACTATTGTTTTGTGTTTTCTGCTTTTTTAGGTTATTCTTACACACAACCTTTCATTGAGATAAAGATTGGAATTCTTTTGTCCAGTTCCAGAATGAGAATTTTAATGCTGTTTGGAATTGTGTTAAGTTTTCAAACCATGCTTAACTGGGTCTTCTTCTGTGGCCCACATCTCTCTTGTGGATGTCTTTTCATTGCTAATAGACATTCTCAGTGGAGCCTGTTTTTCAAACACAAGCCCTCTTTCCAGTGTCTTTGGACACTGGAACTTGAATTTCCACAGACATGATGAAATAGGTAGGTAGCCACAGTCTGTATCTTTGGCCATGAGCTGTAGCTCATATCAGATGTAGACAATGGACTTACTAGTCAGGTCCTTGGCAGAAAACTTAAAGTGATGTGGTAGTTTGAAGCTCAACTCCACCTTTTTGCTGTATGACCTTCACCTTGCTGCTTGCCCTATCTGGGCTCATTTATTTGCTCCCACAGCAGAGTGATGGTATCTCACACAGGGTCATTGTGGACAGGGTAAACTAGAGCTATAATCAGTTTTGATGAGGGTGTGATGGAGACCTAGTGGGTCACATGCTAAGCCCCTTCCATCTTTCATCTGTGAGTCAAATGAGGTGATAAAAGGTAGATTTTTTTTTTGAATCTTGAGCACGTCCTTAAGTGTCTTTCAGCCATTTTAGATTCATCTGTTGAGAGTTCTCTCTTTAGGTCTGTTGGACCTCATGAAGCCTGGGCATGGAACCCAGTGTAACTTCCTAAACCAAACTTGAGTTTGTGTGAGGCCTAGTTTAACTTCCTGAGCCTAGCTCGAATTTGGAGACCTGTCTCTTACTATAACATTCACACAGGAAGTGACTCAGCACAACCTGACCTAGGCCCACCTTTGCCCAGTCACATCTAATGGGACAGGATATTATTGGCCCTTGTTCCTTGCTCTACCTCAAGACATCCCAGGCTTCCCATCTTCTATCTCAGCCTATATAAGTTCCTGCCTGATGCAATTAAACAAGATCAAGCTTCAACAGACTCCTGATTCAGTGGCCGTGTTTCTCCCCAGTGGCCAGTGGGAAGGTCTGTGTTGTTAACATTCACCATCCTGCTCAGCCTTAGGGAAAGTCCGGCAGGTCTGGCTCTACCCACCCCCCCACCCCCCCCGTTTCTGCCAGAGAACCTGGCATAGGTCAGTACCCTATTTATTTTATTGGGTTATTTGTTCTTTTGATGACCAATTTCTTGAGTTCTTTGTATATTTTGGACATTAGTCCTCTGTCTGATGTGGGGTTGGTGAAGATATTTTCTCATTCTGTAGGCTGCCATTTTGTCTTGGTGACCATGTCCTTTGCTCTATAGGAGCTTCTAAGTTTCAGGAGGTACCATTTGTTTTTCTCAGTGTCTGTTCTACTAGGGTTATATTTAGAAAGTGGTCTCTTGTGCCAGTGCATTCAAGTGTACTTCTCTTCTATGAAGTTCAGTGTGGCTGGCTTTATGTCGAGGTCTTTGATCCATTTGGACTTGAGTTTTTGTGCATGGTGATAGATATGGATCTATTTTCATTCTTCTACATGTTGATATCCAGTTATGACAGCATCATTTGTTAAATATGCTTTCTTTTTTCCATTTGATATTGGCTCTGTTTGTCTTTTCAACTGATTCAACCTTGTGTAGTCTAGGGTGGCTTTGAACTCACAGAGATCCATCTGCCTCTGTCTTCCTGTCTCCCGAGTGCTGGGATTAAAGGTGTGTGACCACTGTCTGGGCTCTACAGCTAAGCAGTGTGGCTAGCTCCACCCTCTGATCTTCAGGCAAGTCTTATTTGCTAAAGCAGAAGAAAATAGTACGAGTGGTTGATCATTTCTTTATGCTCAGGTCTTCCACTCATACCTTATCTAGCAATTATTTAGATTTGAAACAAAGACCACGATCCTCTGAAAATCTTTTCTATCTCCAGCTTCTCTTCCAATTGGATAACATTTTCTTGCCTTGTGACTTATATAGTTTCCAGGATTTTGGCATCTTATATACTATCTTTTCAACATGTTTTCCCATTTGTCCAAAGGGTACCTAGTAAAATATAGCTTGAAAGCAAATGTGATGGCCAGATATTCTTTTAAAATTTTAACGTGTGTGCATGCATTCATAAATTTATGTTTGCATGTGTGTGTTTCTGTGTATGAAGGTGCCTGCACATGTTTTTGTAGAGGCTGGAGGACAACCTGAGATACCATCCTCAGGAGTGTCACCCACATCCTTGAGACAGGGTCTTTCATTACCTGGAGCTCACCAAATAGGTCACGGAGTTCCAGGGATCCTCTTGTCTCTGTCTCTCCCGCTCTCTGATTACAAGCACGAGCCACTAAGCCTGAAATTTAAATGTAGGTTTTGGAGACTAGGTGCAGGTGCTAGTGATTGCAAGGCAAGTGCTTTACCAAGTGAACTCCCTGCTCAGTCTCTGAGATACTCATTCTCTCCCCGATTTCATGATGCTTTGCTCACTACACGGCTATGTGGTGAGGGGCGAAGGCATAAGTCCTACACGATTCCTATGGTTCAATACGGACTTTCTAGCCATTTATACCATGCTAAGTGGCATGAAAGAGTTCATGCAATGTTTCCCAAAGCACACATGTTTGCTTGCAAAGAATTCTGAGCTTAAAGATTGACCAGAAGGTCAGTGGCTAACCTTGGTGTTTGTCAGTAAGATGCGGATGCCAAGGTAAGTCACAAGACCAGTTTAAACTTAACGACTACTTCTGAGGAAATGCAACCTCCTGACGGTAGGTAGCCAAGGACTGAGGGGACAGAGTGTCGCTCTGTTCTTTTGCACGTGCATCGTTGACCTTGAGTGGAGCCAGAGACCTTTCAAGGTGCTGCTCTGTTACCACCTAGAAGCCAGCCAGAGCTTTTCCAGTGTGTGCCCAATTCTATCTGACTCAAAATTCTCTTCATTCTGTGCTCTCTCTCTTGCCGGAGGTTTACGGCTATTGTTGCACTGAGGTTTTGTTAAGTCCTTGTTGAAAAAGGCTGGACATAAAAGAAACAAAATGTCTGACTCCCATCCTTCTAAAATTGGGGAATATATTACAGAATGAAGGGACACATCGGGCATTTACTTGCATTTCATGTTTTGGTGTCTTGAGTTAGGTAATGAGCCTGTTTGTTCAAAATCCAATTATCCATTCTATTTTCTCACCCTCAACTACGTACATGAATACCTTCATTACACACTTCCCCAAAGCCTTCTCCAATACCACAGAAAACATAAAGAGAGCTTTGTGCAGGAGGTGGGATTCGAAGGCAGGGGAGGGGCAGGCTTGAAAGGGAGGGCATTCTTCCAGGTTCCAGCACCAGCGTGGAGAAAGGGTGAAATGAGAATGGGAAAATCAAACACCCAGAAGTTTAGTTTTGGGTGAACAGAGGGTGCCTTGAGGACCAGGTTCTCAGGAGAGACAGAGTGGAGAGGGAGGAGTAGGGACATTTATTTCAAGCCAGAATTAAATAATAACTACAAAAGAAGAGAGACAAAGCGGAGAATTGATCTTCAAAAAGAGCAAAAAGACCCAACTTAATAAAACTGCTAAAATGACTCAAACCCTCTCTTGTTTTTTATTTTTATTTTTTTTTATCAATTAGGAATAGAAGTGGTCCAGGACCAAATATCTACCTAGGACCCAGCCCTGAAGTTAGCTATTCAGCATGCAACCAAATCTATCGGTATAGTTGTTGGCTCAGCATCTGTTCTCTCATCAAAGCAACATGACATTTAAGACACCGAGTCAAACAGATGGCTGCGTTTTCCTGAACTGGACTTTAATGAAAAAAAAAAGTCCAGATTCTTTGTTACAGAGGGGAGGGATTAGTGCCCTAGAGGGTGTTCGTCGCAAGGGGAAAAGATAATGCCACATCAAAGAATCAAAATGAGGAAGCAAACACGGAGATGATTTTACCTCTTATGGAGGGAGGGATGGAGGGAAGGAGAAATGGATGATGGGAGGGAGGGAGAGGAGAAAAGAGGGAAAGAGAGAGTGGGTGGATCTCAGAAAACGTGCAATATTCCAAGACCACAACGAGAAACCAAAAGCCTCGACACTCTCTTACCATTATTAAAATAAAAGCAACTTCAGGCATTCTGACATTCTCATATTAAAATTAAGAAAGAACAGGCAAAGTGGAATGTGTGTTCCTTCTAGCCAATAAAGAAAAATGTGGAGATGGTATTTACACTCCATTGTCATACGAAAAGGCCTACAAGATTTTATTTTCCTAACAACCTCAGCTTCTCTGGTATCCAAATGACAACACCACCCTCCTTTCCTGTAGCTTATGCAGTGCCAGTTTCCTGAAGGGCCCTGTTAAATGTCACTGATCTTTCCTATACTTTTTTATAAGCGTGCAGAAGCAAAGATCTCTTGTCAGCTGTGTGCCGTGCCATATATATGAGTTGGTGTCTCAGGTTTGGGTGTCAACCAGCCCCTGAAACAACTTCAAAGACTTATCCATTTCTTTAAATTCCAGTCCAGATGATTTTGACACTCCTGATTTCAGACCTCCCATTTCCTTAACAATTATTTTTTGTGGCATTTCTTAAAGGGAAAGAGTAGAAAACGGTGTGTGGATGTCATTCTTTCTCAAAGATTACTAATTGAATGCAAATAAATTAAAGGCTCATTACAAAGCAGAAGGCTTTAATTAGAAGTGGGTACATTTGATGTAATAAAAAAGAAAGATATTTTATTTAGAATTTGATAGCCTTCCCTAAATGCTACTTCTTAATCAGAGGAGGAGGAGTGTGGAAGATCACTTAAATATTGTTTGTAAATCAAGATTTATTTTTGTCTTGTATGAGAAGTCACACTGAGGCTGTCCTGCTCACTAAGGTTTAGAATTTGTTTGCTGTGCACAAAGGTTGTGTAGATAAAGTGAATAAGTGTACCACATAGCTACTTGAGAAGTCAACATTCAATGGTTTGCAAAGAGACTTTTATTGGCTCTCTCAAGACTAACTGATGTGGAATTCCCCTCCGTATACTGTGAATATGTTTTATTATCTTTGGGTAATAAAGACATTTCTTTGGCTATGGCAGGGCAGAATATAGCTAGGCGGGAAAACTAAATTGAGTGCCGAGAGAAAGATGGCAGAGTCAGGCAGATGCCATGTGGCCACCCAAGAAGCAAAATGTGAGCCTAGTGCTAAAATATGAAATAATAGAAATGGGTTAATTTAAGATGTAAGAGTTGGTTAATAAGAAGCCTGAGCTAATAGGCCAGGGAGTATGTAATTAATATTAAGCCTCAAAGTAGATATTTTATAAGTGACTTTGGGAACAGACAGGCAGAAAAAAACCAGTCCATGAGGACCAGTTGGATGGAAAATATTTGTAGCAATAATCAACTCAATTGCTCCTGAAGCTATTTTTAATAATACATATTATTATTAAAACATATGTTCTAATAATCATAGGCATGCAAACAAGCAGTTTTCCTCCATTTACCTCATTACAGTAATGCCAATTGTTACAAAGATACAGAAGAAAGTGACCAGTGAGCATGGCTTTGACAAATACGAGAGCTTCTTAAACAGTGAGGGTGTGAGGGAGAATCCACAGAGCCCTGGGTGCTTCATCAATGGAACACTTTCTCCTCTCCATAGTTAAGTCCATTTGGTGTTCAAACACAAAGACCTTTGTTGCTCCATAGGAGGAACAGTAGAAAATCAGGAAAGTTACTTAAAAACCCTAGTTAGTATGGATAGCCCTTCCTATGAACATACTATTTTTTAGTAAGATGATGTCACAGTGTACACTACATTCTGCAATATTCTTTCTTCCACCTGATGAGATGGATGCTTATATTTCAGTAAAGCATACACATGACACTCAAGCTGTCTGGATTATGACATCTTCTTAAATATTCTTTAGAAGGCACACAGTAGGTCCACACACTGAACCTGGCCTTCAGGCATCTATGTCTCATCTTAGCTCTTACTTCCTATGACTGTGATACAGTCCTAAGCTTGGGCTGGGTTGTCTACAGGATGGCTTCCTTTTATGAGCTGTCTGCTTCATTTCAGTTCTGCTATTTTGGGATTCACTGTAGCATGAGTCCTTGGCATTTTGCATGGGCACTTTTTAGCTGACGGATGGATCTTCATTGTATAGAGACTAAATTAAAGAATTAAGTAGCAATTACAACAGTCCATGAGAGGGTGTTCAAACTAAGTGGAAGCCTTCCTGGGACCGTTGGGTCACTTGATTCTCATCCTTTCTGGTAGAACCATCAACATTCCCCCACTGGATTGCACAGATTAAAAAGCCAACTCATATTTCCTTCCCCGTCGCTTGCTTTCAATATCTTAGAAATGAATGCAAACTTTTCTTCATAACCTTCTTTAATTAAAAAGGGAGGGAGGAATTAAAAGTTTAATTCTAAGTGGTTTACTATGTTTACAAACAGTGCTTCTGAGAGGGGTCGGAAAGAATCCATGCTAACCTGCTCTTATGATTCCACACTCTTCCCCCTCCTGTAGGAAGTCATGAGCTGCTCATGTTATATGCCTGATAATCATTCCAATGTGATGATGAATATGGGTTAGTAACCCAGATGTCAATCATTGGATTATTCTCTGATTTTCACATATTTATTTATTCACACAATTTTAATATTTATGTGAAAATTGAGGAGACTCTTCTGGGGCAAAATCTAGCATGCTCTTTTTAAAACTATTACTAACAGCATACATATATTCATAATTAGACAAGATCTTTAACTCCATTTCCAAATTATCTGATCTTTTACCAACTAATGAGAAATCTCTATGTCAACGTATTGTTGTTTATAAGATTCGAACAAATGTGTTAGTACTCTCTGCAACTAAGTACTCAGACTTAGAACAAGACGGCAGCATTTAAAAGCAGAAGATATTTGCAAGGGGTTTATGACGGGGCAGGCATGGAGTAAATACTTTGCCAATATTATTTTATTCTCAGAAATGACTTTGAAGGTCAGAGACTATTAACACATCCATAATTTACATCAAAAACAAAATATGAGAAAACTGAATGTTTTCAATTTTTGAGAGAGATTTAAAACAGTATGTTTGCTGGGGCTGGAGGAGATGCTTCAGTGAGTAAAAAACACTTGTCATGAAAACCTGATGACCTAAGTTCAGGTCCCAGAACACATACCGACTGAACAGAGGGGAGCCGAGCTCTGTAATCCCAGGGATCCTGTGGAGAGAGGGAGACAGAAGCAGGGTAGTCTCCAGAAGTTCATAGGCCAGCTAGCCTGGCCTATGTGATGACAAAGAAACGCTGTCTCAAACAAAATACAAAGTGTATCATAGCAACAAAGCCCAAGGTTCCCCTCTGACTTCTACATACATGCCACCATTGTATGTGTAACCCCACACAATATACCCACAAGCAAGCATTTGCACACATGCATACATACACAATGAAGAAATAAAAAACCATGTAGATTTGTTAAAGACTTTAAGGTGGAAATAGACTTAGTGATGTACTTCCCAGGTGTGTCTAGGCTAAGCACCTCTCCTGGTGCCTTTATGACTACTGACTGTCTACCTAAGACAGCAGGAACGTTTCATTTTCTGAACAGGAGGAACCAGAGGCTCCAGATAAAATAGTCTCTTGTGTATGAAGCTGGGCGGGCATGTGAATGGCCATTCTGATTGTATGTAATAGATACAGCCCATTGTTACATGCTTTTAGATTTGATTTATATGTTTGCTTGGGCTAATGCTTATAGGTTGACTCTTTCAAAAATTGCTTTGAAAATATGGTAAATGGCGGAGCCAATACCCACTGAATACTTTTTGGTTCAACGTTTCTTTCTTTTCTTTTTGAAACAGTATAACCTTTCTACATAAATATCATACAGGAATTTTATTTCAGATATTCAGAAATAAGTAATCTGACTGGGAGGGTATATCCTCATAGCAGAGTTTCGCCATGACTGTACTATTTTAAGCAATCTAAGATTCAATAAAAATGAGTACCAAAAATTTAAGAATGTCTAAACAGCAAAGTCCAGAAAATAAACATTTAGCTTAAAAAGATTGATTTGTTTACTTGAACTTGATGTACATGAATGTTTCTCCTGCATGTGTGTCTGTGTACAACTCTCAGGCCTCATGCTCACAGAAGCCAGAAAAGGGCACCAGATTCCCTGAAGCTGGAGTTACAGATGGTTGTGAGCTACCAAGTGGGTGCTGGAATCCAAACTTGGGTTCTCTGCAAGGTCAGCAAGTGCTCATTGCGCTCTCTCTTCAGCCTCATTATTTTTTTCTTTTTAGAGATTTATTTCATTATACATGTAATGTATGAGTGCTTTCTTGCATGTATGTAACTGCGCCATGTGTGTACTTGGTGTCAAAGGATACCTGAAGAAGACCTGGAATCCCCTGGAACTGGGGTTGCATATAGTCGCAAGCCACCCTATGGGTGCTGTGAAGCAAACCCAGCTCCTCTGTAAACAATGGGTGTTCTTAACCACTGGGCCAACTCGCCAGTTCCTAACATATTTAACTTATAAATGATAAGATTCTTGGAATGTATTATATGTACCATGTACCATGGTCTAGATAGTTGCTTGTATTCATGGGTGAATGCTAAGCAGAGCTACAAGGAGAAGGAATACAGGTTTTCAGAGTCGGATTTTGAGAATGTAATTTCTAGTGTTCTAGAGTACAATAGGATACAATCTGTGACAATATATAGTCTTCACAGTAACCCAAAGAGGCCAGGATTTCCCAATGTAGAAAAAAAGTTGGAGGAGATACTAACTAAAGTGATTGGATTGCCAATCACTGGATAATGCCTCAAATCACTTCACTGAATTCCTAAATATATACAGACAACATGTGCCCACAGAAGTTAAAAATGTTCAAAACTAAGAGCATCCACAGAACTGATATAAAATGTAACAATCTAAAACAATATTGGAACTATTATTTAGCAATGATCATAATAGTAGTTACCAGGAATCAGATACTCATTGCATGCTAAAGGTTTCACCTGAATTATTTCATCCTTGAAATGACTACCATTACCTTGTTTGTGGGTGAGGAAACTGATGCTTGAGGAGGTGAAAGTCATGCCACTCAGTCTCAGGTCCATACTAGGAATGCTGCTCTAGGCCAAGGCAAGTCCAGCCTATAGTCTTAGCCTTCTCACCCCCACATTATGGGGTTTCCCATTCATTTCAAATTAAGCTTAATTTAAAATAAAATTGACAGAACACACTGAACTCTAGAAAGAAGAAGTTATTTAACTTTAATCAGATGTCATCCATGGGGTAGAAAATGGTCACAAATAGTGAGTACACTGTGCTCTGTGTCCTCCAAATGCTTCCAGACAGAGAGATGGGAAGACAATTACTAAGACCTACTGACCATCTGTCCTTATTAAAGGGAGAGTGTTCTGATATTGGTTTTCCTTTGTGGAGAAAGTGTGATGAAGAGAAGATGTCAAAGCTGCCAGTCTTCTAGGCTGACACACTAAACATGATGATTATTACTAACTTGTGTTCCTGTTCCAAGCTGAATAAAAACATAAAATAATATCAATATCAATATATATACATATATATATACATATGTACTATCTATCTATCTACCTACCTACCTACCTACCTACCTACAAAAAGATTTTATTTCATGATATGGAAAGATGGCTAAGTGGTTAAAAGCACTTTCTGCTCTTTCAAAGGAGCTGAGATTGGTTCCTAGCACCCAGGGCTGCTTATAGCTCCTTGTAACTCTAGTTCTAGGGGATTCGATGGCCTCTTCTGGACTTTGTGGCATATACTTGTACAGAGTAGAGGAGTTTTTGAGCAAAGGTATAGCGAGAAGATGAAGCTCTTACTGAAAGTGTGCTGTTGACACGAACACCGTCATGTCAAGGACCCTGATGCCTCAGCTTCACGGGATGAACAAAGCCATACCCAGGTGAGGCTGAGAGGGGAATGAGCAATGTCCTCCCTGGTCAGACGGTGAGTGCTCAGACAGTATACAAAAGCAGCCAGATTCCTCCTCTGGGATGACTGAAGCTTGAGAATGCTCATCTGGAAAGATCTGTACTCAGACTAGCTAAATCCTCTTCCTTGTTCAGTTCGATACAATAAACTTACCTTCCTTTTCAGGTATATAAAATAAGTGTACCATAATTGCTGTTGCTGTTGCCATAATTGATGCCATCCATCATTCTAATCAGAGCCCATCCAATGCCACCCACTTCAGCTCACTCCCTGAAGCTGTGGTAGAGGGCAGCATATAGGAAGACACATTCACATGAGTAGAAATTATTAGATTTGCCAAAGAGAGAATATTTTGCATGGCCGAAGTTCATCATTCTTTCTCGAGTTTCCCTTGTGACTGAATTATTGAATTGGTAGCAGTAGTATGCCTGGGAGTTTCCTAGAATTTATATCCATTCCCATCCATTATAGGGAATATGCTTTTTGGAACACTAAAATACACATTTACACCTCCATCATGATGATCCGTCATTGGACATTTATCGAAATCTAGGGAAAAGGTATTGGGTGTTGTAATTACATTTAAGATGTGAGACATTGTCATTAAAGTTTATAGTTTAATGAAGAATCATGGGGAGCACTCAATATGTTCAGAGTCTGAAGTCGTTGCTTGAGTAGTGCAGACACAGTGGCGCTTTCTACATTATTTCTGTCATCACTTCTGCAAAGCAATAGCCAAGGTGACTTTTTTTTTTCTCCAGGGTTGTAACTCCTACACAGATAAAAATCAAGCACCAAATATTTGATTTTTGCAAAAGTTCTTCATTTATTGAGTTCAGGAACTTAAGGAGATACTTGCTCATTGGTCTATAATACAAGCTCCAGGGAGTCAATCTACACGTGAATGCCTTGGCCAAAAGCATCCCACTTAAATCAGTTCCCTGGTTGCCTGATACTTTCCCTTAATTGAAATTCTGTGCTAATAAATGCCACAGACCCAAAGAGAGTTGGCCTATAAATCCCAACATCCAGCAAGGTAACACACAGATACCCAGTCTGTGTGCTGACCAGGTGCCCACTAAATGCTTAAGAGAAAGATTGAATAGTAAACATTGACTGAGTTGTGAAGCTTATCACGTGTGCAGCGAGTCATTACACACGTAAGACTGTCAAAAACAGTTGTTTATCATGTGATACTTCACTTGTCAAAAGAGCAAGCAGGCTGCAGAAACAGAAAATGCTTTGGTTCATGCTCTGGATCTTGTTCTTGGGTCTGCAAGTCCAATAATTAATAACAAGAGTCTAACTTAGAAACCTTTAGCCAATCTGTGCACAAAGAGCCTTATGTTTCAGCAAGAGATAGGCTTTGCACTGATTTCTGGTTAAGCATGATGGTAGGCTTTCTTCTGGTAGTTTTATTTGGCTAAACGTGTTTCTTAGGCATTTTAAACAACTTATAGTCCAGCAGCTGATAACTCAAGGATTTGCACGAAGTGTTAGTGAATCTCTTGATTTTCCATTGTATGGACTTGTATCAGTATGAGGTAGGTTTTAACTTGGGTTGCCATCTAACCAGTAAGAGAGCAAGCAGAGAAGACTCAAGGACACATACACACACACACACAAAAAAAAAAAAAAAGAAAGAAAGGAAGAAAGAAAAAAAAAAGAAAGAAAGAAAGAAAGAAAGAAAGAAAGAAAGAAAGAAAGAAAGAAAGAAAGAAAGGAGGGAAAGAAAAAAGGAAAACTCCTATGTGTCATCTCCTGGTCTCTTGGAAATTCAGATTCCACGTTATTTGTAGTTCATCTGCCAAATGATGAGGGACCATCAGGTTGGAGGGACAAAGGAAGTCAGGACTTTCTCTTCTGAGACCAGGTCTACGTCACGATGGGACCCCATACACTCTTACACGTGAAAATCCTTTACTTATCTTTTTCAGTGTCCTGTCTTCTTGCTTTAACTTTTACATTGGCCCTAGGAATGGTTGATATTACCATAATCCCTGTATGGAAAGACCAAGAAAAGAAGGTATACTTCTAATAAAACAAACAACTGACCTCACAGGCTTCTGAGGAAGCAACTTTGTCGTTTCTCTGAAGATACTTGTATCCAAAGCACACTGATAGCACACATTTTTTCGCCAGGATTGTTGTAAGACAGAAGAAATAGGACAATGGTTTCCATCCCATAATAAATAAAGATTTATTTAGACTCAGAGTTTTATAGATTTTATCTTCTTATCGATTGATCCCATTGATGTAGGTGTGTGGTAAGAGAGTCCATCACAGAGGCAGAGGGCTGCATTGGAACAATGGACTAATCTCCCAAAGTCCAGTTGAAGAGTGAAAGGAATGTGAGTATGAGCAAGGAGGTTAAGACCATGATGGGTTCATCCCCTGAAGCAGTTTTCCTGAGCTAATGGGAGCTCACCAACTTCTGCCAGACTGGGGAGGAACAAGCATAGGACCAAACTAGTCCCTCTGAACGTGGTGGACAGTTGCATGGCTGGGGCAGACTGAGGGGCCACTGGCAGTGGCATCAGGATTTATCCCTACTGCATGTACTGGCTTTTTGGGATCCTATTCTCTTTGGATGGTACCTTGCTCAGCCTAGATATAGTAGGGAGGGCCTTGGACTACCCACAAGGCAATGTGCCTTTCCCTCTCTGAGGAGTGGATGGGGGTGCGGTGGGAGGGTGTATGGAGAGAATGGGAGGAGAGGAGGGAGTGGAAACTTGGATTGGTAATTTTTTAAAAATCTAATGAATTAAACAAAATTCCAGACGCCACTATGGAAATCAGAGTGAATGTTCCTAACAACCCGAAGATAGATCTATGGTATGATGCACACCATGCCTGGGCATCCACCTATATGTCCTATTATAGACAAGTCTGCCCATCCACACTTATTGTTGCTATATTCACAATACCTAGGAAATGGAAACAACCATGGGTGTCACCTGAGGAGTGGATAATGAAAATGTGGTATATGTAGACAATGGAATATTACTTAATGTGGTGATATTTCATTTTTATTTTAATAAATAAAATTTGCCTGAAGATCAGAGAATAAAACAGCCATACAGAACAGGCAGTAGTGGTGCATGCCTTCAACCCCAGCAGCCTCACTAGTTTGCCATAGAAGCTGGGCGGTAGTGGTACACACTTTTAGTCCCAGTACTAGAGAGGAATATAAGCTGGGATGAGGCAGAAACTCTCTCTATTTAGGTGTGAGGATTTCTTAGAGGCTCTCTAGTGGCTTGGCTGCTTTGCTTTTCTGATCTTCAGGTTGAACCCCAGTATCTGTCTCTGGGGTTTTATTATTCATGCTCCAATTTAGCTCTTAAGAAAAAACAAAATTCTGAAACGTGAAAATAAGTGGATGGAGCTAGAAACTATCATCTTGGGGGTGGTCATGCATTTTCTCTCATTTGCAGACGTTAGCTTTGAGTCTTAAGATATGAGCATTCTGTTTGGAATACACAGAGAGGTCAGGAAATTTCTAAAGGTCCATGGGGGTGGGATTTCAAGAGAGGGAAGAGAATGTATGTGTTTAAAGGGTTAAAGTGCATCATAGAAAAGAAAGCACTAAATAGAGAGAGGGGTGGGAGGGCAAAATAGAGCAGGAACATGGAGAGGAATAATTAACATTAAAGAATTCTTTAAAAGTTTGTATAGAAATTTCCTAACACACACATACATACACATACACACATTTAAATGGTGTTACCATGTAATAGGATAATGTCCCTACTAGACACCACAGGCTAACAAAAAACCACTCCCAGTGTCAGGAATGGGTCTTTTGTAGTCGTTGACTAGTGAGGTCCCACAGATACCCTCAGTCATTACAGGACACTTGGAATATTCTTGGTAACCTTTTACAATTTGATGGTAAATCCGTTGTTGTTGAAGACACCATGTCCTTGTATCATAGAATGCAGAGACTTTGAGCTTTGACTCTATTGGCCAGGACTAGGAGATGCTATGCATGCTCCTGTAGTAGCTGGGAACCTTGTCAGTGGTAAAAAAATATTGGCGTAGCAAGGCATGAGCCCTGGGCAACAGTGGCACAAAGGTCATGGCAATAGTCAGCTACTTTGTGATTAGATTTGAGACCCCACTCCACAAGCTGATATCATTATCTGGTACATACTAGGTTGAAGACCCCATAAATAGACAGATCACAAGCCTCAGGGAAAAGACCTAGTAGTATTATTTTGCTTAATGGGCATACCTTCTATTGAATTCAACTAGCTTCTAATGAATTATCATTAAACCTATAGACAAGACCATTTTTTTCAGCCCTCATCAGAGAAGTTACTCTTTTTCTCACAGTAGATGAGATTAACAGAGACTCATGTTGGTGTAGGTACCGAGAATAAGGGAGTTTGGAACTCGCAGCCCTAGATGGCGCATCTACATCACAACGCGTCCTCCCAAAGTTCAGGAATCATTTCAGAAGATGGGGCAGAAAACAAAAGAGCCACAAGAGGTGGACGACTACCTGGAAACTGTTTTCTGGATCCGGCAGAGCGGATGCAGGCATGACTGCATGTAAGTCGATATAGCAAGCACAAGACCTGTGCGAGTTCAGGCCAGATCAAATCCCAGCATGGAAAGGAGGGCTGGAAACAAGGTTTAATCCCTAGGTAAGGTGCTGTTGCCAATCAATAGTTGGTTGGAAAGGGAGAGTCAATTTTCTATAAGGATAAGGCTCCTGGAAGGTTGACTCCACTCCAGGGCAAGGCACATATCCAAGATTATACGGGCAGCACAAATAGCTTGGTTGGTTTAAAAAAAAAAAGAAATATAAAAGCTTTGTGGGGTTGAGGATGAGTGGGTAGATCTGGGAGAAGTGAGGACAAAGTAAAGATGATCAAAATATCTTAGATGAAATTCTCCAAGAACTAATACAAATGAGAAGAAAAACGTGCCATTACATCTAGCAAGCAGATCACAATCTCCCTCTCATTATACCCTCCATAGCCATAACGGTTCTGTTCTTTATTGGCTGTCCTGCAGTTGGATGGCCAAAGGCTGTTTAGCCCTGATCTAGAGTAGTCACCTAGGTGGTGGGCTGAGTATGGCATCTTTGTCTTGCAGCAGTTGCTGACTCTCCCTGCAACATTGCACTAGCAATTTCCTTTCCTTCTCTTCTGGACTCCATCTGTTCCGTTAAAATAATGACAAAAATGAAGCACACTGTATAATTTGGGAGGTAGTTTAGCATGTCATAGCTCATGCCACACTTCAACAACCCTGGTGTCATTATCCTCATCCAGGTCTGAAAAACTGTAGCTGAAACCCACTGCTGGGTAAATATCCCCAAAATTCAAAGGCAGCATGTAATAGAGATGCCTGGACCACTATGTTTATTTTGATATCATGAGAGTCAAGTTATAAAATCAGTGCGAATCCAAATCAGGGGATGAATGGATTAAAATGCACCACATACATATATACTCTTACACACACACACACACACAATGGAGTATCACTGAGCCACAAGGAACAAAAAATTGTGCGTGTAAGAAAATGAATGGAGCTAGAGACATTAAGTGAAATGAACCAAATTCAGAAATACAGGTACCACACAATCTAACAAAACAAAACAAAACAAAAAGATATGATGTGGATGTTGATGGGGATGATTAAGGGAAAGAAGAGAATGGGGACTGGGGTGGCAGAGATAAGAAAGGGTAATGGAGTTGACAAATGAGACCAAGGTGCATCATATGCATGTATGAAAATCTAACAAGAAAAATGCTGGATACCTGGACCCATGCACACATGCACATGCACATGCGCGCACGCACACACACACACCAAACCCCAAATTCTAAACCCTGGAGCTGAGCAACAGTGACAAAACCACCTACCAGCTCACTTGGGGCTGGCTTGCTGGGTTCTCTACTGCGTTGCCTTTCATCTTTCACTTCCCTTATGTTTTTCTTCTGCAACTTTTCTTCCTCTTTTTACTTTTAAAAAGAAACAGTTTATTTGGCCCCAGGTTTGGAGGTCCATGGGCTGGAGCAGACATCAATCCAGGTCCTGTCTACGGAGCATCACGTCAGAGGTACATGTGTGAAAGTGTTTGCATCGCCAAGGGGTCAGTCAGAGAGGATGTGCAGTAACAGGGGCGTGTCCCTGTGACCCTCAAACCTCTAAGTAGACCTCACCCACCAATAGCATCAACCCAGGACCATGTCTCCAGGGAGAACAATCCTCTGGGGGACACAGGCTAAGCTCACACCACAGCAAGGCCCTGGCTTGTTTCCCTGGAGCACCAGCTGCAGCCCCGCAAGTGCTAACCAGACACATGTCCCTTCATGCCACCACTACTGGCTCGGACTCTGCCGCTGCTGGCCAAGCTGCCGAACTTCTGAAACCACCAAGTATGAAAGTCAGGTAACATTGAATCAGAAATGCCATACAGAAATGAGTGAATCGATGTCCACAAACAGAGATGAAGACACTGAGGGTTGTCCCTTCCTCTGTGCCAGTGTGAAGAGGGGCCTCAGAGTGATGCGGAGTCCAGGGCACACCATCAAACTCCTGGGCTCAGCCCAGCAGCCTCACTTCCGCAGTTTGATACCACCGGGAGGTGTAAGCTCAGGATACCTGACTTCTACCAGGGTACAGAAGCATGCAGGGAGAGCACGGTGTCTAGAGTCTAAGGCCAATCTCCAGAGCCAGAGCCAGACTCAGCCTTGAGCTAAAGCAGGCACAACAGCGCCTCCCTTTGATCTATTTTCTGAGACTCTAGAACCAACAGTTGCCAGTTTTATAATTCCCAAGCCTGCATTTCAACCTTCTTGATGCAAAGAACTTCCTCTGAACAGCAGTGGGAGGCTGCACCGAGGACCCACGTATGTCCTACACACACTACGACAGAGCAATAACTCAAGCTCAGATCATTTCCACTTCCCTTCCTGAGCTTGATCATTGAGAACCAACCAGAAAACAGTTTTTGAAATCTTTCTGGCTGCCTGAAATCTTCAAATGGTTAAAAGATAACGGCTATTTTTTTTTTCTCTTCGAAATACCAATGCCATGGCAAAGAATAGAGGCCTATTTATCTGTTTTCTTTCTTTTAATTTTAAAGCATTCTATAGCTGAAACCTCACCAGCATTGTAAAAGCACCCAAATCAAACAGCCATGGCGCATTGTTGGCCTTTGATTTTTATATCCATGCATGTTTAAAAAGAGAGAGAGAGAAAGAGAGAGGGGAAAACCAAACATGTGTGCTGTCTTTTAATAAAGATCATATTAAAAATTCAATAAATAGCAATATCTCTGATCTTTTAACAAAAGCTTCTGGTGTACAGGAAATTAAATGAAGGAAAAAAAAAACCACCTTGTTAAGCTTTTTTGATTCCTGTACATTGTAGCTGGAAGCAGAATTGTTTAACTTGTAGATTTCTTCGTCTTTTTTTTTTCCTTCTACATTTTAAAATCTTTTCTTGCCCACACGTTGTCTGGGCAACACCATACATGCAGCTTGATTCGCAGAAACATTTAAAAATAAAGAGGTTGGGGGGGGGCTAGGGTGGGGGAGAAAGCGTGTGTCATTGTCTCCTCCCCGTGTCCTGGCTGCCAGGGATCCACCCCGAACCAGGTGATAACCCTAAGAGACTTTATCTTGTCTTCCACTGGCCTCCCTGAAGCCTGCCAACACTTCTGCTGGCTGTTAGGCATTTTAAATATCCCCCCTGAGCCCTAACCTCACCCCCTTTCTCTTCTTGTCAGCTGGAATGTCTCGGAGCTGTCAGGGGCTTGTTGCTTATTGATGTTTTCGTGTGTTTTATGTCTTTTCTGAGATATGACAGGCCCCGACACAGCGCTGATTTCAATCAGCCTGCTTGCGGAGAGGCCTAAGATTTTGAGTTGCACAATCCACGTCTCAAGCCTACTTCAGAGCCTCTGTCTAATAAAAATGTTGCAGGGAGGCTGAAATAAAGGCCCTGGGCCCACCAAACAGCGGCTGAGGAATTCATGGGGCTTGAGAAAAAAACGTGTGTGTATGCACCCCCCACCCTCACACACATCCACGCTCACCACAGCACGATCCCTCCCCTCTTTTGTTATAAGAAAAGCAAGAACAGAAAGTGACCCCCTGAGCCAAAGGTTTTGACACCGAATCAAATCCCTTTAGGCCTGAACTGACAGGCTGGGCCTGGCTTTGGATTACGTTATCACTTCTTGGAAGGAGGCTGGCATGTACCTCCCGGTTCCCTGTGTGTGAAGAGCTGGCGGTTTTACCCTTGCCGCCTATTAAGTCAAGATCTGATGTCTTGTCGAGACTGAAACCACATCACACACAGAGCGCTGGGATAAAGGGCAGAAAGAAAAAAGCAGCCGTGGAAATAAAATGCAGAGCCCAAGAGGAACTCATTTGGGTTGTTTACAACAAGGCCGGCCATGAGAAGATTAAAAATATTAGGAAATGGTTTTGGGTAAATAGTGTGTCATTTCCTGAGACTCATACAGACATTTAAGTTTACACTGCGATCACCATATTCAAGACAGACGGGGCCTGGCGAACTCAAGGCTTTTCACTCAGCCCACGTCAGCTTGTCCTTTTGATGGCCTCCAGCAAATTCACTCCCAGGACCTAGCGAAGAGCATAGTACAAGGTGCCTAGCTTTGCTCATGTGTCTGGAAAGACGCGGCATCTCCAGTGACATCATAGCGTTTTTGTTTGTTTGTTTGTTTTCTCTGCGAACTTAAAATACTAATGTTAAAGAATTTTCTCCCTTAGGAGAAGGGTATCTTTTCATTGTTGATCTTCTAAACCTTACAAGTCAAGCAATAGTGATGAGGACCTGCTCTTAAAAATCTCGGAGACTGGGTTCTCCTTCTCTACTTGACAGCATGCCCGCGAATGACCTGTAGATAATATGCATCATCTGGGATTTTTAGAGAGGAAACACAAAAGGCATAGTATTATGCCAAGAGCACTTATAACGACGATATTTACCGAAGGATGAATAGGAGAGAGCATGCATTAATCAAAAAGTCTCAAAAATAAGTAAAATACCCAAAAGCCAAGGAAATAAACATGAGACCGTGTCTCTTCCAGGAAAAGTAAGGTTTGGAGAAAAGAATAAATTTGGGTGTTCAGCCTGAGAAGTAGGTTCTTGGAGATCCATGGACCATGCCCTGATTTAGTTTAAAACAGTGATATTTCACACTAGAATGTACCATTCTGGCTTCTTAGGGCATGCCCACTGTCTTGGAAGTGCTAACTGTTAGCTGACCTTGACTTGCTGTCACTCTGGTAAGATGGGCTCAGCTCTCTTCTCAGGCTGCAGCTGCCCACTTCCTCTCCAGCCCTGTGAACAGGCCCTGGGGCTCCCCACTTAGGTAGGAGTTCCTGAGGTGTGCAATCCAGCCTGATTGGGTGGAGGGGGAGGGCAGGCCTTGAGTTTGGACTTCAGCTTGTTTCTCTGAGGATTGACTGGGTTGTTCCAGTCCTCCTCAGATCAGGAGTGGGAGATATTCCTCTTTCAGGGGGATGTGACGTGGACATCTCCCCGAGGTCACGCACACAAGACAAGCCCCAATAAATGCCAGCTCTCTCCCGCCCCTTTCTTTTGAGGACTGAAATGTGGACAATGTTTGAAATCCTGTCTCCAAGCCCAGTTCTTCACTGGGCTATTTGAGTTAAAAATTTAGTATTTTCAGTACAAAAATAAAGAGAGAGAGAGAGAGAGAGAGAGAGAGAGAGAGAGAGAGAGAGAGAGATTCTGCCTTTAAGCCACACAGAGTAAAAATTATCTCTAAAAACAGTGTCCCTCCACCCCCATTCCATTTTTAAAATGTTATGATATTTTTAACAATATTAATATAATAACAGTAGCATGTGTTTATTGGGTTAGTCTGTATTTTATGACTCAGTATCGGATTTGTGGCTTGTTTCTACCAGCTCTGTCACTATTAATTTTTGTTCCCATTTTTTTTCGTCCAGCAGAACATGCTCATAGAACTATTGCGTGCCTGTGATAAGCAGCTCCCACTATTATTATTTCAGGATTGCTTATCAACAGTCAACACATCTCCCCCAAATTATAGTTTTTTTTCTTAAGCAAAATAAAAATATGTTATCAATTTAACCCCTTGGTCACCAAAGAGCTCCTTCGCGCTTCTAGCCGACGCTGAAGGATGCTGGCCTGACGTGCGGTGACAGCAGAGGATTAGGACAGCGTTTGGGGGAGAGTTGGCACGGCGCAACAATACCACGGGGGGCAGAGAACTCTTTCACAGTGTGACTTTAAGCTATGAACTCCATTTGCTCCCGACTTGTGACCCAGCCCATGCCAACGGGGGCCTGAGTGCCAGGGTGGTCACTGACCCTTGGAAGGGCTTGGTTGAGGCAGAAAGGCCGGCTGGGAACTCCCGGAGATCACAGACCTGCCCAGCTCCAGGAAAATGACTGCCAATTTGGCCTAGTCTCAGCTGACTGCATGCCCAGGAGGGACGGCACGGCAGTAATAAAGCAGTTTAGTGGAGAAAGATATTGCTTCAAGCTCCCCAAGCGTCCAGTCTATTTTATGTCAACATTACTCACTCACGCTTCCACACAGACATGCGCTCCTCACAGCCCCCCCCCGCTCCCCACTTCTTCCCAGCCCACGCCTTCCCCCCTCCCCCGTGTTCCTAGTCATGTGAGTGCGTGAATGTAAACCAGGAGGTATATCATCTTCCTCCCAGAGAATGCTTCCTCTCCAAACTAGAAATGTTACTGCTTTACGCTATGTTTCAAATTATCCCTGGAGTGGTAAAAACTTCAACATTTTCTTTCTTTAATTAAGTGAACAAAAAAATAAAAAACTCAGATTGACCCCAACAGACTGGATTGGGCCCCAGGACTCGAGCTCAGCAGACAAGCTTCCTGTTACCCTCAATGGCCCTCCACGTGCATCTCACTTCTTAAATGAAAGATTTGACTCTTGAAGATGATTTCAAGACTAAGATTTATAATTTTCTTTCTATCTCTTTTTTCGTGTGTATGTGTGTATATGTATTATGTATGTACATGGAGAGGCCAGCATGCATTCTCTTGGTTTCCACATTGTTTGAGACAGGCTGTCTTAGTATTTTGATGCCAAGTTACTGGTCCAAGAGTTTCCAGGGTTTTCCTGTCTCCAACCCCCAACTCGCAGTAAGAGCACTGGAGATCAGACACGCAATACTAAATTTGGTTTATGTGGGTTCTTGGGATCCAAGTTCAGATCCTCATGGTTGTTCTCCAAGTTCTTCACCCACTGAATCACCTCCCCGGTTCCAAGGATTAGAATTCCAAGCACCTTTTTCTATTGTTCAAAAGGGATTGAAAAAAAAAAAAGGGATTGAAATCCGTATTTAGATTTGCAATATGATACCATCTAGAAGTTATTACATATGATAGGTTTATTATAAGCAGGATGGATGCCATCTTGAAAATACCCTTGAAAACATGTATGCTTTCTTATGGGAAGAGAGAAATAGAATAATTTTGAAAATCCACAGGTGAGAAAGCAGGTGATGGTCGTGAAAAATGAAAATTTTATTTATTTTCCTGTGCTGTCCTGGTATTTGAGGAAGAACTAGCAAAGCTACATTTCAGCACTACGGTGAGAGATGCTATGATTCACAAAGAACACACAGAGCTGAAGTTCGCTGGCTGCGTTAAGATCAGCAAATATTTATCAAGTGTCTCTTGTGTACCTGCGCTGTTTGTGCAGCTCTCAAGGCCACCTGGAGAGGTGGCAGTGTCATTGTAACTCCTCTACAGGAGAGGGCATCGAGGCTGCAGCAGTCAAACCTTGCCGCAAGTTCAACCCGAGCAGCTGATGCAGGAGAGGGCTCAAAGTTAGAGTCAGATGGACGCTTCCTTTTTTTAACATTCAAAACTCCATCATCCTAAGGAATTAGGCTCTTTGTTGCAGGCTTCTCGTATGGAATTTCTCCGAGCAAACCTGACTGTTTCATGCAAAACTTCAATAGAAATATACTTCTTAAATTTAAATAATAATTCTAGGTAACAATACACAGACCACAATAAAATTTTATTCTGAAGATGTCCCCACAGCCTCTTCTTTTGAACACGTTGTCTCTAAGATATAGATAGGGAAAGGAAAACTGCCTCCCATTCATTCTGTGAGCCCAATTATTTCTGCTCATACTTTTCATAAATTGTAAATCAAAGTTAAAAGATTTAGACTAGACATTCAAAGGGAAATAATCCCATCTCTTCTCTCTTGCAAAAGTAACAGCATCTACAATTGACTAATTACAGGGAGAATTGGGCATTCCATGAAGATTAAGGGCAAGTAGCTAATTACACCCACAAGTGGCTAACAGCAGCTACAATTAGCTGTTTATAGGAGCAATTATGGGTGTAGCCAATTTTGCACTCCCCAAATAATTACAGGTGCAACATCACACACATGCCGTTAGACTTGTCTTTTGAGATGCAGGCCCGGTGTATGCAACCTTCTTCATTCCTTTTCCCTACACAGGGAAGTAAGTACCCAGGGTGCTCCAGAATTTAAGATGACCCGATGTTATCAACTTCAAAAATTTGAGATGACAAAATGTTATAGACTTTTAAGCTGTCCTTCATTAACTTATCTGTGTGCTTCAGAACCTGCTATCAACCCAATTTATATCTCCCGTTAATGCTTGGAGCATCTGATAAATAACAACACAAGAGAAAACCATTAGGTTTCTTTCATTGTTTTTTTTTTTTTTTTGAGGCAGACTCACTAGTTAATTGGTAGTAAACTATATGTAAGCACACATTTTAAGATCAAAGGACAACTGACCTTAAATTGTCAGTGTTAAGTTCTGGGTGGAACCCTTGATCTTAGAGCTGGTTTCTTTCAATATTTAGTTGATAGATGTTTTTGGAATGGCTACTATGTTTGTGGAATTTTGTTTGGAAGGCCATATTTGAAGGGAATGATTTATGGGTGATTCCTATTCAACCTCTTAAAATTTACTTTTTGCTCTGGGCAGCCCTGAAATCTAGATAGGGTCCAACTTTGTATTTGGGGGACTCAGAACTGAAGCCAGTGACACAATGTCTCAGAAGACTCTCCCAAATCTACATTGGTATAGCTCTATGGCCAGCCAGAGACAATCCCATAGACAATCAACAGACTGTGGTTTGTTTTCCTTCCTTCCTTCCTTCCTTCCTTCCTTCCTTCCTTCCTTCCTTCCTTCCTTCCTTTCCTCCCTCCCTCCCTCCCTCCCTCCTTCCCTCCCTCCCTCCCTCCCTCCTTCCCTCCCTCCCTCCCTCCCTCCCTCCCTCCCTCCCTCCTTTTTCTTTCTTGTATTCCAAAAGTTTTGGTCTTGCTTTTTAAATTATATAATAATATTCAAAGATAACAAGATCTGTACTTTTTAGTTTTTTGCATATCAGGAATTTTTTATGAAATAATGAAGAAAGTTCTGGTTATCATTCCCTCCATGTGCATCATTACTTTTTTAACCTTATTACAGGCACAAGCCAATTTTTTCTTTCTCAGAATTGTATAACAGCTTCTTCTGAGACTCAAACTTTCTGTTTTAATAAAAAATTCTAAAGAGACGGTGTTTACAGAAAAAAACAGCAACATGCTCTAAGGGGAGGAGAAAGTTTAAAGAGGAGCTGTTAGGACAGGAAGTAAACACCTCAAAATACTTCCAGGAAGTTTCTAAAACTGACCAGACTCACCAATACAACTTCTTTCTGAGAGTATAAAGACCATTGAGAGTCACTTGTAGACAAGAAAAGCTGTAGAGAAGACTGTCTAACAAGGCCAGCTACCTGAAGCAAGCAGAGACCTAACAAACTACTTACAAGAACTAAAGACCCACTGAGTTTCCTAGAAAAGGCTCAGGGCAACTGAGCCATGCAAAGGATGCTCTCCAACACATTGAGCTGCCTTCAGGCTGTGCAGCTTGCCATAGGTCTCCAATTGTTATGAGCCGTCGCCAATGCTGGAATGGGCTTTGGTGATGCAGCTGTCTTTGAGTCATTTCTGTTTCTGTAAGTAACCCCTCACCCATATTCCTGTAAAGTAATCCAAGTAAAACTCACTGGTTCACCAAGATGCACTATGGTCTACTTGTACTTTGTTTTGTTTCAGACTCCTTTACAGGGTGAGTAGACGTATGTGTCTCATCTCCCCAGGAAATGTATGCCAGACTACACTCAGTCAAGAGGCATTGAGTTTCGGGCTATCTCACATCACCTGAGTTTAAAAAGCAGAAAACAGGCTTAAGGCAATGAGACTACAATCTACCCATGTCTGCGTTTTCCACAACAGAGTCAAATTTCTTGAAAACGAAGTCCTAACATTCCTGGCCGAAGCACCCAGAAATAGCAATGCTCAGGAAGCAGGGCCATACTTGCACATGGGAAGGCAAGCTGCTGTGGCTGGCGGAGCCTGAGGGCAAGGATTTCAGCTCTGCTGCTGCACAAGCTTTTCTGAACTGTGTTTTCCAAGTTCTCTAATTCATGTAAGGTGTTTCTATCCATGGACAACAAAGTCATTTTATGAAGGGTCCAGACTCACCTGAGCTAGAATACATGTTTTGCCACTTAGAAGGGGGTCTCTTGTAAGTTCCTCAGACTTGTCCAGACTCAGTTTCTTTTTTTTTCTATTTATTTATTTATTTATTTATTTATTTATTTATTTATTTATTTATTTATTTATTAAAGATTTCTGTCTCTTCCCTACCGCCGCCTCCCCTTTCCCTCCCCCTCCCCCAGTCAAGACCCCCTCCCTCGTCAGCCCAAAGAGCAATCAGGGTTCCCTGCCCTGTGGGAAGTCCAAGGACCACCCACCTCCATCCAGGTCTAGTAAGGTGAGCATCCACGAAACTGCCTAGGCTCCCACGAAACCAATAGGTACAGTAGGATCAAAAACCCATTGGTTAAAACCGGTCTCGCTGAACATAGCAGACTCAGTTTCTCTATCTAGACAAATCCAATAGAACAGCCATAGCATGTCTCTTTCATTGTGTTGGTCGTGGCTGACATAATGTGTCTTGCCCAGTGGGGACAGACTTCAGGACATTGCTATTATATCAGAAGAAAAACTTTGAAATCTTCAATCTTCAGAACAACACAAGTTAACGCAAGCAAACACTCTCATACTTCTTTATATGTAAACTGCATGTTCTTTTCTGAGGGTTTGAGGTAAAGTGAACTAATCCCCAGGACCACATGCTCTATTCAGTACTACAGTATTCTTATTAATGAGAATAACAATGCCACATTTCCATTCTAGCTCCTTATTAGTGTCTGAACATACACTTTTATAAGTCAGTGTTTTCTTGGGGTACATGTTCCCGAAAAATAAAGGTGGTTCTGCTGACAGCAGCTGTGAGGACAGAGAATGTCAACAAGTAGTAACATTCATCTAATTCAGATCAACCAGGAAAATAGTTGCTGAGATTGTACGGGTTTCCACCCTAACCCCAGCAAAAATGACTAGTGTTTTGGAGATATGTGTGTTGCAGTCTGGGGCCAGGGATCCCCACTGATGATGTGAGTCATCCAGTGGTCTTATAAGAAGCAGGAATAAAACTCTCTTGGTGAAGGGAGTCTGTTCCATGGATGCTGAGCAACATTTGGCATGAGGATTGCTACCTTAGGTTTAGGATTCTCACTCCAGGTGTCTGGCCATTACAGTGTCAAAGTTTCTTCCATAAAGAGATAATTCAGGATTCAGGCAACACTCCCAGGGATGGAGTCGTGGTACCCCATGACCCGTGCTTATGTTTTTCCTGACTGCTTACTGTCCACACATTTCACAGGATGGTATACAAAGTCAATTATCATCTGTGCTGTCTATGTTCGCCATCCACAATTCTTGACTCCTTCCTTCCCAGTCCCCTCTTTCGGATCCAGACTCCATGTGGGAACATTCCTATGTGTGTTCCTGTTGGTGCAACTTGGGAGTTTATAAGGGTTCAAGTTCTCTGTTTGCTTCCTCACCCCCATATCCTCTCCCTGGTATATTTGGAAGGTATTTCTCTCTAGCCATTATCTGACCTGCCTTCTCATCCTCCTCTTTTCCATTGACAAAGGAATAGATGAGTTTATCTACCCTTATCCTGCTGTTTGACATGTAGATATGATAGCTCTCCTAGTGAAGTGGATATTATTAGGCCAATGTCAGAGATAAACAAAGCTAGTTGAAGTGTTAAGAATGATTTTTTTTGTCAGTCATAACAACTGCAATAGTGAAAAGGGTAGAGTGTGAACCAATCCTAACTTTCATTAGCACTTTCATTTGGACACTCTAAAGAGAGGACAAGAACATGGGGAGGTGAACTGGGATTATTAAAGTGAGGTGCCTAACCTTGCACTAGTGACGGAGAGGTAGGGCTTCAGTTTCTGCAACAATTTTGGCAACCTTATATTTTTCTTAGGGAGTCATTCTAAAAGCGTAGGGGATAGGATCAACCCAGGGATGTGATCCCACACTGTTAGGAACCCCATTAGTGTTTGTTCAAGACCTTAAATGCTATGTGAGGCCTAGCTTAGTTGAAGAAGGGCTCTCAGGAGTCTGGCTAGACGTTGGCCATGGAGAGCGACTTCATCAGTGCTCACCCAAATTCACCCAGCCTCGATGGGTAATAACAACTGTAGTGGGTGAGCAGCTATGCAAGAGAAGACTGCTTCTCAGCCTCCTGTCCCCTATAACAATGCATAACTTATGCCGAAGGCTTTCTAGCTCCCGGCAGGTGGTAGGAGTGACAAGGCACCATGTCTGGGGGACCTAGAAGCCTTTCACACATGCTGGTCCCATGGATTCCAGTTATATGATGAGATCAGGAGATGATGGAGAGACCAGAGGGATGGGCCAGAGTTTGGAGAGTCCACGTGAGGCTCCAGCTGCGTAGTCCCTTGACTCCCATTCAGGAAAGGATTGGACCTCATTTTTCAAGTCCTGCTTTTCGGAGCTACTCACATAACTCTTTATTACTTTTGTGGCTTTGGGCAAAGGCCTCAGCTTTAGTTTCCGGATCTCTAAAAAGGAAGTAATCATTCCTATTTGGTTTTGAGTGAGTTTTTCTTTTCTTTTGTTTTTTTGTTGTTGTTGAGACTGAGTCTTACAGTGTAATCATAAGTGGCTTCCTGTTATATAGTTCTGAACTGACTCTGCCATTGGGGTGCTGGGATTGTAGGCATGCATACTAGCTTGTGTGTGTGTGTGTGTGTGTGTGTGTGTGTGTGTGTGTGTGTGTGTACTAGAGGCTTATGTCCTGCGTCTTCCTCAATCATTTCTCCACTTTATTTTGGGACAGAATCTCTCACTGAACCCAGTGCTCATAAATTGGTTAGACTGACTGGCTAAATGCTGGCCACCAGCACTAGTGTTCCAGGTAAATGTTGCAGAGCATTGCAGTACCCCGATTTTCACACAGGAGCTGGAGGTATGAACTTAAGACCTCATGCATGGGTAGAAGCCATCTCTCCAGGCTTTTATTTATTTTATTTTTTCTCCATGAATTAATCTGTGATCTCCAGCCTGTCCTTGCACCATCAGATGGCCTGAAGAATTTGTCCCTTGCCATTGTCAAGGCTGGCAATGTGTCAGTGGTTTCCTGGGTACCTACCATTTTCAATGTTTGTTCATTGAGCATTTACTGAGTACCTGTTGCACTTGGTTCTGTGCCAGGGACTTAGGATAAAGAGCTTAATGACACACATGTAAGGTCCCTATTCCTGTTTCTCTTATTTTTGCCCTCTTCCTTCCTTCATTTCTCTCCTTCCTTCTCTTTTTTCTTTGTTACTATTTTTATTTTTTCTCCTCTTTCCTTTTCTAAATACTTCCTTCCTTTTTCTGTTTTTCTATGATTATTCTTTTGTTGTTGCTTGTTTTTCTATTTATTATTTTGTTTTTACATCCAAACCAAAGTCTCCCCTCCCATTCCTCTTCCCAGTTCCTTCCACACTCACCCTATCCACTGCCCCTCACACTTGCCTACAGCACCTGTTAGTGGGAGTCACCAAGCCATATCTCTTACACAGACTTCTGAGGAAATGAGAACTTTTGCTGGCAAAGTTAGCTTGGGTATTAGGAGGACAAACAGATTCACTAACTTATTTTATTTTTTAGTTTGCAAACATCTGGAGACTTCTCAGATAAATCTATTCTGACCATAACATAACAGTCAACAAAATAAAATGTCTAGAAATGTCCCAAACGAGATTTGTTCCAGTTCTAGCTTCAAGGAGAAAAAAAAAATACAGTCTCTGTTGTGACTTATTTCAAAGTTTGACTTGCTGTTGAAAGAATGGGTTTATTTGCCTTTGTGGTCTGAAGCCTGTATGCCCATGAACAGGTGGGGGCAATTTAATCCTCAGTGTGTCAAAATAAAAATCTGCACTCCTCTAGATCCTAACTGTACCTACATGGGAATGGAGGATTAATCAATTTGCTTTTATGGAACATTTTGCCCAGGTGCCCCCCCCCCCAAAAAAATGATACAGCATGCCTGCCTGCTTTTGTACTGATTTTGGTTGTTTTCCTCTGTGTCTTGGTAAAAACAGGGCCTTCTTTCAATATGATATTTTCCAATTAATTAATGCAGAAAACCAGCAGTGTCATGTAATTCAGAAAGCACACAAAAAGCATTTTATAAGAGACCATCCCATGGGATATATATATGTAACCTACTCTTGCTAGCTCCATGCTGCTTTCTATGACCATACTTGGTAGGAAGGGACAGTGGACAACTCAGTGTTGGAGAGGAGGAACACATGCTACTTGTTGAATTTAATTGAGACTTGCTTTGAATTCAGATGGAACCTATGGATCCTTATAGTTCAAAATAGTCCTTACAAAGAACAATCCAGTACATGTGTGTAACTGGGATCTCTCCAGTTTTAAGAAGGCACAAATGCTATCTTTGGCAACAACATGCCCATGAACTGGCAGATGCAATGCTAAGCGACACAAGTCAAGACAAACACTTCATGTTCTCACTCATATGTGTGGAGTAAAGTTGATTTCGAAGAAGTAGAGCCAAGCTATGGTGACCAGAGCCTTGGGAGGGGATGTGGGAAGGAATGATTCTATGATCATAGATAATGGGTACAGGGGTACAGGGGTACAGCTGGCTGTCAAGAATGCCATTTTAACAGAAGAATAACTCTGTTGACAACAATGAATTGTGTATTCCAAGCTAGCCACGGAAGTTGATTTTGAGTGCTTGACAAACTAAGAAATGAAAACGGACCGAGGTGATGGATGTGTCAATCACCCTGATACAATCATTGCGCATTGACCTAGTTTCATTTCTATTGCTGTGATAAAATGCCCCAACAAAAGGCAACTTCGGGAGAAAAAGTTTATTTCCGTTGACAATGCCCGGTTACCATCCATGCTTGTGGGAGGAGTCTAAAGAAGAATTTGAAACAGCTAATCACGTCATGCTCACAGTTAAGAGCGGAAAGAAATGAATACACACATGCTCACTTGTTCACCAGTTTAAACTCAGCTAGATTGATCTACTCTTATGCAGCTCCTGAAGCCCTGCCTAGGAAGAACACCACCCACAGTGGACTGGGTCCTCCTGCATTAATTAGCTTAATGAAGACAACCCCCACAGACTCGCCCACAGGCCAGCCCTAATGTGTGTCAATCTCTGGCTGATGCTTTCTTCCTTGGTGGTATTAGGTTGCATCAAGCTGACATTTAAAGTTAGCCATCACACACATAAACTTTTCTTGAAATGCTACATACTGTTGTATTAATTTGTAAAAGCATTACAAGTTAAACAAAATTCATTACAGGGGCTGGAGAGATGATTCAGCCATTAGGAGCACCAACTACTCTTCCAGAAGATCTGTGTTGGAGGCCTAGCATCCACATGGTAGTTTATAACCATTTCTAAGTTGAATTCCTGGGAACCTGACACCTACTTCTGACCCCTTTGGGCATCTGCTATATGTTGGTATACAAACATACATGCTGGCAAAACACCCATACAGTTAAAAAATAAAAAAAAAAATGAATGCATTGGAAAAGTAATATTTGAATGTGGGACAAGCATAAGGCTGAGAATTCATAATTGGTGTTTTCTACAGTTCAGAGCAATGCACTGTTTGGTTGCCTGCTGTTTTGTGGAGATGGCCACTGGGACTTGCCTAACACATGGGCTCTGGGATGAAGTATTACATGGAATTCCAGCCTCATTCAGGTGTTTAGCTAGGTTCATTCCTTTTATTCTCTGATTTCCATGACTTAAAATAGAATTTTTTAATTGGTCATTGCAAATGAGGGATGGAAAGGGCCTGCTTTGTAAAAAAATTATTGCACCAAGCAGATTGCTGTGTCTGCATGGCCTGGAACCGAAACCAAGTGAAGGACATCAGGATTAAGCACATGTACACCTCTCTAGTTGCTGGTAAAAGAAGCCCTTTCTTGAACAGCACCACGGAGGTTTTTATGCCTAACACAGTCAGGTGGGCCAACAGGTGAAGACCTCATCGCCTGATCCCCAATCAAGGCCAGGGCAAGGTGTGCTCAGAAAGAGGGGTTGGTAAACAATTTTGACACAGCTCTCAGAAGCTCACATCACTAGCGGGGAAGAGCAGCTGGAGGCCAGGACTCCAAACGGTCCCAGCAGTAGATCATAAGCAACTATTCAGAAGAGTGTGATACAAACAACCCCTTCCAGACACAGTAAGTTGCTAACTATCCATTGCCTTAAACAAGTGTCTTTCCATAAATAAGCTTTTGGAGCTTCCGATAGATAAATCTCTCAGATATACCACTGAGAAATTATCATCAACAGTCCGTGAGCTGTCAGGGCTTTTACATTCGGAACCATTTACCTAGCAACGTTGCAGAGAACACCGTATCTGTCAGGTGCACAAACATCTTGGAAACACAGCTTCCATTCTGCTGGGCGCGCAGTCAGCAGCTCAGCCTAGGTGGGTGTGTCTGCATTTTATCTCTGGTAGCAAATAGAGGAACAGTGTCTATTTTCATCAGTTATCTGAGGATTGGGGATTTACATTCCAATCCTACTTAAATCTCATGTCACTATTTTTATTTTAAGACCCGGCGAGTTTTCGACAATTTTCTCTAAAGGAACTTAGGCGTGTGAAAGGAGATAAGCGACAACATGTGAACCTCGCTGCTTGATCGCCAAGCAGACACACTGGGGATAATTGACTTTTGCAGGGTCGATTTTCCAGCTACAAATCTCCATAAAAGAGTTCGGGTCCCACCGAAGGTAGAGAATTTGATTCTTATGGAATCTCATCATTCTCTGTAAAGAGAACACAACTAGCTTCACTTATGGCAAAACCCTTGGGATTCACACGCATAGGTTTTTGTACCTGATAAACCATCAAGCTCCTGCTTTTTAGTGTTGAAGGAGTATCTCCAGCTGAGAAGAAACCAACTGGGTAGTTTTTCAAATACCCCGTTTTCCACCACCCAGGACAGTGTCGTCTGCATTTGGGCTTTGGTTCATCTTGCCTGGGGTGCTTTTAAAATAGACAACCTTTAACTTAATTGGGTTTTGTTCTCTCGAGTTAAGTCTGAAGGTCTGCCTTGTTAACGGGCGCCCTTACCTGAATCTTCCACAGACTGAAGAGAATGAAACCTTACTGATGTGGTTCAGTGCAGTGCACCACGCCTGCCTGCACTCCCTGCGCTACCACACAATTCATGAACCAGGCAGGCAAGGGGCTGGAGATTGAAACACAGACTCACGGTTCATCCTTGAAACAGGAATGCCCCCTTCAATGTGTACCAGAGCCGTTTATATAGAGATTCTTACCTGCTATCCACGCCCCAGCCAAAGGCACCAGAAACCACTCCTCTGCCATCAGGAACTCCTGAGAGTTTCGTGCTCAGAGCAGCTGCAAGCTGTCTCAGAGCAGAGGAAAACAAGTTGTTTACAAGAAATTCAGGATCTGGGGAGTTCACAGCTCCCAACAGTTCAGAACTCAGCAACTGGATGGGATGCCCCTGGGACCCATGACTCCACATCCCGTAAGAATGAGAAAAGTTCCCACAGTAGGGTAGAGGGTTTGTCCTCTATAGGGTTATCACGAGTTGTTTCCTACGACTTTGCTAGAGTTTGGATGTGGAATGCGTTCTGTAGGCTCTTGTGTTTCAGTCCTATGTTCACAGCTGGTGGTACTATTAAGGGGGGGGGGTCTGCTGGAAGCCTGGCTTAATTGGACAGACTATATCAGCTGGAGCAAGAGAAGGAGCTGATACCTGTATGTACCGGAGTTCTGATGCATCCGTCCTAGGAACAGTGTTATGAGTTAAGAACAGTTTAGAACCATGATTTACAACAGATATGTGTGTGTGTTTTCTTAAAATGGCAAGAACCTATAAATGAGACAATGTTCAAAAACAGAAGGGAGGCTTCTCCAGCATCTGGGATGACCTCCGGGTGGGAGGCTTTCTGCCTGATTCCAGATGGGATCGCCTACCTGGGATGCTACTCCAGGGCTCTGTCCTGGCTGCATCTCACGTATTTCTGAAGTCATTCTTTCAGCACTGACTTTAGTTTTCAGGCATGAGTGTTGTAAGACTACATGCGTTTTTATTTCATATTTACATTTGATTGAATAGCTTTGTTTTCTAAGTCCAAAATTAACTTGTACATGTCTGATTCCAAAATATAATATTCGTTTATGTGATGATTTCCTGTCCCAGGGGATTTTTAGACGTATGTTGGAAAGTTGCAAGCACATGGGAATTGGAAAATTCTCCAAACTATATAACTAAGCAGATTCCAGCATAAATAGGTTCTTAGAATGTGGGTAGACCTACCCAAGGACCATGTAATTTTACATAGCGTCTTGACAGTACCATTATTTCACTACCTTACAGTTTGTAAACTGCTTTATATTTTTCAAGGTAATACATGCATATTCCATATTCTAGGAATGATGTAGGATGCCAAGAACTATTAAATGTTTAAGGGATATATAGGGATAATTACATGCTAGCCATCCCGTTAAGAATACTCCAGTTAACACCCCCATCCATCTATCCCTCTAGCTGTCACTTACGATATTTCTTAAATGCTTACTATGTGTTGAGCATTTTGATTGATGCCAAGAATACAAAGATAAGTATTCATGATGCAGTGTTTTCTGTCCTGGATTTGATAATCTATCAGTAGTAAAAGATAGTATATAAGAGATCACAGCAAAATATAGTAAGTGTGATGTCAGAAAGAGGGTGTCAAAGCAGCAACTGATAGGCCCAGACACAGGGCCATAGCTATCAGGAGCGTTTCCTATAGGTGGAGAACTTATTATCCACAGAGGCTGTATTTTGTGGCAGAATGAAAAAGAATGTAATCGAGCCAAATACAAAACTCAGATATGATTTAAGAAACGCTGAAAAAAGGGGCAGTGGTAGTGCACGCCTTCAATTCCAGCACTAAGAAGAAAGAGACAGACAGATCTCTGTGAGTTCAAGGCTACCCTGGTCTACAGAGCTAGTTACAGGTCAGGACCCAAAGCTACAGAAATCCTCTGTGTTGGAAAAAAAAAAAAAAAAAAAAAAAAAACAAAGAAAGAAATACCAAGAAAAAGATTGTATAGCTATGTAAGAGGAACTGGAGAGATCACTGGACTACCTGTTTTAAGTAAGTGCCAAATTATTTTGCAACTGATATAATGAGTTGTAAAAAGTGGATTATCACTGTACTGCTTCCACTAACGCCGTCTGTCCTCCTTCAGACACGCAAATCACTCACTGAGCCCGGGATATTTCTCCACCGGATTTGCAGTTTTAGTACATTCAAAGGCGATGTCCATTTCTACTGAGCTCCACACTTGAGGAGCAAGACTTTAGACTAATCTTCATCAAAATTACTCAGGTTTCTGAGCTGGCTAATTTTTTAATTCCAAAGCCTGTTAAAATCCTGTAATTTTTAAAATGGATTTTTGTTGCTGCTGTTTTTTTTTTTTTTTCCAAGACAGGGTTTCTCTGTGTAGCGCTGGCTATCCTGAAACTCACTCTGTAAACCAGACTGGACTAAAACACACAAAGATCCTCCTGCTTCTGCCTCCAGAGTGCTGGGATTAAAGGTGTGCACCACTACCGCCTGAAAAGATAGTGCAATTTTGATAACAATATAAATTAGAACATATTAGAAATTTAAATCATGGTAAAAAAAAATTAGCTTACCATGTTAAAGAGAAATTTAAAAAGATTCAACTTCGGGACTTTTATCAGCATAATTAATCATATCAACATAATTTAATCAATATATTCCAAAAATTGAAATTTCTAAAATTTAGGTATTTCTATTAAAGTACTTACCAAAAAATCTACTTAAATATGAAATAAATATGTGTCTGCAAGTCAATAATAAAACAAATACTATAAAATAATTTCATCATTTTATATTGGCTTTTTCCCCCATAGATTGCCAATAGTACTGTAGCTTAACATTTTTGGAGGTTTTAAAGAAAGAAAATAGAAGTTACCAAGTTAGTTATTGGAAGAGAAGGAAGAAATTGATTTCATTAGTAGACAAAATATTCATAGTTTTGACAGTCTTTAAAACCTATTGGCACTAGTAAAAATCATATAGTTAACAAGGTTGTATGAATATTTTAATTTGAATTATGTGAACAATAGTTTAAAGGGGAAAGATTGAAAGAGCTATGCTCTTGGGTCCAGAGAGACAGCTCAGTAGTTATGAGCATAGACTGTTATTGCAGAGAATTTGTGCTTGGTACCTAGCACAGGTGTCAGAAAGTTCACAACAGCCTGCAACTAAAATGCTGTAGTTTTCTCTGGCTTCATCGGGCCTCTGCATACACTGCATGTATCACACACAGATACACACACAGACAGATAGACATATGCAGAGACAGAGAGAGACATACATACCTTCAGTAATTAAAAAATATATCCAAAGTCAATGTTTGAGTAAAAGTACATTTGTGATAATACCATAGAAAGTATAATTCTAAGAAAAAAGTAACAAGAAATCATAAATTTAACTAATGAATACTTTAAATTTTTATCAAAAGTCAGAAGCATGACCCATAATAATATTTTTATTATATAACATTATAGAATACTGAACTTTTAAAGTTTGATTTTATTATAACTTCAATGCCAGATAGTTATTTTGGAAGATAAGGAAGAAGTATGGTGGAAGGATTTTGAAGCACATGTGTAAGAATAAATATTGAAAACAGTTAATTAAATTGACCAAAAAGACATTTAAAAAGAAGATAATTAAACATTTATAAAAATTATTAGCTATTTCAAGGCAAGAAGAGGACTTGTCTCGACTTGGGAGCCTAGAAACTCTAAGGAAAATCTGACAAAGATGCTCGGCTCTGTTGTCATGAGAAGGCAAAGAGCTAAAAGTGTCCCACAAGTCTGTAAGAGGCACAAAAATATCAATAGAAAAGCGAGAAGAGGGGAACAGTGTGTAGGAATGAGGAGATCCCAAGACACACCAACAAATACAGCTGACGCAAGCTCACATCTGAGTGAGGATTGGGAATGGAAATGAAGTGCTTTGTGTGGCTCTTACTTGTGACCTGAAAACAGAAACAGAAATAATAGAAATTGTCGTACAGCATCTTGAAAGATTTGGGTAAACCATTCTCATATATTCTTGATGCAAACATGGAACACTACAGTCTTTATGAAAAGGTATGTATAAATCTCTGTACAGTTTAAATACACAATGCCGTTGGGCTAACAGGTATGAAGTCGTTGTTAGATCACAAACATATCTACCATATCTCCTAAATCAGACTCTGTATTTTAGAAAGACCCTCCAGCGATCTGTGTGTACGTTTAGATTTGAAATATCCTAGCATTTAAAAAAAATGATAATTTTTCACTTTTTAAAAGTTACTTGGTAGCCAACTGAAGAACAACTTGGCACGGCATGAACTGAAAACAGATAGATCCTGGTATTGATTAAAACATGCATATTGCAAAATAGCTAGATGATTTTAGATAAGAAATAAAAAAAGATAGAGGTGATTAATATGTGGGTTTTCCTAATTAGATCCCTACATAGTATATTAAAACATTATATTGAATTGCAAAATATATAGTTAGTTTTTGTCAATGGGAAACAAAATTAATATGGCACTTATACACAAAAAAATTTTATGCAGCTGCCATGAGAAATTGACATTTGAAATAAAATAGATGCAACGGTAGATTCTAATGATATGTAAAATGAGCCAGATTTGGAAAGAAAACACTGCAAATCTTCTCTGATACATAGATGAAAACTTAAAAGCACATGGTTCTTTAAACCTAATAGTTGTCTACCAAAAGGACATCAGTCTGTCAGGATTTATAAACAGAAAATTTTGTAGTCACATATTTTCATTTGCAAAAATAAAAAAAAAGAATCAAAACAAATACAGAAGAGTAAGCATCTGAATGTTGAGTGGCTGGTAGAAAAGTGATGCTTCAGGAAACTGTGGTTACTGCACAACCCGGGATGGTCTGCAGTGTCAGGAAGATGGTTGCTAGCCTTCCGCTGTTGCACTGGATAGTACCTGTGATATTGTAAGGTGGCAAGAGTTACTTGCCGAGTAACGCCAGTAAGGGAGGGACTCTCATGTATGTAAATGACCAACTGCACATGTGTGTGGTACGAGGTTTGTCTGTGTTTCATATGAGTATGGAGAAAGATATAGGCTATGACAAAGAAATAGATAATTTAAGGCTTTGTTGGGGGTAGAGGAGAGGTAATAATATATATATAATATTATTATACATCATAATCATTACAACAAACACAATATAAACTTAAAAGTATGATTAGTTCTTAGGAGGAGAAAGGAAGGGTAAGAACTGGAGAGGAAAAAAAGGAGGAAGGAAGGGAGAAAGAGAGGGAAGGAGGAAGGGAGGAAGGAAAGACACATTTTCTGGGTAGGATGAGTAACACATGAAATCTAAAGAAAACATTGGGAATGAGTGTAGGATAGAAGGCATATGGGACAGGACCACACCCTGGGCAGTCTGGAGGGTTTGATTGGTGCTGAAAGTTGTGATAAGCATTTGGCTTTTTTTGAAGGAAGGCAGAGGCCCCAGCAGGTATGAATTTGAGAAATGCCGTAACAGTGGAGGAAGGGCTTCAGAGAATAAGAGGAGACTAGTGGTAAGCGGTTTACAGACGGCCTGGGTGGGGTGCACTGGGAGTGAGGGAGCAGGAAACCATGTGGGGAAAAGTTAGGAACACAATCTATAAACCACAGTGATTGGTAGACCCTGAGAACTGAGGGGCTAGCACTTGTTCGTGTCGATGACCCAAAGGCTGGTTGTTAATACAACAGTCGAAGCAGGGAGGGAAGGAAGGGCTAGTCGGGCGGGTTCTGTTTGGCTGTACTTGGTTGGCCTTCCCATGGTTCTCTCAACTAATGCTAGAACGTCTTGGCTCAAGTACTTTTCCTATGAAGGTGGCGCCATGGCAGGGAGCGACATTTATTTGGACAGTCTAACGCTGGCATGGTAATTTAAGAATCAGTTGCTTCGGCCCTAACAGGCACAGCCCCAAGTCTTGCAGGCCATGCCAGCCGCCGAGGCTGCAATGTTGGCTCTTTCTTGACACTTGCTGAGTGGCAGCACATCCCTGGTTGGCTACACTTCAACCCCGGAGTGGATTTTACAGCAGCTGCAGCCATTCCAGCTTGGCTAAGGCAGCCCTCCCCCGACTCCTTCCAGAGAGCAGCCCCGGCTTCATCTTCCTGTACCACAGGGATCCAGGCTGAACACTCCCCATGACTCTGAGAGGAAACCTGCGTTATCAGTGTCTGCCTAGCAACTGAAAGGTGACACGGGGGGCCTTCGTTTCAACCCATTTCCTCTTGATGAGAGGAAGGGATTCTCCTGCGAGTTATTACCTGAAATAATACCATATGGTAAAATGTAAACAACATCTGCATATTCATGTAATAATTTCATCTGTTTAATTAGTTCCAGCAAAGCAGTTTACCCTCTGAGGCCCTTGCTGTCAGCTCGGCGCTCATACATCCAGGGCTGGCTGTCGGGCTTGACAGTCTTCCATTGTTCGGCTTCTGCGAGCACCTCGGCAGTTACTGAATAAGTGAATCTTCTCAGGGGTGGGGCATGTGTCCCCACTGATCCACACATTGAAGGGGCGGGTGGGGGAGAGCTGTCAACTTGGTGCAGGGATACTAAAGACAGGCTTGACAGGTCAGGGGATGCTGGGGGAGAAACAGGAGAGATTATTTATGTCGTGTACTTCTCTGATTTGGATCTGAGCTAAGCTCTCATGGTAAGGAAGTTTGAATTCTCTGCACTATGACCCTGGCAGAAAACATATCAGAAAAAAACGGAGGATTGAGTAGAGTTTGTGTGGCTTGTGTTGTTCACTCTTGGACTACTTGGGAAGAAGTTTTAAAACAGAGCTATGGAGAACTAGAAAAGTGTGCCCTACAGGGGAACCTGGACCAGATGCTTGTGTGGTATAGGTGTGAAATATTTAAAAATAAGTAAACACACACGTGTGCGCACATACACACTCCTTCACAGATCCACGCCCACAACCCAGAAGTCTTGGGTGTACTTCTTTCAAACTTAAGGAGTTTGTTTTTCCCACTTAACAGGATAGGAAATGATCTGAAAGGTATTTTAGGCAGGGTGCTTCCCAAGAGATCTTATTAAGGTAGGTTCTGATTCTATAGGACTGAGGAAGGCTTCTAGTTTCTGCATTTCTAACAAGTTCTCAGGTGAAGCTATGACGGTCGGGTCTCGGGAACACAGTGTGGGTGGTGAGGACTTCGAAACCCCACACATCCTAAAGGAGAAAAATGTCCAGGGAGGTTGATGTAGCACGTCCACAGGAGTTTTGCCACTATTGGAACAGTGGTCACACGTTCCTTGGCAGGTTGCTATTATAGCATGCAAGACCCATAGCGATGTTGACTACTGATGGCTTTATCCTGCCCCCCCAGATGCCTGCATAGCACCATCCACCCTTATAGGAGGGAGAACCATCCGGCTCAGTTCCACCATGATTTCCCTTTGAATTACGACCACGGTGTATTGTGTTTCCAATCAGAGAGTCTTATCACCCCATTGTGGTGGACAATCAAAAATTTAAAAAAAATCAATTTTGTTTTGGGACAACAATAATGTCTCAGGAAGTGTCATGCAACTGATATTCATATTTCCATTTGATAACCCATGATTCCTGGTATTAGCATTTATTCACACATGCAGGGTACCAGTTTTTAGGATAATTATATTTTACAGTTACCTTATAAAGGAGTAGATTTCCACTTGCCTTCTTCATGCATCTTGAGTTCTGGTAAAGTCTCTCCTCCATCCCTTCTTTTCCCACATCCTTCATCCCCATCCCCGTTTAATCATCACTACCCCCTGTATTCTCTCCTTCCCCTGCCACAGTACACATGTTCCACTCTCCTCCCCTCTCTTAAGACTCCTCTACCACGTTGGTCCCTTTCTGCCTCTCGGGGGTCTCTCCAAGTTAAACATGCCACGCTAAAAATCTGAAGTTATGATCCTCACGTGAGAGGAAGCACATCTGTCACTAAATGAAGCCATTGATTGGATTGGCTGGGGCAGCTAGCTCTGGGACTCCATCCATGTCTGCTTTTTCTACTACCAGGGTTACAGGCACATGACATCATTTCCAATGAGTGCCGGAGACCGAAATTCACATCCTCATGTATGTGTGGCAACTGATGCATTTCACCGGACCTCAATAAATGGCATTCTTTTACAAAGAATTTCTAGGCCGGGCGGTGGTGGCGCACGCCTTTAATCCCAGCACTCGGGAGGCAGAGGCAGGCGGATCTCTGTGAGTTCGAGGCCAGCCTGTTCTACAAGAGTTAGTTCCAGGAGAGGAACCAAAAGCTACAGAGAAACCCTGTCTCGAAAAATAAAAAAAAAAAAATTAAAAATTATTAATCTGACTGATTTCACCTGATTAAAATAAAACCCTCACTAAGTGTGGGCTGTTGTGAGACTTCATCTTTGCTTCTAAGCAGTAAGGAGTGGGTTTACCCATTTTCCACCTAGCTGTGAGTTCTTGACTTTCTTGTTACCATGCTGTACATATTCAGGTTTTTTTCCATTCTAGGAAGAAATTGAGCAACTAATGCAAATATCTCCTTGTTTTCCCTTCAAAATACAATAAAACCAATCTTTGAAGTTTCTCCTTCCATTAAGTGGCTCATGTGTGGAATTTTTATTCAGCCCTAAAGTGATGCCTAAATGAGCGTTCAGAAAAAAAAGTCAATTATACTTTTAAAGCTCCTGTCTATAATTGTTATGGTCTCCTTCTGCATGTATCCAAATTGTTTCTAATGGGCATTTCAGGGCACAGGGGTTAATGGTATCTTGATGAAGCAAAAGTGCTGGCCAAAGCAGGGTTAATTCATCAACATAACTTTGCATGGTGTTGTTGCAAAGGGTTTCTGTTGTTTTTCAAGTCTGCTTAACTCACCTTGGTCTTTTATAGTGTGCTTGGACATGAGCTCCCTATTCAGTTGCTCTGTAGAAATATAATTATTTGAGATAATTTAGCTTTCAATCTACGCGGGTTCAAGTTTTACTTCTAATTCTGAAATTGAAAAACAACACAAAGAATGGAACACATGTAATTAGCTCTCTTATAATTAAAAAAAATTGTGATATCTTATGTTGCCATTCTTTGATTTACACCCCCCGCCCAAACACACACATGATCTTGACGAGAAACATCTATGTCCTTATTTCCTGGTCCCTGACTAATCCAACGGTTTTCACCATGGCATCGGTCATGATCAATAACTAATTATTAAACCAGAATTTCTTTCCAGTGTTCCTTGTTAAAAAAATTGCTCTTGGCTGAGAGAGAGGGAAAAAGGTCGTCACTTTGACATGGTCCCGAGTCTTTCAAAATCCAATGGGTAGTCCAATTGAATTACTGTCTTCAACTAATTGAAATAAATTTGAGCAGAAGAATGCTTGTTACAGCATGATCTCATAATGATATTGGAAGAAAATGTTGGGGAAGCAAGAAAACTATCAGCACAGGCTGAAAACACCTGCACTACTCTATCTTTAGAAATAAGAAAGAACTGCGAGTTGACGAGGGTGAAGGGCACACTTGTGGTGACACACTCAAGCGCTCACACATGCGATGTTGTGAACAGTGAGGTAGCTGCACTCTGTTTCTGTAGCCACAAAGGAGAGAGTCTTCTGATATATTATTTAATGTCTCCACTAACAATAACTTGCAAGGCATTTGAGTGCCACCTGCCATTCCGTTGCTACTCAAGGCTCTTACTTTAAGCCAATCAGGAAGGATGTTGCCTACTCAGCGACACACCTTTGAAGACTGGGATTGTTCAAAGATTAGCACAGAACCAGGCAGTCACTTACAATCTGTAGACTTCCTCCCTGTTACTGCTTTGCCTATTTCTGCAAATGACAAGTGATTGGCAGATGAATAAAGTAGGGTTTTTTTTCCCCCTATGGAAACCTTTTGTTTGTTTACTGATTTAAATATAAAATTAGACTGAGACCTCCATCAGACAAGATTGTGTTGGTGAAAAGTTTGGATTTAGAAGCACTGGTTTAATGAAACTGAGCATGGCAAACCTATTGGTTCCTCACCCAATCTGCGAGTAAAAAGTCTGTCATGGTTCCTGATGGTGCTTGAGGATTGGACATGCCTGGAGGGCCTCACTGTCCACCCAGCCAGACCTGTTTCTTGCAGCCTCACAATTCTCCACATAGTTATACTTCTCAAATTCCTGCCTTTCCTCTGTAATATGCTTAGCCTCTATATACCAGTAGCTCTGCAAAACTCACTTGGACTAGATTTATTTATCTTATTACCAAGCTGTTTAAAATTCCAAGAAATATTTCCTTCTTTTTAAAGACTTTAAAAAAAACCAAAAAATAAAAAAAAACAAATCTTCAAATAATAGCCTTTTAGCAAATAAGACCTCTTCTGCTGAGCCATATTTCTCAATTTGAGTAGTTGATTCTCTTGACCATTGGTTCTCTGCCATATGATGTGATGCTTGGAGCTTTAAAGTAGTTTTCATTATATGAAAAGTAGCTTTATTTTAAAAATTAAATCCAATCACAATCTAGGTCTCTTTTTTTGTTTTTAGATTTATTTTATTTTTAAATTATGTGGTTCACAAACATGCATGCAGATAAAGCTTTTATGTGATATTTGTTTAGATAATAGAATTAGTTGGTTACGCAAGAAAACGGAGGACCTCTGGGTTCCAAGGGTTTAGGCAGTATTGAATTGGGCAGGAGTCATAACTTCTATATTTAGTTATCTCAAAACAAAGCTCTGCAGAACACACTTCAGTCTAATTATATATGTGAGGATACTTAGGGGAAAAATTTTAAAGAATTGTCTGAGATTACTGAGCTCCCACAAACTGGAATGTGTAAAATCTGGGTCAGCCCAGAGCGTAAGGAGTACAGTGCCATTTTTATGACTTCATCAAGACAGATTCTGAAGATCCAGTACACAGAGAGGTCAGGCGTGATCAGAAGAAATCTTCTTGAGCTAGAGTCCTGCCTTCCAACCACCCTGAAGAACAGCGTAGAGAAGGGACCACAGTATGGGCATCTATAGGGTTATAGTTAAGGAGAGTAAGAGAAATGGGGAAAAGAAAGTGATTTTTCCCCTAAAGCAATCCAGAGAGTCTTTGAGTCTCTATGGAATCTAAGTTCCATATTTTCCTCATATGACAGAAAGAACTTTTGATTGAGAACTTCTGTGTCCACTCTCAAAAACATTCTACTTAACTGACCACCTGATACCTGGCAAGGCTAAGCAGCAGGTCCTCACTGAAATCACTGGCCCATCAGGAAGGACCTTCTGTCCTCAAACTCTCGTTCTTGATGGAGAGGCATAAGCTTGACCCTGGTCAGCTACTATCTGGAGTTATCACAGCAGAGCAGAACAGAACAGACAGACAGACAGAGGAGTGTATAAACTAGATGAAGAAAGTAGTCGAATGCATGGGCTTTGGGTTGCATGGTTTGCACATGAGAGTCACACTTGCAGGTAAGGTGTTCTCTTCCCAGCACTGGGAACTTAGGCTCATGCATACTAGCCAAGAGCGTGACTGTCTTTAGATAATGGTGTTCATTCTAACTCAAAACCTAGAAAATGAAAAAAAAAAATGTAAGGCTGAGCATATCTACAATAGCCCATCTCATTTACAGTTTTCTCCTTCATAGTGCTCACAGGCTATGTATTTAAGACATGTGTTATTACAAGATTCATAAACTTTGGGATGTTTAGTTTTCTTCCTGGCTTCATGTTAGGGTCCCCAGGGAGAAATTCTACAAAAAATACTGCTGCTGTAGTCTTGTGCAAATATATTCAGTGTGGTACTAGGTCCTTAGTTAAATGATACTACTAGGTTATTAAGAATCAAGAATGACTATCTAGGCACTGAAGACAGAACTGCTAGTTGAAGCAAGAGGATCATGATAATTTCTAAATGTTTTTATTAACTCTGAGACAGGACAGAAGATAATGATTGTAGCAAAGACGATAGATATTTTAAGAGCATTTATTTACTTAGTGTTTTAAATTAAACAGTGACATTAAAGGGTCAGCTATTTTGTATTTAATATAAAGTATTGCTGTATTTTATGCATTTGTGAAGGTTTAATCATCATTGAATTTTTTGCATTGTAAGCACTTACTAACTGGGCCATCGGAGTGTTAAGTCTGAATCATATCAGAGAATGCAGAACAACCAGAGGAAAAAGCTTATGAAATATTGGATTAGAGAGAGTTCAACTAGTCTTTGAGATGGAATGAAATTTAAGGTTGAAAATAGACAGAGAATATTAAAAAAGAAAATTTTTTTTAAAAAACAACTGGGAATAAGAAGGGTAGGGAAATACAGGTAGGAAAACAGAGCAAAGTACCGGATTCAAATAGTGAACACGTGAGAAATTAATGGAGGTAAGCAATACATAGGAAATGTGAATTGCACCCAGGAAAACTGTAAGATATTGGGGGCAAGTGGATAAAGAAATGTAGAGCCTGGTGATTGAGACTTGCTATTGTGATATGAATAATGATTGGTTATCTACAGAGCTGTTTGAATATAGCATGTTACACTAGCTGGATCTAGTTTGTAATTTATTTGTTTAATTGCTGTTTGTTTGCTTTATTCAACAGACTGTAAGTTTGATCACAACATAATTGTAGTTTTTGTTCATAATGCTTTAATATTCATAGTGCTGTACAGTGTTCACAATGCTGTATTATTCGATCCATGGTTAGTTGAAGTGATCTGTAATGTGATGTTATCCCTACATCATAAGATGCATGATATAACTAGAAGAAAAGGAGAAAGCTATGGCAAATGGGAGTTCTGAATGGATTCCATGAATCCAAACTGGAGATTATACAAAAGGCTTTTGGAGTAGGTGGTACCTGAAAAGGTCTTGGGGTTTCACCAAGCAGCAAGTAAAAATACACATTAATGTTTAGCAACTGGCTCAATGGACTCACAGTGTCCCTAGAATTGTGCACACTGGAATCTCTGTGCCTTTGATTTCCCAACTTCTGCTCCAGCCATTGCCTCCCTGTTTGGGGGTTCTCTGAATCCATGCTGTTTGGAGGATGCCCACTGTGACCACTCCCTAGTGTGGGCACACAGTATCTCAGTGGTAAAGAAGAAGGGAAAGGAATTTGAGCTTGCCCAGTGTGTGTGTGGCAATGCTTTCCTAACAATGATGTTCTGTATTTTTCCAGCAGCATAGATGGGAAAGGGAATGCTACATACCCAGCTTCATAGCCACAATACCAGCTTTTCATCCATTACAGCATATATCAAACTAGTTTCAATACAGTGAAGAAGAAAAGACTGAATATACACTGGCTATTTAGACTGTGGTTTGGAATTAAGATGTCATTATATTGTCCCTCAATAGGTAAGTCTTTGGCAGAGAACAAAGTCTTAAAGTTAAAAACCAACTTCTACCTAAAATGGAATTTGATTTCTGCTTTAAGATGGGGAAGGGCTTGTGTTTAGTTGCTGCTATGTGAATTTAGATATGAAAGAAAACCCTCAGCATATTTGCCCTTTCTTGTTCAACCAAAAAACAAGTCATAGAAATAATTACTGGATAAGATACTCATTTTTCACCAGCCTGGTCTACAGAGCTAGTGCCAGGACAGGCTCCAAAGCCACAGAGAAACCCTGTCTCGAAAAACCAAAAAAAAAAAAAAAAAAAAAAAAANAAAAAAAAAAAAAAAAAAAAAAAAAAAAAAAAAAAAAAAAAAGATACTTATTTTTCAAATAGAAGGTGTTTTTATTGCTCATTTCCGTCTCAGTGTCATTATTCATTGCTTCTCAAAAATATATCGTGCTAAGTGGGATCTCTACTTGTAAGACAGAGCGTCAAGGCCCTGCAAACATTTGTAAGGGGAGCCCTCTCAGAGAGAGCAGAGCTAATGAATGATTTCAGCGCTGGTGGACTCACATCTTAAAGATGGAAATGAAACCATGAAAGTCTTGCTAAATCATAGTAAGACTTTCAGCACATCTCTGGGAAGTACTGACTGTTCTCTTGTGGTGCGAACTGAGTGAGTCAGGGTTCAGATGCATAGCAAGCCACCCAGCATGCCTCCAAATGTACTGCTTGTCCTCTGGATGTGGTGTGAGTGAATGCACAGTTAGGCTGCCCCACCCAGGACTCCGACCATCTCCCGTTTTAGTCATTCCCACTATAGTCTGTATGTTGAAACATTCCTTGTTTTTTTGTTTTTTTTTTTTTTTTATTTCTGTCATCTCAGTAAGACTGGGAAGCTTGTTTACTTTGATTAGCTGGTTTTCAGAGGCATTCCATTCAAATTTCCTTATGAGATGAGATCTGTGTGTCACAGATCTGGGGACTCTTAGTCTTGGAATTTATTATGTGAGTAGGACATGACTCAGCCCCACAGTCAGTTTGTGAAGTGTGACCCTGGCTTGACCTGGTAATAAGTAAGAGTGCCTTTGTTTTTGAAACTTGAAAAAAGTAAAGGGAGAGGGAAAGAAGGAGAAGACAGGAAGGGAAGGAGAGGGGAGGGGAAAAAGCAAGGAAAAAGGAAGGAGATATAAAAGCAAAGAAAAAAGAACAAAGGAAGAAAGGAAGGGAGGGAGGGAGGAAGGGAGGAAGGAGAGAAAGGCGAGGAGGAAAAGAGTGTGGAAGGAAATAGAAGTATGTGTGTGTGTAGAAGTGTGTGTGTGTGTTTGTGTGCGTGTGCGTGTGTTAGTGAAATAATCTAGCATGGAGTCTGAGACAGCAAAGCCCTTCTTCCTTCTCCAGACAGAACTACCAAGGGTCTGGATTTCTCTGCTTCTAGGCATTGGTCTTATAGATGTTGAAGTTCAGCAGCACAAAACATTGGTGGCTACAAAGCCAAGGTCACTACAGACTTAGCATTTACCTTTGGGTCACGGCTTGAGGCAAATGGTGGAATGTAGGCAGAGACTGATTGTTCATTTCCCAGCCACCCAGACCTAAATAATAACACAGAAACTGTATTAATTACAACACTATTTGGCCAATAGCTTAGGCTTCTTATTAAGTAACTCAAACATCTTAAATTAACTGATCATTCTTGTCTGTGTTAGTCACAGGGTTCGGTATCTTTTATTAATGAGGCATTCTCATCTTGTTTCCTCTGTATCTGTGTGACGTCTGCAGACTGAGCCTTTCCTCTTCCCAGAATTCTCTTATTCTGGTCACTCCACCTATATTTTTTGCCTGGCTACTGGCCAATCAGTATTTTATTAAACCAATACAAGTGACAGATTTTTATAGAGTACAAGATCATTGTCCCACAGTAGTGGAAAACATGGAAGCATTATGCATAAAAATTATCAGGCCATGGTGGTCATCAATACTGTGACCCTGCTTCCCAGAGCCAAGCTTCCTCAGCTGAAGATTGAATATCATGAGTGCCCACACAAGAGAAAAAGACAAGGACCATGTTGCCAGAATCTTCTGGGATAGGGCACCACGGGTCTACTGCCTAGACATGAACAGCAAGGACAACAGAAACCTCAAAGTCACCGTGAGCTATTGCATCCAGGTTCAGGAAAGCTGCACAAGGTACATGGAGACCCATGAGGATCACATGCATGCACCCCAGCCAAACACTTCATGGAGGCAACCACTGTGCATATCAGACTGAGTCCTTATTGAACAGTTATCTACAGCACAAAAGGGTATATTGTTTCTGGTTGGATCTAGGAAAACCTGAGATGTTCAGAGTAATTCTTGCTATCTGTATCATTTCTGGTATATTCCACAGTTGTGTTTGAGACTGTTGACTGAGAAGGGTGAGGAAAACAGGGGCAGATCCAGGCAATGGGGAGAACTATCCTGCAAACCTTTTGGCAATCCGAGCCTTCAATTCCTTGGTCCTAATTTCCTTCTCATCCTTGCTCTAAATCGCAGTGCCCTTCCCATTTTCTGTGGACAAAGACTAAGAAGCATTTTGACCATCTTTCAGAATGTGCTCTAGTCAAGGGATGCTTTTATTAACTTTGAAGATTTAAAGACCCAGTCTGTGTCTGTGGAATCATCTACCTGTTAGTCATCCCTTACAAGTTACCCCAATTTTGCTCAGGGGTTAAAATATATTCACTTGGGAAACTAATTTCTCCTGCTTCCTCCAAGTGGATAGAGGCTACATCTGTTTTGGTCAAGAAGTATGAGCTGAGATCAGTTGGTGGTATTCCCAAGGAAGTTATTTCCAAACACAAAGGGCCAGATGTGAGAGGCCTTTTGCCTTTGATCCTTTCTCTTATTTGGCTTGGCTGAGGTCATGGCTAAACCCATATGGTACAGCAGCAATCTTACAAACATGAAGATGAAAGAGATACCATAGAGTCATTGAATGAACAGAAAGAAGTTGCTTGGATCAAATGAAGATATAATCCAGCATCCTTGGGTCACATCTTCCTGGAAGAGTTAATGCAAATAAATGCTCCTTGTGGTTGTTCTTGAGTTTCTGTTATAGGCAGCCAAATGTTGTTTTGATTGTTCCCTCTAAGAAATTATTGTTCAGGGACAGGAATAGAGAGAGCTATTAAGACTGAGACTGTAGGAAAATCTTGAGTCCAGTTGAATGAACCCGACTAAGATATGGATATGCCTGAGCACAGATTCATGAGTAAAAAAGCACATAAGGTAAGTTGTTTTTTTCAGTAAGACTCCGGACTCCATGCTAGGTAGTTTCCAGATGACTTTTCAGGAGTGTGTTTACATAGACGTCACAGTGGTCTGTCAATGGCCCTTTGACCTTACAAGTTTCAGAATCTCTTATATGGAACATAAGCCATGCAGGAAAGAAGCACATGACTGTAAAGAAGCATGCTGACTATTTACACTGCACAAGAATGTCTCTGTCCCTCACCCCTCTCTCCTCACACTAACAACATGTTCTCCTTACCTTTCTTCCAACTCTCCCTCGACTTTCATGTCAGGGATACAAATTTGAATATTTTTCAATACAACTCTTGCTTCTCTTGACAGTCAACCTCACAGCAAAGCTTCACCGTTTTGCATAATCTGGTATAACATTGGCTTGGTTATGTGTGGGCAGTAGGCCCTGGCACTGTATCAGGCAAGGCAACATTGTGAAGTTGGTCAGCGTTCTAGTTATCTACTGCTATGCAGCAAAGTGCCCAAGCTTCATGACAGAAGGGAATGGTGGGTTCTGTTGGTCAGGGATTCTAAAAGGGCACAAAGAAGAGCAGGCAGGCTTCCTGAGAGCAAATAGGCTCAGAGATAGAAGATGTCTCTGAGACTGTGGGCTGTAGGTATGTAATAGCTTACCCATTTACAAGCTGGGGGTAGATGCTGGCTGTCAATGTTGCTTCAGCTGGGGAGGTGGCCAGAATGCTGATATGTAGTCATTTTATACCATTTCTCCAACTTGGCCAATGTCTTCTCCAGTCATTTCTAAGAATCTAGCTTGGAAATCACAATATGTCATTTACGTCAAAGTCACCAGTCTGTCAACCTGTTTGGAGGGTCCAGTGCATCCCTGCCTCTTGATGGGAATAGAAAAAGTGGAATTTGAAGCTTTGGTGTGGTCATCTTGGAAAATAGTTGTCTCAAGAATATCCCCAGGAATATTAATTTCTCTTTCAGTTGCTTTGGACGGGCATGCAGAGACAAAATAAAACTTCATAAGCATTACCTTCATCTTTTGAGTTTCTTTCAGTCCTTCATGCTTGGGAAGTGATTTACGATATTAATGAGTGCAGCTTCCTTGTCTTGAGAAGGTCCTGTAAGCCAGGCATGATGGTAAGCTCTTCACAAACTCCGCCACATTCTGTCTTCTCAGTACTTGTGAGGTGAGAACAGATATCCCCAGACCAGGACCAGACTCTGTAAGCCCCACAGCTCAGTTCTGCCAGGGCTCTCCTGAATTGAGAACTCTGTTTCATTTACAGCACCAGGAATTGGTCTGTCCTATTTCTGCTCACAGCTGGTTTCCTCACTGCTCCTTATTTGGTAGCAACTCGCTTAGTCAGTAGACACCTTCATTGCTCAGATTCTACTTTGTTGTCTATGGGAACTTCCAAGAATTCTAACTTAGAAATCACTTATTGGCTTTTCTTTTCCTCACCTGAGGTAAGGTTGAATAGCATCTGGCTGGCAGAGGCAACTTTTGTTTGGATATTGCCAACCTGTTTCCTTCTTGATCACTTATCAAGAAGGTAAATCCCAGGGAGAGAAGGTAAATCCCAGGCAGAGAGATGGTTCAGTTGTTGAGACTACTTTTTGCTCTTCCAGAGGACCTTGGTTTGACTGCTAGAACTCATGTGTCAGTTCACAGCCATCTGTAGCTGCAGTTCTCGGGAGCTTGATGCCACCTTTTGATGTGTTAGAATGCCGGGCAACAGGCACGTGTTGCATGGGCATGCATGCAGGCAACTCTCTCTCTCTGTCTTCACACACACACCCATTTTGAAGAACAAGTCTCTTTAATGCAAAGACACAGGTTTAGTATCAAGCAGTGACATAGTGCTTAGAAACAGAATGTGAGAACATCGTTTAAAGTAGGCCTTCTCACACATTTAGGTTTAACAAGGCGACTTGTCAAGGTGGAGATTCACGTGCATTGTGTCTCCATGTTTTCTGAACAGTTGTATTTGCAGCCAGCTTTTTGGGGAAGATGATACTGCAGACCTTTGACACACATGTCACACTGTAAGCCTCTGGACAGCAACTGTCTCCTTCACATTCGTGTCACCTGAGGAGTCAAGAGAGACTTAGCCTCACAGACTTCTAACAGCTCTGGGGCAGGGACCAAGGGTTAGATTTTGAAAGCCTCTTCAGGTAGCTGTGGAGTGTAAGTGAGGCTGAGAACTACCATCCCGGAGGATCACACTTATTCCTTCGTGGAACAATAACTGTGCACCTAGTTTGCTCTGGTTCAATAGTAAATTGCTATGTTAAAGCACTGTTTAATCAAATAGACTCTGGCAGGGAAAACAGGTGATAAGCAGAAAAAATAAACTACAGGTAAAATGTATTATTTGTTTTATAGCAAGGATGAGACTGTGTGCCTAAAATTATACTTTTAATTAAAAGAAAACCTGAGAGTATTGATAGCAGGCTGTATAGTTTTTATTTTTATTTTAAAGGTTATAATATAATTATATTTCTTTCTTTCCATTCCTCTCTCCAAACCCTTTCATGTATTCCTCCTTGCTATCCTTCAAACTCATGGCAATTCTGTTAGAAATAAAAGACTAAGTGAAACTTTACTAACATTCATGATATGCACGCACATTAGGAAATTTGGTTAAAACCAGAGTCCCAACATTGGTGTTTCAGTATGGTTGCAACTACATTAACCTGAAGACATTTCTGGAACAAGTCAAGCACATGAATCTAGAATTACATCTTCTTTAGATTGATCAGAACTAGGAAAGCATTAATAAGCATAAGTAATTTTGTCAGAAAATAAAATGAATTTATAGGTGAGTTATATATTAACCAAATACACCCTAATTTTTAGACTTTGTGCTCTCAGTCAAAGCAATGCAATCCCTATTAGAACTCTTGAAGTCTTAAACAGACATAGCTGTCCTTTAACATATGTGCAGAAAAAGACTGACAAATTCATAAGACACCAACTTAGAATAAATTAATCTCAATAAATATGGCATACAACACAAAACAAAAACAGTGACCAGTGTAACTTGAGGTTTCGCTCCTGCCTGCCAGTCCCCTCAGCTGCTTATGAAATAATAATTCTCAGGCTTAATATTAACTATAAATTGTTTGGACTATTAACTCAGGCTTATTTCTAACTAGCCCTTACATTTAAATAAACCCATTTCTATTATTTTATATTTTACCATTAGATTCGTGGCTTGTGACCTCGCATCTTGCTTCTCCGGCAGATGCTGTCATCTCTCTGACTCTGTCTTCTTTCTCCCTGTATCTGGTTGGATTTCCCATCTATCTGTAGTCTGTTCTGCTATAGGCCAAAGCAGCTTCTTTATTAACCAATGGTAATAAAACATATTCACAGCATACAGAAGAGCATCCCACAACAGGCCAGTATTCTTTCCATCAACAAAACAAGGCAATGGAGGCTCAGACACATTCAGGGACCCACCTAGGGTCATAGAGCTGTTTAGTAGGAGACTCAAGACCACAATCCTACATTTTAGCACATAGCCTTAGTTCATTGGAGACACCTCTACACTAACAGACACAGTGGAGGAGATAGTTGAACTGTGTTGAGTCATAATCCGGGGGCTTCCCTGCTTCTTTAATGCTTCTGTGATCTGCATACAAAGATCATGTTCATTAGTCAACTGGATTCGTCTTCTGAAAAAGATTGTGTGTATTTGTGTGTGTGTGTATGTGCAGATGTGTGAAAACACACATCTATCTGCCTAATTATATACACACATACATAAAATCTATATATTTCTTTCATAAAGTACTGTGTATCTGGCATGAAAAGAGTTAAACAGAAGAAAAAGAAGAAAAAATATGGAGTAAAAAAAGAAAAAAAAAAGAATAAGAAAACCTTGCCATCTATATAGGGCCTTTTCATTTGCTATAATGATATCAGTTGCAACAAGTCCAAGGCCCGACCTCATTACAAGGGTTTAATTGCATTGTTACACAGTCTCACTTCTCTTCTCTGGCCCCTTTCTCTTTATGACAGCTCTAGAAAGGAATTTCAGCTTGAGGTCAAAGGAAATTAATTACTGCTTTCTTAATCTGTGCTCATCTACATTTAGAAAACTTTGGGCTTTCTACCAGCTTGCTCCCGTCTCCAATTTGTATAGCCCAAAACTTATGAAAGTAACACCTCAGACCTTTGTTTTTTTAAAAAGTGCACAGGAGCCCTTGAACAACACGCTTAATAAGTGTGGATCATGTCCCAAGGAAGAGCCAGGCGGAGGGAGGAATTGCCGTCATTTCGCAAAGCTGCCATTGCCTTAAAAGTTGAGAATTATCTTGCACAGAAAATTATATTCAATTATTAGACTGAAAGCTATTAAACTGGACTGTTAATAATGTTAATCTGGTAATGCCGGTAAGAGGAGTGATCCAAGATAAAAGGGACACGAGTGGGGGTATCGATTAGCCATAGAAGAGCATTGCCACTGCCCCCAGACGGGGGCCCTCAGGATAGCATCTGCTTGCACGCTGGGTTTGAGGCTGACCAAGAAGTGATAGTTTTCATTATCGCACGAGCACTCTAAAGTGTGCCTTCTTTTCCTTTTGTGTTTTTCTTCACCGACCACAGAGATAGCCAGCCAACAGTGTGAAGATGGAGAGACGGGAGCCTAGGCTTTGCAGGTGAATAGGAAACCCCAACTTAAAATCAGTGTGAAAAAGGCCTCTAGCGTGCTAATCAAGGTACTGAATTGTTTTTGCTAGATAGTCTGGGGCTGTTAAGATAAGTAGCCCATGGAGTCTATTCTCAATAAAGGAAACTTTAGGAAAGAGGCATTAGAACGATGTATGCCAAAAAGAATAACAACGAGGACCAAAGCCGTGAAGTATTTAGAATGTTTAGGGAATGAAGAGATGTTTTTGTTTGTAGAGGCCTGCATAAGCCTCATGAAGGAGGGAACAGTTACACTGAGCATAGCAGGATAGGTCCCAAATCCAAATTTTGGATATGGATGACCTTGCAGCAATTATGAGGAAGTCTGGAATTTAATGGGCCTGTATGGAAGTCTGGAATTTAATGGGCCTGTATGTTGACTAATTTTCTCTTTCTTTCTTTCTTTCTTTCTTTCTTTCTTTCTTTCTTTCTTTCTTTCTTTTCTTCCTTCCTTCCTTTCTTCCTTCTTTTTCTTTTTTTTTTTTTTTGTTTTGTTTTTGTTTTTCGAGACAGGGTTCTCTATAGCTTTGGAGCCTGTCCTGGAACTTGCTCTCATAGACCAGGCTGGCCTTTAACTCACAAAGATCATACTGCCTCCCCTGTGCTGGGATTAATGGCATGAGCCATCACCACCCAGTTTGTGTTGACTAGTTTTATGTCTACTTTACACAAACTACAGGTATCTGAAATGAGGGCTCCTCAACTGAGAAAATGTCTCCATAAGATTAGGCGATGGGTAAAACTATAGAGCATTTTCTTAATTAGTGTTTGATGTGGAAAGGTTCAGCCCATTTTCAGTGGTATCAATGTAGGATGTTGGTCCTGGGTTCTATAAGAAAACAAGCTGAGCAGGCATGGGAGTATGTCAACAGGCAGCACCCTTCTGCAATAGTCCCTGTCTTGAGATTCTTGCACTGTTTGGGTTTCTGCCCTGTCTTCTTTATATGAAACATGATGTGGAAGTGTAAGCCAAATAAACCCTTTTCTCTCCAAGTTGCTTATGTCATGGTGTTTTCTGACAGAGATAACAACCCTAACTAAGACAGAATATTTGTATCCTAACAGATGTTTTCTAAGACCCTCACAAAACTAAAACTGTGATATTATTGATAAATCCATTATTATAGGCAAAGTAGATCACAATCTGGGTAAAGAAAGATTCTTATTTCTAACTTGTGCATTACATATCGACTCACTCTCATTTCTTCCATGTTCTAGAATAGATACAGAATGATAATTTGTGGATGGTATTCTGGAATGAAGGAAAATCAGATTTTGTCAGAGGCAGACACTGAAAGAGCTTCCCTTCCTGGACCTTGAAGTCCCAGTGTTTGTGAGACTTCAATGTATTTGCAGCATGATTGTCACCATCTGGTACCTACTATATAATAGACAATATTCAATAGTCATAACACCAAGGTATGCAAATCATAATTTTGCTCTTATAGTCTATTAGAGTAAGCAGACAATAAACAAAAGGGTTCATTTCTGTATTGCCCCCAAGTAATGACTACTGCGAAGTAGAAAACCAAAGCTTAAAGAAGGAAAGTGTGCAGTGTCAGGAGAACACAAAGCAAGAGATGGTAAAGAGAGAGGATGCAACTGTCAAGGTCAATGCCAGTAGTTTTGGCAGCTCGTAAAGACGCATTTAAATGTGATGCAAAGGCAGCATAGGCTTGTAAGGAGGAAGAGGACATAGCTGAGCCATGCTCCTGAATATCTTCTGGACTTCTATGTGGATAATAGACTGCCCGAGGAAGAGATGGAGCAGGAAACCAGTTTAGGAGTCTGACTGTGGTCCACGTTTGCATCAAGCTATTAGCTATGAAGATGGGGCTGTATTTACAAAGTGTTCTGAAAGCCAAGCTGAAGAGAATTGCCATGAATCTAAGTTAGAATGTGAGAAGAGAGAAGTAGGTGATTTTTACTTTTTTTTGTAAAATTAAAGGAATATTTAAAATTATATGGAAGACTGAGGGAAATCCAACTTTGGAGGAAGGTTGGAGATGCCTTTTAGCTATCCAAATTGTGGTACCAGGGCAGCAATTATAAAGACAAATACGGCAGAAAAGAAGGAACAACACTAGGTCATGAAGTTGGGACCACATTTCCATATAGTCCCATACTTAACAAGAGGACACAATACAGTCATCAGTAGAAAGTCAAATTCATAAAAGAACAAGTATTTTTTTTTCTTGCTAGTCTGTTGAAATAAGGAGCGGCGGCGGGGCTGCGTCCCCAACACCCCAGCCGCTTGGCTAGCTCATGCCCGAAATAACAACACACAAACTGTATTCATTTAAGAACTGCTTGGCCCATGAACCCTAGCCCTTACAGGCTAATTCTCGCACCTGGACTAGCCCATTTCTAATGATGTTTGTAAGTACCCCAAGGTGCGCTTACCGGGAAGATTCTAGCCTACATCCATCCGGGATTGGAGGAGCTTCATTGCGTGCATCTGCCTGGGAGAGCTGAGCATGGTGTCTCTGCTCCAGCAGAGCTGTCGGGTCTCTCCGGGAGCAGAGCAGAGTCTGACCTCACTTCCTCTTCCGCCCAGAATTCTATTCTGTTTACTCCTCCCATCTATGTTCTAAGCTGAGGCCAAGCAGTTGGTTTATTATAACTTAACCAATGAAATCAACAGATTGATATATGACACTCCCACATCACTAGTCATCAAGCTTCTTGCCATTAATAGATTTTTTTAAACCTGTATCATATTCTGAGGCAGGCAGGACTTGTCCCTTGTTTAGTGTTAAGGAAGTAGGTCTTAATGATACTAAATATCCCCAAGTCAGGCAAAAAAAAAAATGAAATAATGAGGATTTAACTCCAGATGTTTTTCAGTTAGGAGCTTCTTAACAATGTGGCATCAGGTGAAACAGCTGCTGCCCAAGATTGATAGAAGCAAGGAGTAAAGATGAGACTCATGATGGCCATAGCTGAAGACAATGGATGTTGGAAGCTTCAGCAATTGGAAGAAAGGCATAAAAAATCCCCTAGAAGATGGGATTTCCATTCTTTCCTGAATATCAAGTTTAGCTTTAAACTATCTTGTCACAATAAGAACTGACTGTTGAATGTGCAATATCCATGGTAGGATGATGTACCAAGTATTCTGGCTGGGAATTGATGATCCCTGATGAGTGGCTTTTCTGATATTCATCTCGTAAAAGATTCTGGAAACTACCCATTATGAAGCAGAGTGTCGGGTGACTGAAGCAAAGAGAGCCTTTCACATAGCTCAATGCTAACTGCTTAAGATGTTTGTAAGGAGATCAGAAATGTTCGGAATGTCTTTAGAGGACATCCCAGATATGTCCCAGGAGTCCTGGCAAAACTCAGTTATAATCACCTTTACAGTAAGATGCTGTGTAGCTCTTTCCTATGAGTTGAAACAATCCTTCTGAGAGGCAAGAAAACTCCAGAAGTAAATACAGCTGCAAGGCTTAGACAACTCCTGAAATTTACAGGATTCACAAGATCTCTTTCCAGGAATATAAAAGCAATGAACTGGACAAGGGAGATGAGGCCACAGAGCTACCTGTAAGTTCTATAGGGAGCTTTGGGAATTCAGTTTTAATCACTGTGATGCTTAGGTAGTATGATCTTTGCAACTGGATTGGAAAAAATGGAAATGTTCTGAGGAGACAATCGTGTCTCTTGATATGACTATCAAACAAATAAAATAATGGGTCCCAAAGAAATGGGAACTTCCCCAGGAATTTCAAGCAGAAAGGAGGAAAAGGTACCAGCCATAGGGAATTTGTCTTTCATAAAGAGACTTCACACAGTTCTAACAACTTATCAGACCACCCTACAGGATGATATTGAAACCCAGATAATAAAAGGTCAGTGGTTGGTGTGGCCACATCTTGACCCGAGTCTGCTCAGATGTACGTATCATTAGTATTCTATTTAAGATTTGATCTTATTTCAGAACACAGAAGACAGAATTGAAGGGTTATATTGAATTCTTTGCCCCTCTTCCTAATGTAGTAACACTGAATTTTTTCTACTTTCCACTATTTAGCCTTTTTTTATTGGCTTATTGAAGATCATGGAATGGATCTGACTTGGGTCATAGGTTGTGAATTTCCATGTTCAATAACGGAATCATTTCGTTCTTCTGTTATTGGTTCCCTATCAGAGGTGAGTAGACTTAATCCACATAGAAATAATAGAAATCCACATAATGCAGCATATTGTTCTTTCTGCTTAAGATGGCTAAGTGTGTAGCCATCCTCACCTACTGCATGCATCCTATTTATCCACCAAATTCCTGATGCCCACATTTTATTTAGTGATACTTCATCTCGATGGCATCATATCCTATGAATAATGCCCACATAGTAGTCATTGCAAGATATAATTTTTGTGTCATTTGTATGATTATTTAAGCCAGTCTACTGTGACAGCCACTAGTTATGCATGGTTATGTACATTTAATTAATTAAAGTTAAATAAAATTTAAGAGGCTGGCACTTGATGTGTCAAGAATGCAATTATGAAGTATTTTGGATTGCTATTTTGGACAGAACAGCCATGAATAATTTTGCCATTGAAGAGCGTTGTATTGGATAGAATTATCTTAAAGCCTAGGCATTTTTGTTTTTGTTTGTTGTTGTTGTTTGGTCTCACAATCCTTTGTTTTATAAAGCTTTCAATTCCCAAGAATCTGTTTTTTTGCAGTAGTAGATCTAAATGCCTCTTTCCCATTCCCAAGCATGTGCATCTACTTTAGTATTACTAAATCCCATCACAACTACTCAAACTCACCAAGGTAGGAGGGCAGCAGCCCAAAAATGGGAACTGCAGCCATCTGACTAACAAGGCAAAACTGGCTCAAGAACAGAATGTGACTGACTCGCTTGCAAAGGCAGAGGGATAGATAAGCAAAGGACAGCTACAGTAATGTGGTCAGCATTGCAGCAACAGAAGTTTCAGAATCAAACTGGATTCTTAACTGAATATCTTGAAGGAGATGAAGAAATGTGAAATTGACACAACAGTGTGCATGGGAGTTACATTTAGACTCCAGGTGTGAGATGAAGGCCATTGTGTTTTCCAGATGCTTTGCCTTGAATAGTTACTTAAACTGTGTAGCACCTTCCTTCATCACAGGGCTCTTGGCTTTTTTCCTGGTGCTAAAATAGTCATAGCAAACCATAGGTTGCCTGGTTCCAGAACCCTGCATTCCACAAAAGTAATTATAATAATTTGCCTAGCAATGCTAAACTAATGTGTTGGCTGAAAGCTCTGGTCATATTAAATTCTTACAAGCTTAGTCCGTGACAAATAGCCCGAAAACTCAGTCTAGAAACAGTATTGGAAATACTCATCCATAGAATCACACAATATGAATTGAGGTTGACTTTGTCACAGGTTGAGATTTATGGTAATAGTGAGTTGAAAATTCTTTATAAAACTGTAAAATAATAAAGCAGAAGTTCACATTCATGACTTGGGAAAATTACAAGATGATATTCCTCATGGTGTACCAAGAGACATAAACCCATAAAGCTGCCATTTTCTAGATTCATCAAAAAAAAAAAACCCACTTGGCAAAAATTGATAAACATATCTGAACAGAAAGTAGAAATGTTTCATCAGTGGGTGCTTTCCAGATAGCGCTCCATTTCATCCTTGCATGTAAGCATGCACAAAGTGATGACCAAGAAGGCTGGCAATGCTTTGAGCTGTTGAATGTAACAGGAAAAGGAAATAATTAGGAAAGAATAAACAGTAGACTATAAAGTCATTGCTCACTGATTGTATTTTCTCCAGTGTCCCTTCTCTCCCATGCTCCCCCCATCTAGATTAGATCCACTCACACTCAAGAAACTATCTGATCTATTTATTTATTTATTTATTTGGTGTGGAGTTTTCACTCATCTGTAAACTCTGGATGTTGCTCCCATAACACTTGTGCCACTATTGTACCGATGGACCTGCCTTGCCAGGAAAGAAATTCCTGTAGCTGGCAAGGTTCACAACTGGGTATAAAATAACTGTTTGTCATTTTTCCAACCTAGTAGCAAGCATAACATCTTCCACTATCATAAAGTTAGCTAATGAGGATGAGGCTTCCAGGTCTATATCAGCTTGATTTCTCCATATTCTGCACTATAAATATGTGGAATCTTGAATAACTAGGTATTACTATCAAGATCTAGAGCATAGCCAAGAGTACTGCAGTGTTAGTCAATTTTTCTTCAACTTGCTAGTGTTATCTAAGAAGAGGGGATCCCAGATGAAAAAGTGCCTTTGTCAGGTTGACTGGTAGGCAATCATGTGGGTGGTGTTTTCTTGATTAATGTTTGATGTGGGAAGACCCAGCTCACTGTGGTCATTGTTATCCATGAGCAGGAGGTCCCAGGTTGTGTAAGGACACAGGCTAAACAAGCAATGGGCTATATAATAAAGCAAGCTGAGCATGAAATGGAAAGCAAGCCAGTAGGTAGCATTTCTCCATGGTTTTTGCTACAGTTCCTGCCTTCATATTTCTCCCTTCAACTCTTCCTGTGATTGTCCTCCAGGATGTACTGTGACACAGAAGTATAAGCCAAATAAACCCTGTCCTCCCGATGAACTATTAGTTATGGTTTTTTAACATAGCAGTAGAAAGAAAACTAGGGCAAATGACAATGGCCCATAATGTTTGGGGAGTCTATGGATCCCTCTTAAACAAAAATTTGAAAGAGATACACCGTAATTGGTATTGAATATTTTATTTCATGGGGGAGGCATTATCCCCCATTACTGGATAATCCTTTACAAATGATTTCAGGTCCTTTGGAAGGGTTTGCTTAATCATTGAGCCATCCCTCTAGACCCAGTATTGAACATTAAGTTTTTTTCTTACAATTTCTTTCTTTCTTTCTTTCTTTCTTTCTTTCTTTCTTTCTTTCTTTCTTTCTTTCCTTCCTTCCTTCCTTCCTTCCTTCCTTCCTTCCTTCCTTCCTTCCTTCCTTCTTTCTTTCTTTCTTTCTTTCTTTCTTTCTTTCTTTCTTTCTTTCTTTCTTTCTTTCTTTGTCTTTCCAGAGCTCACTATTTAGCTTCCTAATGACCTTCTGGTTAAAGGTTTGGGGAACTTCTCAGTTTGTAATTCAAGTTCAAGATGAAATTCATGCCAATCTTTCAGAGTTTTTCGGATGTGGGCATTTTCATGATCCCACATCATTGAGAATATCAGTCATACTTCTGTTGCAATCAGTGATTATAAAAGTTATTACCATGCATAACTTGCCCCATTTAACCTGATTTCAGTCACATTTACAGTTCAATTTTAGAATTGGAACCTGCGGGGAGATTTGTTTGCAAAGATAAATACACCTGTTTTGTATGACTTCATTCTCCTGGAATCTCAGCACTCAGAAGGTGGAGGCAAGAAGATCAGGAGTCTATCCTTGGTTACATAAGGAGCTTAAATAGGTCTCCCTGGACTATATGTATCCCCATCTCAAAACACAAAAAAGGAAAGAGAGTGACCACCTATGCCATAGGTTTTGTGCTGACTAAATTGAGAGTCATTAAAGTGCTGAGAATTCAGAATCAATGATGCCCACTCTATTGGACTTGTCGGAAACACTTTAGAATCTCAAGTTAATTCAACAAAATGTCCTGTTGAATAATTTTTAACTTTCATTGTACCTAAAGAGTTAGCTCATAAAAACCAGTGTGTAATTGTGATTTATGTAACATAACTATAAAAACTAGTTCTAACAAAATGGGCACACATAATATACTCCAAACAAAGAGACACAAGGAAACACCTAATATTAGGGAGAATAATTCCTAGAAAAGCTACAGTTTCGGGAAATGTAAAGAGTTCCCATGTTTGAACAGTTGATTGATTGATTTTGTCCAGTCTTTCACTTCTGATATCATATTGCTGGCAATACAGTTAAGATTAAAAGTTTTTTAAACCAAAATATAAGAGCATTTTCAAAGATTTCAGTTGTGAATATGTGAAGAGAGTTCTAGGCAACCAAGTGAATCTGGGTGGGATTGGACTATGGAGGTCTTTCAAAGCTATGTATAGTACAAGGGACATCAAGAACTCATGCATGGCATTGTTGTGTTTCTTCTCTTTAAAGCAGATCAATCCATGATATTTTTAAAAATATGAATATATTGATTCAATAGAGATATGATGCCAGCATTTGTTTGAGATGTTAAAATGTGTACATAAGGGAAATGGAACTATGGTTTACAGTGACAGACAGTAGAATGTTAAGTGTTGTTGTGGGTGACAATTCAGAAAAGCCTGTATAGTGAGAGTTCAAATGAAGCTGAGGTGTCAGTAAATGCATGGAACCATATATATGTTATCCTAAAATGCATAGGAGAACCAATACAAACCCAGACTGAACCGTATGGTTGTCTGGTGGTTTGTTGTGCAGGTGATGCCATCTAGTTGCTGTGTGCTTCTAGAAGACTACATAGAATAGGAGCAACGAAAGGCTAATGCCTATAAATAAAATACTACAAACTGTTATGAATAACAAAGAAATGGCTAGAAAGTTTTTTAATATCAATATTAGTATCAGAGCACAAATTTAGTATTACACATATGAAAAGACCACAACCGAGAAATTAATTGAGAGGGGAAAGGACTAACAAGAAGCATCTTTCAAGTGATTTCCAAAGTTTTCTTTTTTTTCTGTATCTTACTATCTTCAAAGTTGGTATGTGTCTTGGAATGTTAATATTAATCACCAGGCTATTTCTTTGATAGCGGTAGATGAAATACCGGTTTTCCTATTCAGTGATCTTGACTCACTGAAAGAGATGACGTTGCTCTTATATTAGAAGGAAAGCAGGGGAGGGAGTGTTATGGCTTGTTTTAATGTCAACTTGCCACAAATTAGAATTACTTGGGCAGAGAGATTTACTGGAAGAAGTGTCCTGGTTTACCCTGAGTGATGTGGGTAGCACACTCTGGTATCAATCCATTTTAGAAGAATATCTTGGAGGGAGGATCATCTCGCTATTGGCTAAGATGAGAAGTCCTCCTGCTTTTTGCTGCCTCATTCACTGATACCATAACCATTGCTCAAACTTTCATCGTGGATTAGGGGCCCTCATCTCTCGGGGGGGGGGGGGGCTCTCTGGTTCTTCGTAGGTCAGATTAGGAGTGCCGAGGAGCCCAGCCTTGTGGACTGAGTAGCCTATGGTGGCTCCTCAGGTAGAGACAGCGAATGTGGGACTCTTCCAACTTTTGAGGCATTCAACCTCAATCACCCTGTTAAGTACGGAGTTCTCAGCTTCTCCTGTATGCATTAGCCACTTTTTCATATTCATTTCCTTGGTTCTGTTACTCTGGAGAATGCTGACTGAAATGAAGGACACAGTCAATCATAATAAACGTGTTTAGGAAAAAAAGAGGAAAATTTAACTCAACAATTAGAAAATGCACATTCGCTTTTAAGGAATACATGCCATACTTATTCAGCTTTTCTATATTGTGGGCTAGATAGCTAGTAGCAAATAATACCAAAATAATATTTTTTAAAAAATCTCTGAATATAATTCTATACAATTAGAGATGAGTAAGAAAAACAAAACAAAACAAAACCAAAACAGAATTCTGCATGTTGGGATATGCAGAGCATCTGTTAAATAACTCCCAAGGCAAGGATGGAATCAGAGGAAACTAAAATATGCTTATGTATCAGCAATAATTAAAATAAAATTACAGTAAGTTCAAATTACATGGCTTATAGGCAAGGCAATACTTAGAGAAAAATATACTGCCCTAAATTTTACCTCATGGAATAAACGCTCAAAGTACTCAGTCAACCATTTGCTTCAAGAAGCTAGAAAATATACAGTAAAGTAAAATAAAAGTTGAAGGACAGAATAGAAAAAAGTTGATGAAACAAATTTTCTTACTCAATTTAATTATTTTCCCAACATGTTTTGCTAACCAGAAAAATACAAGAAGAGTAAAAATATCAACTGATAAACCTTGAGAAATATTCTATGCTCATATATTATTTAACTTAGCATACATATCATGAAATTCATTATCATTTTTGTACATAGTTTGTTCTTGGTCATCTCATTCCCCAGTGCAGTCAAACATCCCTTCCCTTTCCTGGACATTTATCCAAGGAAAACGTCTTTCTGCCTTTATTATTGCAATGGAGTCAGCCACTGCCGCCCCCCTTTCCTCTTTCCCACTTCCTTCACACTGTTTCCTCCTTCTCATCTCTCTTCTAGCTTCATGAAGTACACATACGTACATGCACATGCATGCACACATGCACACGCACATGCACACAAAGGCACGCACACCCTCTGTTGTCTGTCTTATTTTAATTAGCACAAGGATTTCTTTATCCATTACTTTCATCCATTGAAAACGTCCTGAAATAATTTCTCTGTATTGTGCCATGAATATGCATCATGGTGTCTTTAATGAGCATCGAGACTTGTTCCATTTCTTCAACGATGTGCATGTTCCAGCCATCAGCATGTTGAGAAGGACCTATGGTAGGGCATATATGTTACTACTTTATTGATTTCAGCAGCAAGTGGTACTGCTGTGTCATATGACAGTCCTGGCTTTAGCTTCCCCAAAACTCTCCATACTGATTTCTAAACATTCTCAGATGGTCCAGTAGTCATGGTATGACGTCATCTTACAGTGACCTCCATAGTGGCTGCCTCCATTTATACCAAGGGCGACTAGGGGTTCCTCCTTCTCTGCCTCCCCACCAGCATCTATTGGTATTTGCTCTCTTTGATGTTAGCCATTCAGTGGGAATGTAATGGAAGTACAAGGTAGTTTTTAAATCCATTTTCCCAAGGGATAAAGGAAGTGAACATTTTTTTCAAGTATTTCTTGGCCATTTATAGGTGTTTTTTTTGAGAACTGACTTTTCATATCATCATATATCATCATATCATTTATTGATTTTAATATTTGTTTCTGGTTGGGTGGTAGTCATTGAGAAAAAAGCAAACTGTAGTAAGAAAAAGATTAGATTTCTGTGAAGTTGGAGTTAGAGTAGAAACAAAGGAAAACCAGACAAACACCCACCCCAAACAGGGTGGGGCACATAGAACTGAGTAAAAGCTTTCGAAATATATATATATATATATATATATATATACACATATATATATGAAAAATGCTATGTAACAAAGATGATATTAAAGCCACCAGCAAGGTGGTAATTCAATAAATGTTCTTTGGTAAACTTGAGGTCTTTATAAAAGCAGATTAAATGGGACCCTTTCTCCTATATACTGATTTATTCTAAGCAGGCTAAATCTGAAAACAAAAAAGAGTTTAAAAACTGATTTTGGAAATACCCTATGATGTGCAGATAAAAATTTCTTTTCAAATGATGAGATAAACGAATCAAGTAAAATGACGATAAGACCAAACATACTAAAATTAAATCATACAATTTTAAGATAAAAGATTTCAGCAGGTGAAATAATGTCTTTGTGTGGTGGCATATTACTGTAATTTCAACCCTGAGACAGGAGGAACTTCAGTTTGATAGTAGCTTAGGCCATACAGTTTCAAGGCTAGCCAGAATTACATAGTGAGACCATGCACTAATAACTCAAAAAAGCAAAATAAAAAAATAGCATGATGTACAATGGGAGAATATTTCCAATTAATTTATTTATTCAATAATTAATAGCTAGAATAATTTTTAAGAAATCTTGCAAGTCAATAAAAGATCAAGAACTTCTTTGAAAATTAATTAAGGGTTTACAAAAAAGTGAACAGTGGGCAATGGGCGTGGGTATGGAGGTATCCAAGGGAGCCATTCATCAGTGGGTGTACCACTGAAGACACTTACTGCTCTTTCCCCTAGCTGTAACCAGCTAGCAATAGCTCATGGACCTGAGTTCTTCCATTGCTCCAACTGAATCACAATGAACCCAATCTTGTTTACGTCTTCCATAGCAAACCACAACTGTAGTGGATTTACCAGTGCAATTGACCATATCACGTCCAGGAGACAGTGCTTCCTCTTCATCCAGTTCTTAGACTCTCTCTGCCCTTCTTGTGTGATGTGCCCTGAGCTCTGGAAGAGGCCATATGTATCTTATCCAGGGTTGAGATTTCAAAAGGTCACTTCCAAGCTGCCCCAGCCTGAGTAGCTTAGGTACTGGAAACGCGACTAGGGATGAGGAGGAGAACGAAGAAAGAACAGACATACACAAGCACATACAGAAAAGCTGGGGTCAGGTGGAAGGCTTACACATTGAGAACATAGCAGTAACTGCAAAACAACTCAAACCCTCAGCGCATTTATTATTTACAATACTCTGTAATATTCTCTGTAAAGGTCTCTGTAGAGGTCTCAGTCTAGGGCAGTAAACAACTGGGAAGAGGAAGCTTCATTTGCTAACTTTTGCACATACTGGTCAATCATTCTTGAACACTCATAGTTGGACTAGAAAGAAGCTTTGCCATTCTGAGACTGACTGTATATGGAAGGTTTTGCAATCCCATGGGTCTGAGGCATTGGTCTTGAACATGGCGATACCAATGTCAATAATACCCTTTAATTCAGCACTATATTTACTCTTCCTACATTCATGTAAATCTTCATTGGTTCCTACATTGAGTTATTTATTAGTCATGAGTCTCAATGAAGGTATTTCTGGACCCCAACTCTAAGCCTCGGGAGAACAGGTAATTTTCTACTTTGTCCAATAAAAGCAATAATCAACAAAAATAGAATTTTCTTTCATATTTAAAAAATCCCAATACTGCCCTAAGCATTTTATAAAAGTGAATTCAGTGACTATCTTTTTTAAAATTTTTTTCTTTTTTCTTTTTTCAGTGACTATCTTAACCGAGGAAAGAAAGTATTATGATCAAAGTGGGCAAAGCTTTAACCAAATGTCTATTACTCATCTACTATTAGTTTTCTCATAGTTAGTCCCCCATCCAGTGTAGTTCCTTCACCTATTCTAAAATAATGCTACTGTCTCTAGGACATTAATAATCAAACATGATAACTAAAAGAGAATCAATAATTCTTATTTGTTGATCTTACAATTACTTGGAATTTCCACTAGGCACATTCGTGATTTCAACTCTCTCAGAAATTCTAAAAGGAAATTTAGGCCTAGCATTTCTTAAGGATAACCATGTCCCCATTTAGACTGTGCTTTTCATTTCTTCCTTTTTTCCTTGCTTTGTATCTGCCTGTCAACCTTATACAGGATGACCATGTTCTAATGCCTACGTGTAGTTTTGCACTCACCAATATATAACTAAATTCGTCTTTGTGTATTTCTTATGTCAGCCTGACAACTTGAGGATAGAACTGTTGTATTTATTAATTGTTATTCTTTAAGCTCTGTCTGATGTGACATGAAAATTCTATGGAGATTTTGTGGCTGGCCACGGTTTGGGACTGGTTTGAACCACTGCTCCATCTGAAAGGTTTGCTAGAGAATTGATGTCAGACCCTGATGTAATCATTTAGTACTTTTCAAGCCAAAAATATGTGCAGTCTGTCTTTCCAAACAGCAGGTTGTTAATAATTCATGAAACTAGTGGGGACACACTAAGTTCCAATTTATGAAGATCTAAAGAGAAGTTTTCTGAGATGAAGGTCTTTCTCTCTCATATATATATTTCTCAGAGTGTATTCTTAAGATCAGTGAACATGAAGGTACAAAGTCCCTTGGATATATGTCTCTTGGATGGGCATTCTGTCTTACCTATGGGATATTAGAAGCCCATAAAAGAAGGACGTGGTGTCAACATCACTTTCAAGAGTAGAGTTGAGCTTGGGTAATTTCTCTGATCTTCTAGTCAAAAGAAACCACCAAAAATCCAAGCAATTCTGCCCTTAAAATAAATCTGTAAGGGATACAGTCCTCTCTTTTCAGAAGTACAGAAACTCACATAGATACTTGGAGAACTACATGGCTCAGGATGAAGATCGGCAGCAATAACTATTGGGTGTATCATCTATAGGACACCCATTTGACAAGCAAAAAGATTTCGTGGCAACTTACTAGTTTATGGTTCAGGTCTTGACACAGTAAGAGTGGTTCAAGCTTTTACCAAGGACTGGAAACCTCTTGAAATCTGAGGCTCCAGCAAGCTCACATGGTAGGTAGGTAGGTAGGTAGGTAGGTAGGTAGGTAGTATAATAGACTTTGCCAAGCTGACTTTGAGTAAAAGTTATGACAAATTTTTATTATCTTGAGTTCAAGGGTACCATTGAAACTGGAAGTGCTCAAGCCAGATATGTTCGTGGTATGAAGTAATGATCAACATTGGTTGATAGCTGTAGTGTTCCAATGTTTTAGTTGTTCACCCAATGAACACAAAGAATTCTATAAGGTTATTGTGATTGTCAACCTCACCCTCCAGATGACGACATTGAGGCATGGAGAATGTAATGATGAGCTCAAAGTACACAGACACGGTGAAACCATGGCTGGTTTTACTTCTATCACTTACTCTATGTTTTAAGGCCATGGTTCCTTCTCAGGTTGTGAGTAAGGGTACAGCTGTTTGAGATTGGATTGGTTTAAGCAGTGTAATGGCCTATTTTTCGTGATGGAAATTTGAGTAATGCCATGACCACATCTGTGAAGAGTGTCTGGAAGATTTACATTTAGAGTACAGTGGACATAAGTATTAGAAAAGCAAATGGGGGACTTCACATGATGAGAAAGGCACAGGTGACTCTTGTTCCTTATGGAGGTGGAGAATGTAATGTTTAAACTGAGCTCTCAAAACCTCCCTTTAAAAAGAGGAAAAGGCAAAAGAATGCACAAGCTAATGGAAATCTGCTTCACAACAGTACCACACCCCCCCCCCTTGAGACTACAATAGAGTGTAGGCAAAGAGTGAGTAACTTTGAACAATAAGACTCACATCAGTTCATACCTCAGGTAGCCGATTGTGCATTGGCCCCCACACACGAATTAACACAGAAACCTTATAATATGATGGATGGAGGAAAAGAAAGGAGACTTCATATACACTATCTATTAGTTTGTGTGTGTGTGTGCGTTTCTACAGGTATACCTGGGTGAAGGTGGAGGCCAAAGGTCAACTTTGGGTTTTGATCCTTAGACAACATTCCCCTTTATTTTTGAGACGGTGTCTCTCATTTACATGGAAGTTGTCATGCAGGTTAGGTTGGATGGCCTGCTAGCTTTCGGATTCACCTGTACCTATCTTCTTGGAGCTGGAAAAGCTGGAAATAGAAGTATATGCCACCATGCCCAGCTTACCTTTCTCTCTCTCTCTCTCTCTCTCTCTCTCTCTCTCTCTCTCTCTCTCTCTCTGTGTGTGTGTGTTTATTCATTTATTTACATAAAGCCTCTGAGGATCAAACACAGGCCCTTATGCCTATAGCACAAGCCCTTTACCTGCTGAGTGATTCCCCACAACCCCCAGATTATATCCATCTTAAGAACATTGTGGTAAGTCACAGAAGGAGCCATGTTTTGACAGAAATCTGAAGAGTAGACACTTTGATTTAAATATTTGGTACAAAAGATTTTCATATGTAATAGCATAGTGAACAAGTGAACCACAGTCCAGAGATATGAAGAGCCCTGCTTAAGAGACAGAACTAGCGATACAATAAAGAAGTCTGCAGACTATCTGTTTGGCCTTGAGATGTTAACACCCTTCACAGAGAACATGCGATGCCAGGTTGAAGGTTGTTTGCAACATCTCTCACTGAGGCGGGTCCTGAATACACAGCACATAGTGGGTCCTCAATTAGAATTTTTGACTGTGTGACTCGCTTACTGCAAATAGGAAACATGATTTCATAGCATCTTCCACAACCCCCGTCAATAAGCTTGTCTGAAGTCTATTAGCATCACAGCTAAAGAGCACGGCAGCCCTTCATCTCTAGCCCCAATTCTGCACATCACAGTGCCTGCATGACTCTTGGGCCATGTCCATAGATGGTCCGGGGCACTTGTAGCATGCTGTCTTAGGTGCAATCTGTCTGCCCATGTGAACTCTCTTTGTCTGGGCTGTGTTGGTTCTTTTCATGTTTAAAACATCAGCAGTGTATAGACTCTGGCCCCTTAGATTCATCCATATATCCATAGAATACTAGGAAACAAAAGTATTATCTTTATTCAGAAGAAGTAGAGCTCTTTTAAGATATATATATATATATATATATATATATATATATATATTTCTAAAATGGTCATTTTCCCCCTCAGCTATGCCATTATAGTGATCAGCCAAGCTCTGGCAAGGTAAATACTTTTGGAAAATAAGTGGAAATTTGCTGCAAATCAGTCCCTTTTGTGCATGGCCGCGGGAGCATGTTGAAATGTTTGGACACTAATACCCATTCATTTTCTTGGCTCCATAAATAAAAGCCGCCAGCTCTGTGGCGGCCGTGAAATGGTATTCTTCAGGGCCCAGCAGGAACCCCCATCCTTATTACCACTGCAGGGGGCAGGACAGGCCCAAAATAGCAAGACAACTAAATCAAGACATTTTCAATGTCTAACAAAATGACTGTGTTTTAGAAAGAACCAAAAGGTTGGAAAAAATTGGACAGCTTTTGTCCTTAGTGTAATACCTTTGTTAAAGGAGTTCAAATGGGAAAAAAAGGAATCTTTATAAAATACATAAGCATATTTCTGAATATCATTTAAAATCTCCAAAGATCTTATGAAACTCTAAATTGGAAGCACTGAGGGAGTCATCTGAGGACTTCCAGCTGAAGAGAGACTCCATCTGGGGACCCCCAGATCACACCTCATAATGGGGGCCCTAGGAAGAATGGGGCCTGTATTGTTATGTGTATAGGTTTGATGGGGGGTGGGGTGGGGTACAGCTTCAGAAAGGAGGTCAATGGAGATTTAGAAGAAAACTCTGGCGTCTATTTTGGCCTTAGATGAAAGATTTCTTCTGTCTGAATGGGCTAGTAGGTCTGAGCAGGTTTTAGCTATTCCTATTTCTTCCATCTAAGAGGAAAAATTAGTGTAAGCATTTTCTGAGTTATAAAGATATTATATTAAAATATCAAGGAAGGGGAGAGACGTGTTTAAGAGAGATTTCTGTGTCCTTTGCCTTGTCAGCTGACAAGTACTGCTCACGTATTTTGAATCAATAACCAATCCCTTCCTTTGTCATCATGTATCCCACAAGTTAGCTTCCGGTCTACTAACGATTAGTGCTGATTCTTTCTTTTTGGATGATACAGTGTTGTGTGGCTGACATTCCTATAATTAAGCGTGGAAGTGCAACACGTGGAAATGGAATCTGACACAAACCAGTCATTTCATGGAGTATAACTCCAAAGGTTTTGCTCTTAATGTAAACCGGAGTACACTCTTGCCAAGTCTCCCAAAGTTAGCATGCCACTCCAGTCTGAAACACGAGGTTTTTGAATTTTAATCTTTATTTATTTATTTATTTTTGGGAGTTGGTAAACAATCAGTTTCCACCAATCTCATCTTCTGCCTTTTATGACTCAGACTTTAATGAGAGCCATAAACATTACCTTGCCCAATAAAAATTCCAGTATTTCAGAGCTGGCTCAGAAAATGTGAACCACATCTGGTGACAGCTGGAGCTAATTAATATCTTTATAGGTGTCTTCCATCCGCTAGAGTTTAAACAGAAATAGTCAGGGGTGCTTACATCAAAGCCTGAGGCAATCAAGGGCTGTTGCTTGCTTTCCTGTCTGAACTGATAACAAGTAGACCAATTTTTATAGGGACTGTAAAAGCTGAGTGTAAGGGTGTTCATGTAGTGAAGTACTTGGCTCCACTGTTCAGGCCATTTTGGGCTCCTGTTCCCTGGTTCTGTCTGCCACAGGCACCCTCGTCTTACTAGTTAAATGCAATATAGGAGAAATATTAAATAGGGGGTGTGGGTAGAGCCACACTAAGCTGTAGACAAAGCACACAGTGACCCAGGCATACCTCATCTTCTCCCAATGATCTTTAAAATTTTTCCCAAACATTTCCTTGTGGCACAGATAAGGTTTATCTAAGGAGACCAAGGGAAAATGGAAAGGCAAGATGAAGTAGCTAGAGCAAGTGGCATTAATATGTGTTTTGAAGCATACCAATTGGCCTAAGAGCAAAGTCGCAGCTCTAGGCTAAGCATGCAGGTGGTCGCCAGGCTTCTTTTTCAAAGGTTACCCTACAAAGAGCACGCTACCCCTGTGCTGTCAGTATGGGCCAGTACCCCAGGAGCTCCAGGACAATCAGAAAATAATGACATCAACCTGACCATGGTTAAGTACATAACATGCTGAAGGTTCACGGGCTCATAGTCTGGAACAATAAAGGCAAAATAAAGAGGCCTGCTTGGCCGGCCCCAGCTGTTATTAGCCATGCTGTGAGCCCAAGGAAAGGTATGATATGGACTGCCATTTCAATTGAGGCCAGGTTAATCTCTCAATTGGAGGAGAAGAAAAACAGCAGCAGAAAAAGCTGTCCCCAGAATGAAGAGAGGGAGCAAATGAACTAGCATCGCTTGCATAATCTGCATTTAACCCTTTACCAAGGAGGACCGCATTGCCTCCAGATAAGCATCCTTTTCTTCAAAAGAGTGGACAGAGAGCTCTAACAGCCTAAAGTTCAGCCAATGAATATATTCTCTCACACTAATTTACAATGCACTGCTGGGATTTGTAGGTTAGGGAGGAACCTGGAATCACGCAGATTAAACGCATCAGACGTCTACTAAGGAAACAGCATGGTCATTTCTTCAGCCTCTGTGGCTGATTTTGTGAAATTTAGGAAGTGGCAGTGGCCTCTTCTTTGGCTTCCTGGCTCAAAGAATGATTGGAATGATGTAAAAGAAACAGGAATTAGGTAACTCTAACAACACTGCTGTTGTTCTCAGAATTTCTTACAGCCCCGTGAGCTGTCAGCCTGTTATTAAAGGAAAAGCTGAATCACTGGTTGTATGTTTAAATTTTAAATTGGTTCTGTTTGAAGCGGCCTGTGGCAATGTGTGATCCGGAACTTGAGTGTGATTGTGGGGGAAGGGCAACAGCAAAGAACTACTTGAAACTAAAGGCTCAGGAGAGTGTGACAAATGAAACCGGGGTTTCTCATGAAGAAAAACTGAGTTTTCATCAGTCTGTCCATCTATCCATCTGTCCACCCATTCATCCATCCATCATCTATCTATCTGCTCACCCATCAATTATCTACATATGTCTATATATCTTTCTTGAATAAAATATGAATACAAATTTTGAAAATTTGAAGTACAATTCATAGTAATTGCTAGAAAAAGAAGCAAGCAAAAGAATCTATTTCAAACTTGTTTCTAGTTCTGTAAAGGAACCTATAGTTAGATTTCATGGTCATTGTTAATCATAGCTATTGATTTTCATGTTATTGTGGATATACAAAGATGAAAAACTGAATAAGGGGTGCCTATATAGGTAGTGACATATTTATATTTTTAACTGGGTTCACAGTTCCAAAGAGAAACTGTTTTTAAACAACCTTTGAGGGGAATATATTTTCCTTGTTGTTTAACTTCTTTAATTATAAAAAAAATACAACAGAGAAAAACACATTGGAAGAGAAATGGTGTTTGCATTCTCTTAGCTTCTAGCTCAAACAGAAAGTAGTTTGTACCACACTTTATTCCTTTCCAATTATTTTTACATTTTTTTTCTTAAAGCCTCATGGTTATGTTACGCCAAACACTCTTCTTCAAGTAGTAGTACTGACTCCAGTTCTCTAGGGCCTTCATAAACACTCTTTCTATTCAGTTGCATGAAACTTCCAATTCTCAGTGGAATGTTTGAATTATAACAAATGCTTTGTTTAAAACTAAAGAAAAATATGATACAATAGAACATAATTGAGTGATATTGAGCCGGTCTCTCATTTGAACGTAGTTTCTCATGTGAATTCTTGCTAAAAGAGGAAACCAGAGGAGCACATCTGGTCAATGAGTCTCTTTCCTATAGATGCTAGTTTAAAATTTTAATTCACTTGAATGTTTTGAGCACTAGTTTTCCAGTGAGAGAAGAAAATATCACTGTCGTTTGAAGACATATTGTATCGGCAGAAAATCACAGAGGGGTGTGCCAGGATGCCTCATCTTATAGAAAAAAATGTCATCCAACCTGCTGGCTTAGACAAGGTTCTAGACATTGGTCATTCCCATAGGTGACTTTTGTTGGCTTAATTAGATGTGCAGGGTAAGTCTCTTTTCTACCATAGACCTGGTTAGATTAGATATGTCTTCAATAACCGCAGGCATCGTAAGGGTTTTTTATGGTGTGTCTTGACACAGACTGCCGTCTATTTGACATGCGCTATCTTGGACCTCATAGTTCTAGAAGAGAAGATAGTGAATGGGAGTGAGTCAATATTTCCAGCTGAAGATTCCAAATCTAGAATATTTCCAAAACATGAACACAAGCTCCAAGTTACAGAAAGACCACAGGCCATAGCGGTCTAGGTCTCTAGGAGAGGACTGTATATATAACCCAGGTTTCTAACTGATGATTGTGTGCTGTTGTTTACGAAGGTCATGCATTTATGAAAACTTATATATCATGCTTCTACATTCCATTTCAGAATCATCATTGTTTATGGTTTCAGTGTTCACAAAACCAAATGCTTATTTTTTTCTTTCTCAAGGGTTTGAATGTCTGAGGTAATTTTGGATAGTAACAACTTCATATACCAAGCATAGTGAGCTACTTAAATAAATCAGTGTACACGCCCATTAAACTCTTGACAAATTTATTTAAGACAGATGTTGAATGCAGGTCATTGGAGGTATGGGAACACCCAAGCCAAAGTAAGCAAGCCCAGGCAATCATAAGATAAAACATATTTGGGAAGCAACTTGCAAATATACACTTGTTTTTTGTTTGGTTTGGTTTTGTTTTGTAAATATACCTCATCTGTTTGGATAATTTTTCTGAAGCACTTCTTTAGAAGAGTCTAATATCAGTTTTAAAACAGCCAGGATTAGATTCCAGATAAGTTTGAAAGAAAACCTGGGAAGCATAGAATCATGAGTAAATGTTAATAACATTTCTGGAGATTAAAATTCAAATCCTTAAAACTATGAATTTTATAAATAGTTAAGTTGATGCCAGGAACATCTATTAGTGGACTCTCTGCCTTATAATTTGGAAATTTTTTTATTTTTATATTATATCTTGTTTATTCATATTATATCTAATAATTTTGTGTTTTTTTTTTCAAGAAAGTATTTCTCTGTGTAGCCCTGGTTGTCCTGGAACTCACCCTATAGACTGGGCTGGCCTCCATCTCATAGAGATCAACCTGCCTCTGCTCCCCAAGTCCTGGAATTAAAGGCATGTGCCACCACTGTCCATCTGACTTATATCTAAGAATTGAAGAGAGAAAAGAAAGTTGGAATAAAGTAGTGTAAATGATTTTCACTAGTCAGTACCTTGGTTTCTTTAGAGGTTAGGGGTTTACTTTAGGGCTTCTACTCTTGTCCTTCACAAAGGCCTTATGAAGGTACAGTTTCCTGTCCTGACATCAGCCTGACATAGGACACGTTTGTACAGATAGAGCCATGCAGAGCTGAACACTGAGGACTAGTTGGTAAATTCATTCTCACATGACATCAGACAGTTATTTGGTAACATAGTCTTTGCATTAAAAATAACAATCTACAGAAATCAAAAAATGGCATTGCACAGAGCCTAGAATGAACCATAGACTGAAATAGCCTTTTTCAGCTTTCCTCGATTTCACCCTTCATCAGCTTCCTTTACTAAGATGCTTTCCTAGTAGGGATGCTGTCCCAGTAGAAACTTGGGAAGTTTAGTAAGTGAGCCACCATTTTGTTCCCATGGCAGGGAAGTAATTTTTGAGAATACAATACATGTGGTCTCACATCATGCACAACCTATATGAAATCACAGTTCGGTGCTGAGTGATGGGTGGAAATCTTAGCAACGGCAGCAGTGCCTAGAATTCCAATTAGGAATGAGGAAAGAATCCAAGCAATTCTGACTTGGAAACGTTACCAATATGTTGCATTATAAAGTTTCTGGAGAGAGAGAGAGAGAGAGAGAGAGAGAGAGAGAGAGAGAGAGAGACTCTGTTCCTACAGTGATACACACAGTAAAAGTTAGTTTTGAAGTCTGAGTGGGAAGGAGAAGGATGGGAGCTAAATTTCTCCATTGAAGTGTTTCTTTTTTATTTCTATTACTCTACACACAATCTTAAAACATGGTCTGATATTTCCTTTTCACATCTATTAATAAAACTTTTCAGGTTTTTACGTGGCTGTCTTTGCATCCAGTCTTGCAATGGAAAGATAAAAAGTTTTTTTGTTGTTGTTTTGTTTTTTAATCTTATGGCTCTGTTTTCTAATCTTCAAGCAGAAATGTTTCTCTTTGAACTAAATGAAAAGGTAGACATGTGCTAGGGGTGGGGTTTGAAGGAGAATGAACACTTTACTGAGCACGTACTATGTCCCGGAATCCTTACAACACCACTGCTCAAGCTGAAACCAGCATCCAGACAGAAGAGGCCACTTGGCAGAGACCAGAAACTCAGCTGAGTTGGGATTAGCATGTGTCTGCTACTTGGCTTTCTTACCAAGTATGCATTGCCTGTTAAAAATGGCCTGGCTACTGCTTGAATTCCAGGGAACAGTAAAGCAAAACATACACACTTTGTTTTCTGATGACTTGATTGTCAATCCTTGAATTACCCTTCTAATTGGTTCACAGTGACTTTGAGCAGAGTGAATACGAATTGCTCCTGTATATTCTCCAGAACTGTCTTTTATGACTGTTATCTCAATCCTGGAAACCAGTGTGGCTGCCCCTCCCCCTTCCCCCAGGCCTCTAATTCTATAGGCTGTCCTGGAACTCGCTATGAAGTCTAGGTTAGTCTTTTAACCTAGAAAGATACAATGATCCTCCTGCCTCAACCTCCTGAGTTCTTACAGGTATATCATTATAACTGACCTAAAACACATTTATGAGATTAATGCTCTTAAAAGTAAAGGGGAAGTAGATTCTATGAATGGGAGATTAATATCAATAACGAGAAGTCACGGAAACACAACCTTTCCATCAATAAGCTTTCTATGTGGGCAGACATGTGCCTAAGGAGGGCTAATATGACTTTATTTTTTACTATATTTTTGTTATTTAAAACAACTTCTAAATTTAAAATATTTGACGCTATTCTTCCCCTCCCCTAAGTCCTCCCAGATCTTTTCCTTCTCCATACTCACCCAACTTTAAGTTCTTTCTCAAAAAATCAAACAGAAACCCAGTACAAAAACAAACCCCGCCAAACCAAGAAAACAAAATAAAACAAGCCCCTAACAGAGAAGCAACAACCGACCCACCAAGTGAAAACACAGAAAAAAAGCTGTGGAGTTCACTATTTGTTGGTCAGTTACTCTTGAACATGAACACAGTGACACTTTATTGAAGAACACTGATTTGACCTTCTCCCAGCAAGAATAAAAGACAGTTCAGCAATTAACTTTTACCCTAGTAGCTAGAATTTCCTTCCTTCCTTCCTTCCTTCTTTCCTTCCTTCCTTCCTTCCTTCCTTCCTTCCTTCCTTCCTTCCTTCCTTCCTTCCTTCCTTCCTTCCTTCCTTCATTCATAAAATGACAAAGTATAATAAGATAAAACTATCATACCTAAGTTAAACAATGGAAAAGAGCCCAAGACAAGGCATAAGAATCAAAGACCCACTCACTCGCACACTCAGGAATCCCACGGTAGGAAACTAAATTGGAAGCCACAATATATAATCTGAGCAGCCCCATGCGGGGCCCTGTACAGGTTGCTTCAGTCTCTGTGAGCTCCTAATACGATTTCCAGGGGGAAAGCATTTGCAAGCAAACAACGGTAATGGACTCCGCCACTGATTTCCACTTAAAATCAACCTTTACACCAGGGAAGCTTTGAGGGCTCCACCCTGGCTGTGGCAGAATCTGCAAGCCCAGTGAGTAAAACCCAGCTAGGCCCCTGCAAGAGAAGAAAATCTGTTTCTCCTGAGGGCAGTGCTTCAGATAGCTTTTCACAGAGCCTCCTGCTGGATTTTCCCCACGGGAGGCCACCTGTAAGAATGCAAGACCTTTAGCCTGGGGCTGCTTTGCCCCATCCCACCCAGGGACGCCGCCAGCGCACACTGCATTCTGAGCACCAAGTCAGAGATGGCTTTTCTGAAGAGCACACCTGTCCATTGGGAATGACAAACAGACTCTCAACTCATTTTCACGTAGGCTACTGCAAAGCAGTGCATGGTAATGACTTTGGAGTGTTCTGTCTTTAACAATGAGCCGGAATCTTGACTATGCAATTGACTGCAACTACAGAAATTGCTATTTGGAATGAATCTTAATATATACACTTGTGTATATGAATACAGCTAGCTGCACTCTCCCCATATGATCATGGTTGTTAGCATGCTCCCCATTTTAAGTGAGCAAATTTGAATAAAATGGCCGCGTAATACATTCCGCGTTAACATCAGCCATTTAAAAAGCCCAAGGATGAAAAGTTAATTCCATCCTTTTAATTCAAGGGACATATAAATGGCATTCTGGGTAGAGCCAACTCCTCTTTTATCCGTCCTTTCATGCTGCCTCCTCACTAATTCTTGGTTGTTCAAATGCTACCTACATAATAAAAGCCTTGAGTTAATTTACTAAGATTTTACACCAGTGCAAATGAAAGAAAGGAAAGTGCTAAACAAGGCAATTAGCACTCTGTTTAGTGCACTCCCAAAATAAATGTAGGCAATTTACAATTTGGCAAATGGTACTCTATCCAGATCCAGCTCATTTATGCCTGAGGGGGTGGTACAGTTCATTAGGGGGAAAAAGTGTTTATATATATTATGCTACTGAGGCCCAACCCATTTTGTTCTTCAGCAACAGATGTGACTCCTCCCGAGGTTTATTAGTGTTTCTTGCAGAAAAAAAAAAATGCCAAACTATTACGCTTTCGAATAAATGGTCCAAGAAGAATGCCTTCGACTATGGAGTCCGAGTAGGCAGCTTTTTTTACAAGACGAGGGTGTGTGAGTGTGAACGGGAGATGATTTACCAAACTTCCAGTGGTAGGGTGGGGCCTCTTTCATGGCTGGAAGCAGGCATTTCGGTCTGATTCCAGTTGCTGGGATCTGCTGGAAGTGTGTACTTGAAGTACTGCCGACTGCTTCTTAATTGACAGGGAGGTTGCTCCAAGCCTTTCATGTTTATTCTTGTAAGCCTCTTATTAGCGCAAAAATAATAGATGTTGTTAATGCGGAAGCACAACCAACATTAATATTTAAGATGCTCGAATGATAAAGGTTAAACATGTGTTTATATTGCTTTTGAACAAAGAGCTTTACAAAATAGTTTGGAAACATAACGATGGTACAAACTTGGAATCATTTCGCCCCACGTTGAGGCTTCTCTCATTCTTTGGGATTTACTCTTTGTTTTAGGGGGATGTAGCTCTCGCAGACCACACTCATATACCCTCCTCATCTGGAAATTATATTCCTGTTGAATGGGACTTTTTTTTTTAATGACATGTACAGAAGGGAGGCGCAATAAAACCACCCGTCTCTCTTGCATTCTGTTTATTTCTGAGTCTGTACAGTTCCATTCAGTGGGGGGAAAAGAAAAGAAAAGAAAAAAAAAAAAAGACAAGGCAAAGTAAAAGCATTCTTTTGTGCCCTCTAGCTGCTAGAAGCCCACATAGAAAATACAATTCTCTCATGATTAAATTTACCTAATCTAAGGTGGAGGAGGGAAAGCCCCTAATTCCTATGGACTAAAAGTCCTTTTTCTTTGTAAAGAAAAAAAATACCCTGATAAATAAAAGTTTACCATTCACGGTGCCTTCATTTTCATGGGACAAAGCCAAGCAATAATTCATGAGGGGCTCTAAGAAAATTAAACTGGGACACCACTTCTGTGGAGCGGGTAATTAATACAACACACAGAGTCTGAACTGGGCATTGCTTGAGTATTGATCCTTCCTTTCCATGTTTAATGGACACTGGGTAGGAATCTCAGTGCAGTGACTTCCGTTTGCTTTAGGAACATTGCAACTGCTTTTGGCTTTGGTGAGGAAGCTAGAAAGGGGCTGTGAGTTAATGGAAACTAACAGGTTCTGGATAAGGAACCTTCTTTCAGGTCACCCCTAAAAACAATGTTCATTTGGGGGAGGTAGTCATGAGAGCAATTGGAGTTACAGCCCTTTCTAGCCAGACTATACTTGAAATGTTTCTAAAAAAAAAAAAAAAAAAAAAAGATGCTTCGTGTGACTCCCTTCCAATGTGGAGAGTGTTCTATGTAGGTGAATAGAATTTTTTGGAAGATTCCGCCCCCACCCCCCTCGGGTGAGGTGTCTGGGCGGGGGGACCAGAATGTCCATGAATTACTGCCCAATTTCTGTGTGAGGGGGACAGTCTCACAACTTGGAGTATGTCAGTTCTTCCAGAGTATGTGTGTGTGAGAGAGCGAGCAAGCTTGAAATATGCAGAATTTACACACAACAACTCCGCTATCCAGGTTTCCTAAGAAAATGGTCCCAGAAGTGCCCTGCCTTCTCTGTGCATCCAGGAGTGTGTGCGTGTGTAGGCGGGGAGGGGTGCCTGGGGGTGAGAAAGGAGTTGAGCTGTTTAATGATTCAAGGGAATCTACCAGAAGGCTCTCCCCCTCTTCCTTCCCTGAAGTGAAGGCACAGTTCAGAGGACTCGGTTGAGGAGCCTCACAGCCATTCCCAGCAATTCCCGGTACGGTGGCGAGTTCATCGGAAAGGGCTCCGTCTCAACAGATGTTCTAAGTGGCGCCTCCTGAGCTGCTCTCATGTGGTGGAGAAATACAGAAATCAAGCTAAATCAAATTAGGCAGTGGAGTAAGAAAATAAAGGTCAGGTCCACCAGCATTGGAGGAAACAGCCTAAGCCAAAATGGCCATCTTCAGTCAGGGACTAATTAAGAACTGATTGTCCTTCTTGGTGAAACCTCAAAAATGCATGGGTGGTGAATTATTAAACATAACAACAAACATAATGCAAAAAAAAATCCCCACTCTCTGCAGCATGTCAGATGAAAAGATAGGGAGACATAATATCCAACGGAATGGTGCTTCTTGGGCACAGCTAGTCCCGAAATCCCCAGCTCTCTTTGTTTTGATTACAATTTTTCATCCTTGAAGGGAGAAGGGAGGAAACTCTAAGCCTGTCTTGTGTTACAGCTCCCTTACCGTTGTCTGCCCATCTCAGCTGGTATTTAATTGGTCAGCAATAGGAGGGAAGTCTCCTTTGAGGTAATGAATATTGACTGTTTATGTTGAAATGTCACCGTGAAAAGAAAGCCCAGCACCAAAGAGGGAGAACCCAGTGTGAGAGTCTCGGACACAAAGGAGCCACCGGAGAAACCAGGCACAGCTGAAATTCAAAGAGCTCACGCAGCAGAAGCGGCCCACATGTGTGGGAATTTTAAGCTTGCGGTTGACAGGTGAAAAAGTCATTACGGTTACCTGCTAGCACCAAGCGTAATTTCATGTTTCCTCTAACACAGCCTTGGAGGCCACGATTCATGAAAATGCTCTCATTCAGAAACCACGCTCATCTTTTCAGGGAGTAATTTCCACTCGTGAGAAGGAGGGAAACCTAACCAAGCCTGCGTACACAGCTCCTAAAGGGTAGGAAGAGAGGAGAGGAAGCAGCTGCTGTACTCAGACCGCAAGATCTGCATAGCTAGGTCCTGCATCTCCAAGTTTTTTTGTGGTGGCAATTAGAGATTTTCAGGTAAACAAGGCTAGGAAAGGAAGGCTGCATCCCAGGCCAAGTACAGGGTGCTAATGAGCTTTGCTGGGCTGAACATATTATAAGGTAATAATTTGGGATATTGCTTTCAGTGTTTCTTGGTCATTTCAAAGTGGCTGTGAGCTGAGCTCTGATGCTGGTTTGTTAACCCTCTCTGCTCTGGTCCAGCCCTTTGCTGGTTTGTTAACCCTCTCTGCTCTGGTCCAGCTCTCGAGCAGTTACATTTGTGTGTGTGGGTGTGTGTGTGGGGGGGTAATCTTTGTTTTGTTCACCCATGATGGATTTTATGTCACTTCCTGAATTGGACTTTTCCTTTTTTATATTTTCCCCAGATGGTAACCAGCTGGATGTATACTATCAGGGGGAAAAAATTAAAGAAAAGAAAATCAAGCAGGCAGAGAATGCCTATGTGATTTTGACTCATAGGGAATCTTAACCTTGCTAAGTTTCTAATGTTTAGGACGAGTCTCCCCAGCTCCCCTCAGATTTCACAATAGTCTGGATGTTAACGACCATCACAAATATTGTACTTCTTGCATACTTATTATGAAAAAAAAAAAGGAATGAACCAAATGTATAACCATGTAACTACTGCCACTCATGGGACATATAAAGCGACTGGAAAGTGGAAATAAACAGAAACCTTAGATGTCTGGTTCCCATAAGAGGGGAGTTGCGCTTATTGCTCAGGTTTACTGTTCACCTGTTACAATTGACATATGTGAGTTCTGTAATAATCAGGGCTCCATCACCACAAACTTCTGAGGCAAGAGCTTACTGCCTTTCTCTTTGGATCCAAAAATGCAGAAGAGCTTGTTGTTTCTATTTCCCAACCATTCAACTATGGTTTTTAAAAGCCTGATAAATAAAAGATGACATGTGTAGTCCTACCCTGGTTGGGCTGGAACCCTAACCCGTGACACTCACCTGTATTGAACTAACAAGCAGCGTGCCCCACGGAGAGCGATACTTCTCCATTAGCAAGCTCCATTTCACCTTTAAAAACCCCGGGCTTCCCGTTTGCATTAAGTGAGATTGAGATGTCTTAGGGCTCCCAGTGACATTTAGGAATCCTCCAAGACAAAAAAAAAAAAAAAAAAAAAAAAAAAAAAAAAAAAAAAAAAAAAAAAGTCATTACTTCTCTAGTTCACCTGCAAAAAGATGCCATTAAAAGAAGGAGCAAAATGAAACCCTGTCAACTTGTTAGGGCCCCAAAAGGTAATTCTGCCATCAGCTCTGAGGAGGGAGGGTGATACACAGCCCTATCATTACTGACATGAGAGAACCTGCTGGTGTCAAAGGTGCTGTCGCCAGGAAAGTTCAGGTGTTGCTAAATTCATTAATGTGTCACTCTGAGGAGATGTGATGTCACTCTGTCGTCCGTGGGGATGAAAACTGGAGTCCACGCGCTCCTGTCAACACACTATCGTCTTAATTTCGTTTGTTCTGCCCCCCCGTTTGCCATCTGTAAGAGGTGAAAGGCCACGAGCGATGACGTCTTAAAAGGCTACTAATATTTGACATATTCTTTCCGTCTGCGTCTTCACCGCCGCCTCCTACCACCAAAACTTATTCTCTGTTGTTGAAGCGGCACGACTTCTGAGAGTTTGCTTGCATGGCTTTGCTGATGAGAGTATTTGAGTGACGGATCCCTTCTACTTTCTTATTTGTTTCCATTATTGAAGAAAAACATGCTCACTTTTCTTTGCGAAATTATGTGTTCATAACCATAACACGTTTCGGTGAGAATTTGACATTTAAATCTCCTGATATTGGAGGAATTCTTCCAGTCCTCATTGGGAAACCCTTCCTCGGTTAAATTTCTTTCTTTTTTTTTAAATTTAATTTTATACTTAATTTATAGTATAAATTTAATTTATGAAGACTCCTACAGTAAACAGCATGCAAACGGATGATACGCATTCGCTGTGGTGGATAGTATTACTTGACATCTTATTGCTCAATTTATATCAGAAAACATTAAAATTGATAATGTAAAGAGAATAAAATACTAATCAAATAAGTAAGTCACTGTATGGACACCACAAAACATACTTGCCAATAATGAAACATTTATTTTTCTACAGCTATTCGCCATAAGTGATATTTTTAAAAGAGTGTAATTTAAAATTTTAAAAATGAAGTATCTTAGCAGGGTAATGAATGTTTAAGTATCATGCTGACCATCTCATAAAAAGTGAAATCATTTTTTATACCGTGATCCAATTCAGTGTTTATTTGCTAAACTTTTTTTTTCAGTGGTCACATGATAAGGAGAAAAGTGGGAAGTGCTTTTTCTAAATAAAACTACAGAGAACCTTATGTTAGGACTTGGGTTCTAATCCTTGAGATTTCTTTTTCTTACATAAACATTGCACTTAGCAAACGTACCGTGTCAGAGTACCATGTTGTTGATACCTAAACAACATAGTCTGTGTCCCCGAAAGGAAAATGAGCTTTAAATAGGACTTCGTGATAGCAGCCTCTTGTCCTTCATCTTCATGGATCCCCAGATTATGTGCCTGAATTTCCCATCTAGTTCTAGTCCCTCCCGGTACCCAGTTTACTGTGCAGCTAAAAGGACTTTCCTGATGCACAGAAAACAGATATTTTACTGAAGATATATCTTGCCTTTTCATTTCTTCCCATCTTCATTTAAAATTCACTTTCTGCCTTGAACTGTGAAGTCTTCTTTAAAAGGGAATTTCCCTTAGCTCTGAAAACAAAAACAAGCAGGCGAACCAACAAACAAAAAAACAACACAAAACAAACACAGGGTAGCAAACTGTCAGCATTTTACATTTAGGCAATGCACATATGTGTTAAACCAGTTTGAGATTTCTTAAGGCCACTAGCGGTCTGCCTAAGCCCATGTGTGTGCATGGCCACTATAATGAGTTCCACACCCAGGTGCTTTGATGTGTTTTTATTGTAGTCTTAGATCAAGATGCGATTTCCAGCCCCAGTTTTGAGACTCCACTCTGAGATTCTGAGTGATCATACATCCACGGAGAGGCAGGGCCCCTGCGAGGGAGGAGCAGAAAGGATCACAACCCGAGCTAGAGGGAAAGACAACGACAACAAGCGGCTGTTGTGGGAACCAGGCTGACCCGGCTTGCCTTCATTGATATATGGAACACTTAACCTAGTGAGAAGCTCAGAGGTGGCAGGAAGGCTCCCCCTGGACGAGTTTTTCAAGTTGATCTGGTGGTTGTATTGTCGACTCTCAGGGTAGTAGGCAGGGGGCACACACTCTGGACTTTCACTGGCAGAGAGAAAGAAAATCAATCTTCCTGCCCCCAAGATGGGAGTGCTGCTGCAGAAAGTCACGGAGGCATTGGAGCCTTGGAAGGAAGCCTCTCAGGAAATGCCTTTAGGCTTCTAGCAAGATCCTGGGCTGCATCACAGTCCCTGTGAGAAGCAGGGGAGTTCACATATAAATAGAAAGGGTGTTTATGGGCCTGGCCCCTGAGATGCTGTGCTTTTTTGATCGAAAGAGAGGAAAACCCAACTGAAATTGTGGATGTATCTGTGGATTGGAAATATATATATATATATATATATATATATATATATATATATATATATATATCTGAAATGTTCTATTCTTCACCAGCGTGTAGCCTGTATCTTAGGAAAAAAATATTATGCACAGATTATTCTCCATAATTTTTTATAAGGGTTATGGTAACAGTTTTTTAAAAAAAATCCAACTCAACAGATCTGTTTTTTGTTTTTATTCATGTTTAATATTAAGGATTGTTCCTCGTGACGAAATGCCTTTCAAACTGAAGATTGCATAAAAACCATCCGAAAGCTAAAATCATTTGAAAGCATTCTAGATTACACCCCCTAATGTAGTCAGTGGCTGAATTGCTGGGACTACTTGGCAAGGCATGGCATGTATTGAAAGGAGCCATTTTAATGAAGTAATCATTTTAAGACCAAGAGTAAAGGGCGCCGAGAGCTTGCTGTGGCAGCATTCAAGGGAAAGCCATGCTGACCTTGTCGCTGAATTCCTTGCCCTTTGAAAGCCCCCCGCCATTGTTCCATGACCACCCATTCGTGACTCAAGAAGATCTAGATGGGGCACCTGGCTGCCCCAGAGCTCCATGGTTTTGGGATGACTGCCTTAGGTCCTTTGTCACTGGTCGCATCGAATCAGCCACAGTTGTTTTATGAGCCCACTGGTTGCCCCTCTTCACTGAAAAACTCTTCTTTCAGGCGATGAAAAGAGGGGGCGATCTCTTTGATTTTTTTTTCTCACTACACTAAGAATTTTCAAAATCCTTTCATTTACTCTGTTGCTTTGCATTGAGAAGGATAGATGGGAGAAAAAAAATACCTCATTTTTGCATTCTTTTCCAGGCTTGTAAACTGTTTCTATTGTCTTAACTTGAAAAGTACCACGAACATGTTTCTTGATGGTGTAAGGTATAAAGAGTACTTCCTCCCCAGAACACAGACACCTCCTTCAGGAGGATAGCAAATATAACTCTGGCAGTGGTAGAAGATCCTTTTTTTTTCCACTGCAACAGGGCTCCTGGCAGAAGATCTGAGAGGGAGAGGATGCTTGATTTCTGCAGAAGAGAAATTCGAGGTTTTAGGTCAGAGGAGAGAAACAGATAATATATTGTATCGACAGAATATTCTCTAGTTCAAGTTCTGTCTCTAAATGGTTATTTTAGGGTTGGAGCAGAGAGTGCAGTACAAATGCATATGTTTATATGGCCAACTTTGTTGGAGGATAAGTGTAGAGATAAACTGATCCCAGGAGCTGTCCCAGTATCCAAACTCAAGCAGAGAGCTCGTCCAATGAAAGACACTGTTTCTGGGCAAATAAGGCAGACATGTCAGGCAAGGTACCCCCTCTTTGTCTCTTCCTCTGGATCACTCATGCACACATGGGCCCTCACATACTCATGTCTATATTCCAGCTTCCTCTCAACCTTTACACACACTAAAATAAAATAAGATGAATGAAATATCGTCCTTAGACCTGCTCCCAGCAGGCCATAGGCAAGAACGGAGTCCCCAGAAATCTGTGAGATGGAGTAAGGACTCCCTGACCCAGAATATTGAGGCACCTGCCTTGTTTCCTTAACACAATCACATGGGCTGAATATAAAGCCCTTGTTTTAAATTCTTCATCTGAGAACCGCTACAGCAGCGCAGTTCTTCCCTCACTTAGTGGGAAAAGGTGAGCAGCTTCCTGTGATTTGTTCCAATCAAGTGGAGCACCTCGGCCGGAAGTAGCAAGTCAGCCATGGGTGTTTCCACAGTGAGGTCGCCCAAACTCACAGTTTATCAAGTTACAGGGGGTAATGGGGCATCTGCGCCTTTAGAACACACTCAGCAGCAGCCCAAGGCTGCGCTCCTGCCTCCTCATGCTTTGAGGAGGAAATTGTGACATTTAAAAGAATCTTCCTCTCTTTATAAAAAAAGCATGTGAATATCTATAAGTATTGATCCAAAATGAGTGCAATGAATAATTTATAATGAGATATTCTTTGTCTTTCAGTTCTTAAAGCAGCTTGCTTTTCTCTCTTTCACAAAGAAAAATTATGGTTAAACATCTATAAAACCATATTTTTCCTTCTATCATCTTACTGCCATTCCTTATTTTTAGGCAAAAAGAATGTGTTATTTGCAAAGGCTGTTTGAAGTTGAGGAGGAAAAGCAAACAATAATATACACTTACCAAAATGGAAATGTACTGTGGATGTTCCAATTTTAGGAGAAAATATAACTTGAGATTTGGGGGAGGGGGGAATCAAGCAGGTTACACAATTTGTTGTAATAATTCTGTTGTCTTTGGTACATATCGTCACTCTGCAGAATCATTTAAACATATCTCTTCCCTTGAATAAAATCTGGATTTCATTTGTTGGAAGTAATAATTCCAACTGAAAATACACTCTTGTGTAATGAGAACAAAATGAACAGGTGCACACAGCATCTCTCACAGTGCGCCTGAGAAGGGGGTGGCCCTGGGATGTGCTAAATATTCTCAAGTCTCACCAGGCGTCGGGCTTTAATTGATCGTGATTCTAGGTCATTTTGGGGATGTCTATCAATATTTTCACAAAGGGGCCAAGTGTCCCATCCTTTCTTCCTTTCGCTCTTGGACTCTTCGGCACATATTTGTAGAGATCAATGCTTTTTACTTTTTCCTTGGGAAAAAATTGGCTAATTTCATTAGACTTTTTAAGGCGGCTGCAAATGGGCTTCCATGAAAGGAGTTTCTTCCCTGCCTCTTTGCTTGTTTGTCTCGGTGTCTTCCACAGAGTGTATGCCGTTTGAGATCTGTTCAGTTTTGTCAATTCAGAACTCTGCTAGTTTCTTGCTTGTGATGGAAATGAAGACAAGAACAAAGAAAGGAACTCTTGGGGCTGCAGGTTGTTATATTTGGAAGACTACAACCTTTGTGGTATCTGTCACCACTCCCAGAATACTTAGTTTATTTTCATTCCTTGAGTTCACAGAGATGGTATATACACCAGCCACTTATGAAATATATTTAGTAGCACACCACATGCACATATCCTAACATCCAACAACTGTCCGAAGCTTCCTCGTTGCTCTTAGTATTCTCATTGCCTTTAAGTAAACATCACTCATTACCCAAAAGAACGTTATAGGTTTTTTTTTCACTGAGTTTGTTGGAGTAGGTGTATTTTCCCTAATCAACCAAACATGACCTTGATTTACATTGCTCAAAGCTGGATCCTCTTATGAAGTTTCTATCTGGGGCTGGAGAGATGGCTCAGCGGTCAAGAGCGTTGCCTGCTCTTCCAAAGGTCCCGAGTTCAATTCCCAGCAACCACATGGTGGCTCACAACCATCTGTAATGAGGTCTGGTGCCCTCTTCTGGCCTTCAGGCATACACGCAGAAAGAATATTGTATACATAATAAATAAATAAATAAGTTTTTTAAAAAAAATGAAGTTTCTATCTACCTCTGTTCTAGAGAGACACAATGGCATTGCGTACAAAGCACATGAGAGCTTTGGGATGATTGCAGAATGCGGGTTCAAACCAAGTCTCGGCACTGATTGGCTAGGTCTCTGGGCAAGCCACTTCCTCAGTCATCTTTCCGTTGCCAAGGAGTTGGGACAACTACAATAATGATGACGATGAGACTCTTCTGAAGAGGAGATGAGAGTTGCTTTGACAGGGCCTGGCTCCTCCATCCTAGTGAATCATCTGATACCCCTGCACTGGTGAATTGGTCATGTCTTCTTTTCTCTCTGGCTTATGGTATTAGCCTTTCAAACATCCTTTAATATCTCCAACCAAATACAAATATGGATGATAAATACAGTTGTTTCCCCTCATCTCTAAGTCCTACATTGTCAAATTCAACTAACCACATCGAAAATGCTTTTTAAAAAACTTAGGAAAAACAAGGAAGCCTTTTAGCTGCAGAGGGGGGAGGGACGGAAATACAGAGGTAGAGATGAGGGAGGAGGGATAAATAACACCAAGGTTATATGAATAAACCATAGACAATCACTTTGTTTTATATTTCATTAAACATAAGCACATATAACATAAACATATATAAAATAACGTATGTGTGTATATACACACATACAGAGACACATATAGTTTAAATGAAGTTATGCAACCTGAAGTGATAAAAACACTTTTTCCAGAGCCACAGACTATGTGACAAAAGCCCTAGTTCCAGGTACAAGAAACCTTCCCCCCATGTTATTGGTCTGGAGAGTCCGGAAGACTCCCAAAACCATGTTGCCTATTGCGCCTGGCCTGTGTTACTTCCAAGAGCATGAAGGTAAGACCCTGTTGTCCACGGAGCACACACTTGGGATACAAGACTTGAAAGAGTTGAGGGGCACTAACCTGGAAGCCTCCTCTCTGAGAACGGACTCTCATAGTATCTGAAGACACTATGGAAGTTAACTGGGGAGAAAAAGCAATCAATAATGCTATTCACCTGTGGTGCCTCAGAATCACAAGAATGACCAGCATGGATGGTAAAATATTCCCAGGATGCAACATTGGTATTTATATTCGGGGAGTAACCAATAACCATCTAATTGGACAGAAGACCCACTCTGCAGGAGAATAAATGTCTTGCATTGTAAACATAGTCCTCTACCTGTGCCTGGTTAGGTCTTGGGGCCTAAAGTAGAACTTCCTACTGACAGTTCCATAAATCCTTAGAATTTCTCATTTTATTCTATAAACTTATCCTTATATACAAATATAAGCGTCTCTCTCATTATTCACCAAAACAGCTTCTTTTTGTGCAGGCAGAGACTCTTGTAGAAAGCCAAAGCTAGTCAAAATGCAGAGAAAAACTGACCATGGAATGCCCGTACCCAGTTATTACATCTACAGTGCAGTTTATACCCAAGGCTCAGAGGACATGACAGAGGAGGAAGTGAGAAGAGCCAAGAACAAGGGCATTTGCTGTGAAATAGTGTCTTTTCTATGCCAAGGAAGTGGTACCCATAAAATCCCAACAACATGTTTGTCAAAAAGACAAGCATAACAACCACACCAGTTCCCATCCAGCATAGATAGGGGAAATCTCACAAAGCCCCATTCCTAGAAAAAGAGCTACAGTCAACTAAAGACTGCCGAAAGAGGAAAAATATCAGTGTTCTTCAGGAACCAGGCCCTTCTTCCCACCCACCCCATAGGTTAGCCAATCACAAGTGGTCACCTCTAAACACAGATCTATACATGTAGCATCAAATTGATTCAGCAGATTATATTTTCATATGTATATGTGTGGGTGAATCTCTCTATCTCTATCTTTATCTATATATCAGTAACAATGAAAGAAAATGAGGTCATAACTTTGAGAAGGAGTGGAGGAGGCATGGGAAGAGTTGGAGGGGGAGAGGGGTAAAATGACATGAATGCAGTAGTCATGCATGAAATAACAAAATAAAATAATAAATTAAAAATTCATACATGTGCTGGACATGTGCAAATCAATTTTGCTCATTATTCCCTAAAAATACAATGTAAGAAATATTTTTGCAACATTTGCATGTGTAAGGTATTATAAGTATCCTAGTACTGGGGGATATAAGTCATGTAGTCATACTATATATATTTTTTATAAGAGACCTGGGTGCCTGCAAAGTTTGGTATACAGGGGTCTTTAGAATCATTCCTCCGTGGATAGACACTAGCAGACAGAATTTTGGCACTGACTGTGATTCTCACAGGACAAATCTAGGCTCTTTAGATCTTCAAAATCCTATAGGTTGGCAGATTCTACTCTTCTGGCTCACCTAGGTCTTCCCCATATCATTTGTATTTCAGGCTCATCAGTGTTTTTCCTTTGAAGACTGCTTTCATTTGACTGCCTCTGCTCCCTGTGAGTCCCCTCAATTAGGATTAATCTCTCTCTCTCTCTCTCTCTCTCTCTCTCTCTCTCTCTCTCTCTCTCTCTAGTATTTTTCCTGACTTTATTTTTTTTTTTGAAAAGAAAAAAAAATTTCGGCCTCCTCCCAGCCTCCCATTTCCCTCCCCTTCTTCCCGCCCCTTTCCCCCTCCCCTCACTCCTCTTCCCTCCCTCTCCAGTCCAAAGAGCAGTCAGGGTTCCCTGCCCCGTGGAAAATCCAAGGTCCTCCCCCCTCCATCCAGGTCTAGGAAGGTGAACACCCAAACTGGTTAGGCTCTCACAAAGCCAGAACATGAAGTAGGATCAAAACTCCTTGCCATTGTCCTTGGCTTCTCATCAGCCCTTATTGTCCGCCATGTTCAGAGAGTCTGGTTTTATCCCTTGCTTTTTCAGTCACAGACCAGCTGGCCTTGGTGAGCTCTCAATAGATCAGCCCCACTGTCTCAGTGGGTGGGTGCACCCCTCGTGGTCCTTTACTCTCTGCTCCCACAGCTTTGTACCCTAAACCTTTTGACCTATGTGGAACCCATCTCTCTCAGGCACTGTATTTTAAGTTTCTTAGTTCAATAAAAGACTGTTAGCCTTCTGTGTATAATACCATCTGGTGTATATCATATGTGCCACCGTCTTCACATAGCACATACATATCTGGTCAGAGCAATCCTACAGCTTATCATCTAAACCCGGACTCATATTTAAAACTAATGCTAGCCTTGATCAGTTCTAGGACCACAATCAAACCTGGTGATTCATAAATCAGTTGTTAGGAAAAGACTGATTCCAAATTAATCTTGTCTCCCAGGACTCTAAACTATTTCAGAAACCAGTGGATTCATAATAAAAACCAGGGATTCTCAACCTGTGGGTCGCAACCCCTTTGGAGATTGAATGACAGACACTTTCATCTTAGGGGCCACCTAAGACCATTGAAAAACACAAATATTAAAATTGTAGTTATGAAGTAGCACTGAAAATAATTTTGTGGTTGGGGAATCACCACAACATGAGAAACTGTATTAAAGGTTTGCAGCATTAGGAAGGTTGAGAACCCTTGGTATAAATCAATGTACAAATTTCACACTTGTTGGACCAGAGACACGCATTTCTTCACATTGGTTCTGACTTTGAAGGATGCTTCTTCTAGGACCATGAAATGATTCTACCTATAAGACAATATGTGATTTCCCTCAGACCCTCAGCTATACTAGGAGCACATGAAAAAAAACCTGCTTTCCAGCAATGGATTGAAGTAAAAAAAAATTCCGTGTTGAGGAGTAGAGTAGCCATGGTAAGGACTTCAAAAGTTGGATTTAAAAGGTGTGTTCACAGTTGTCCTAAGTCTAAGCGTGTCCAATCCGGATATCAGCAGCAGGACTCCTCGACTGTCCCTACTCCCCTTCTGCGTGAACAATTTTTATGTAACCCCAGGATAAAGAACTATAAAGCAGACATACGAATTCAGCATTTTCTGGTAGTAAATAATAAAGAAATCTTTTGTTCTACATATGATTTTGTCATTTACCAAGCCAAAAATAAATGTACATACTCATGGTATAGATGCACTTGTTCATTTTTATATAAAGGATTGAATCTTTGAAGAATACTCAATACTACAATATGTAAAGTATCTTCAGTGTTATTTTTAAGGGTTAGTTGATGTTTCGTCTTTGTTTTTTATCATTGCTGAAGACACTGCTTTGCATAAGTCTGTAATACATAATGCAGAAGTATGCTAGAACTATTCCAGAAATTATTGAAAATTCTGCCCTAATCTTATGCCCAAACTCATCGAACATTATTTTTAATAAGCTCAAGTCAGCAAATCAACATAAATTTTTAATTTCAAACTTTCTAACAAATACAAATATATATGTATATATATATATAAATTTGATACTTAAATACTGAAATACTAAAAGCATTTATTTTGTGTGCTAAAGCCATTACAATTCGCTAAGAGCAGAACCTTTTGTGCGCACAGTTAAGACACAGGTTCATAACATGCAGCAGTCCTGAATTTGAATCAATGTGTCCCAGGCAGTGTTCATTGGACTTACACCACGTGATGACATGTACAGGACAATCTGTGCCTGTTCAGTGTTCAGAGCCCGTGATGCAATATGGGCGAGCTCTGCCAGGAATACCAGAGATCCTTCAGAAGCCACAAAACTGATTTTTGGTGATTGTTTGTTGCCCAGTGTTTTGCAATTTCTGCCTTCAGTTATGGGACCCTTTATGAGACTGTTTAGGCACAGGTAAAAAAGTTGTGACCTATAGGGAAGAATTAACTTTGAAAATCATTCGGTGGCATATTTAATATATAATCAAAGTTTAGAAATTACCACAGTAGACAAATAAGATAGTTATGGGACTCTTGAGTCCCAAGTGTTTCAATTTGCTGGATGTAAGCTTCCACATTCTCTTTATTATATCCAGGCTTGTACAGATATTATATCACCATCTTTATCCATCTTGATAATAAACATGGAGATTACTACTTGGCAGAGCAATTTTATGTTAAGCAAAAATTATCGTCGAGATCTTAGCATTAGACTTTCTCAAAAAGCGTGTGGACTTCACTATGTGAATCTTTATTAAGGCAGAAATTTTCTAATGTCGTATGTTAATCCCGTTATCGTCAGTCACTGGACTGACTGGTCTAAATATGGACAGAGATGAATCTTATATTAAGAATTTTGTTACTGGGCTACAGTTGTTGCGAAAATGAAACTGTAACAATTCAACAGCGGTATTTTCACCATATTGATACACTGTCTGTGCCCTGTGCTTGACGTGTTATTTGCATGGGAAGTTTGAACATCAAATGTTAACTTTTTTTTTTCTTAGCAGTCTGCCCTAACAGAAGCAGGTCCTTAGCACATAAATGCCACATCCCACGGACGATTGTGTGAATAATTCCCCCTGGGTCCATTTCTCATGGGCTTTGGCCTTGACTCCCAGTGTTCACAGCATTAAGAGGGTTAAAGGTTCTGGCTTGGTGAATTTATTGCTGACATCTCATAGTCCTTAAAGGCAAGAGCACTAATGGGTGACCTTGGGGTTGGACCATCCCAGACCCAAGAAGATCAAGTCTCACCCCCTCCTGCAAGTGCAGTGACCCCTCTATTCTCACTCTCCCTGGCCTAACCTTTAACTCACTGATCTTTGACCAAAGTATTAAGCGAACACCTGCCTGGGACAGTGGTCAAAGACTGTGGATGTGAAGACCTACCATCATTTCATGTGGAAAAGCTGTGGTAATCACGATGAAATATAGAGCAGATCTGTGGACACACTTACAGTAAGTAATTCTATTCTTACTGACCACATGCAGCCCAGATTCTGTAACAACCCTTGTATGCACTGAATCAATGCTAATCAAGTTGCCCAGAGCATTAAATGAATTGTCAGTGGACACACTGAGGCTTCTATGATTTGCATTAACACCGAGAACAGTGCACCAATATTTATCCGCTGGTACTACAGGAGTTCAAATCCGAAATTAAGTCTAGAGCGTCTTAGATCTACCATTGACACTAATGTCACACTCATTAATGTTTAACAGGGGTACCAGGAATCATTTTCAATGAGTAGATGAAAAATACGTGACGGAGACAGCTGAGACGAAGTTTGTACTTGGGAGGGAAGAGGGAGAATGCTAGACTGGAAACTACTCTAAACGCTCAATTGCTTTTGGAAAGAAAACAGCAGCAGAATGGTTTACGCTGCCTTGACTGTTTTTATTCAGGTTTTGTTATATCAGGCTCACCTGCTATGCTGGGGCATCCTAAAATACAAAAGTATAGAAACGGAAGTGAGGTGCAAAGGAGCTAAGCCCAAAGGAGTGCTTCACTCTGAAGACTAATGTATCATTCTGCTTTACCAACTTTATATCTTCATTAGTTCAATGCGGAATGTTAAGGCTCATCTTTATAAGTTAAAATAAAAGTTAGACACATTAAAATGAATAAAACTAAGTAATCCAGATTAACTGTCGCTTATCAAAATATTTTACAATGTCACACTTCTTACAGAAGACTTTGCTCCGTTATCAGAGGTTTTCCAGCGTGCACATGCTATGTACCGTTCTAAGGGAGAACTCCCTTCCAGACAGTCAACAGGAAATGCAACCATTTGACGTGTGGAAGACACTGCTGACTTCACTTTGTGCCTACATTCTTTTCATAGGATGATGCGCACAACTTTGAATGCACTAATTTGTAGTACTGCGTGGTTCGTAGACTACCAAATGCAACTTCTTTTTCAAATTAAAATTCATAGTATTTTTGTCAATATATTGAATTTTTTTCTTATTTCCCCTTTGATTCCAGAAGGCTTTTCCCCCATCTTTTCTTTTAAATGGGTTTTATGAAGCAGAACTCAAATTTAAAAACTTAGCCATCATCTTGTGTCTTAACCACAGTCCTCAGGAGTATATATTTCAGAGCAACCTTCTGCCCCTTCCACGGCCTCTCTGCAGTTCAGGCCCACTGCCCTAGGTACACAGGGTGAAACAGAAATGGCTTGCATGTTCCTTCTCCAGATGAGTATAGAGAAGCAGGAAGCACTCCCCTGGCTTGTGGCAGAGCTGTGATTGAAGTACCCTCGGTCTGACCCCCAGTGCCTTGCTTGGGAGCACTAAGCTAACTAGGTGCCTTGCAACCCAAGTGATGAATTCATTTCAAAGTCACACAGCTTAGCTTCTTCCTCTACTCAGCTCCCTGATCTGTCATTGCCAAAGATTCAGTGGGTGTGTGTCCTCTACCACTTTCTGAGGTCAAGGACAGAACCTACTCTTACGTTTATTTCTCCCAAACACTCCACTCAGTTCCTGACCTTCAGCAGCCATCACAAATACACCTATGAATAAATAAGATAAAGTTAAATTTAAAATTTAAATTTTAAAGTTAAATGTATAAAATAAACCAGGCTTGGTGAGTCATGCTTGTAATCCTAGCACTAAGGAGGCTGAGCTATGAAGATTGTTGGAACTTCAAGGCCAGCCTGTGCTACATGAAGTATTTCAGCCAGTCTCAGCTAGCCTGTGAGTCTCTGTCTCATTTTACAAATGAACAGAAATAAATTAACTCAATTAAAAATACATTATATCTGATAAGTATTTGTCCATATGACTTTGATATCTAGATCTATATAATAAACATATTTAATGGAAAGTCTTCCCCTTAAAGAAACAACATGGTCTCTCTACCAATAACTGTGGAAAAGCAAAATCCCAGTTTTGATTGATCTGGATGGATATTTCAGGGTATATGCCTAATTTCTCTTCTGGCAAGGATATTGTCTATTGCACCCTGGATAAAGATATTTATATGGATCTTTTCATTTGCAAATAATGTGGTCCCAAAATGAAGTAATCTGAAAGCCTGACACTCTCATGCATAAAACATAGATGCCAAGTACGTTAACTTGCTTAATTAGAAGGGACCACACATGGGTGCGATTAGATGACAAAGTTGAGAATCATTTTCTTCTTCCTGACAAATTTTTAAAGAAAACTCTGGGGAAACCGCTTCAGCATGCTCAATGTACTTTCAGGCTCTGCTTCCTAGGTCCTGGGTTCACGTGTAAAAAATCCTGACAATTATAACGTTGAAGTTGCTGAAGGCTTGAGAGGAACGATGTGAAAGAAAGGGAGGAAAAAGGTCCCGTTCACGAATTTCCTTTCGTTGCAGGTGGTAGTGAAGCCACGGTGTCTGTTGCTTGGCAGGGCCTCGGGAGACAGCATTATGACTGGAAACATGAAAAGTTATGTGATGGAGTGGAAATGTATCTGCTGATGACTCTACTTTATTGGGGTCTACGGGAAATTTTTCAGAGGGACATCGTTTTGTGGCGAATTACATAGTGATTTCTCTATTCCTTGGATGTGTCCAATACTGAAGCAACAGAAGTGATTCTATGAGAAAAGTGGTGTGACTGATCCGATGGAAGCCTGAGATGGCCTCGGTTAAAACTGTCCTGGCTAGACACAGGTGTGGTTCCTTCTCCAGAAGAAAAGAAATGCAGGTATAGGCTCATGAATGAGAGAAGGTATCAAAAACCATTGCTTATTCTAAGTGGCTTCAGAAACACAAAGGGTTCAGGATTTTCAAATTAGATTTTTTTTTTTTTTAAAAAAAGAGATCAACCATTGAAAGCCTCTTTAACGGCTACTTGTGTATCTGTGTCTGTAGACGTGCATATGAAATCTTTAAAAGAATTGTAGCACGGTTTTCAAAAGAGAAATCTAAAGCTGTGTGAATGGTTTGAAAAGAGCATTCCTGAATGGAAAATGCGCATCAGTCAAAAGCATCAATAAATATGTCTTTTTCATATGCAAATGCAAATTTCTAGAGTAAAGGAGGCATTGTTTTATAAATAGTGAGATAATATTCTCGAAAAAGGTTACCCATGATTACATAAGTTATCTCCTTCATAAAGAAATTTAGAACTCACAATTGATCTTTTCATTAAAGTGGGCTTCCCATCCAGACCCGCACTGAAAGCCAAACTCTGAATTTTAATTAGAGATAATAAATAATTATATCACTTAGGAAACCGAAACTCCTAATGACCGGTGGTCCCACACTGCTGCATTTAATGAGTGGGAAGTCATACGCAAATCATATTAAAGGCAACAAGAGGAGGAGGGAGATTGGCAATAAATGTAGATAAATTCTAAATGTAACCGGATCTAAAAGGAAGCGTGTATAGGGCCGGCCAAAGATCTTGCATTCTCCCCTCCCCGCCCCCCCTCTCAGAGCTCATCTCTTTCTGTTGAGATTATTACAACATTCTCCACTCCCCCACTAAGGTGATTACTGTTTGAATTTTTCATTGTGAAAGGGGAGAGAAAGTGGTGTGAATTGGAATTTCTCCATCTTGTTGCATAAGAAAGATGAAACTTATTTTCTCTCCCGTTTCCATTCCCCAACTGCCCCCCTCCCCCCTTTCCTTAAAGAAGAGACATTGACATTTCAAGAGAAATTACTACCCCAGAGTCAAGGGCAGAAGCACTGGAGGAACAGCCTTCCCCAACCTACACAGCCCAGAGGGACTAGCTGATGCAGGGACTCAAGCCATTAGAGCCGGGACTGGGGCTGACACTGACCTATGCCGCCGCTCGGTATTGTCCCGCCATCTGCACAGATGTGAACTTTGCCTCCCAAACTTGGCTTCTCAATTAACATGTCCAGCTGGGGGAGAATTCCGTCATTTCCCTAATATCCTTATTGCCATTGGCCTGACATATTAATATTAAAAATATATGTGCGCAGATCAAGGATTTGCTCCAGCACTTCTGTTTGTATTGCAGATAACAGGCAGAAGGTGAAGGCGGACACAATATAATTTGAAAAGCGTAACCCTGATTAGGCACTGATTGGAACGCTGTTATACCTTACATTTAAAACCGTTTGATTATTAGAAGGAGCTGTCAAAACCGGGCTCCGACTCACATATGAAATAGATGCAAGGGCAGGTGATGTCTTGCTACTCCCGTGCAAATAAATTTATAGTTCAAAGTGCCATTTGCTTTGAATGTGTCCTTAAGTAGCAGACAACTGTCATGTGCTTTGCTGAGGTGTTTGTAAAAAGATGTGTCGCCGGGCTTTAATTTGTTCTCTTTTAATGGACACTCGTCATCGCTCTCAGTTATTGTTCATTTCAATGTGTTATACATTGACATGGGAAAGGAAAACATGATAGGCCCATCCTTTCATCATAAATGGACAATATTTGTGAAGACTAGGAACTGGAGAAAGTCACTACCTTTACCCTTAGGAAACAAGAGCATGACCAGGGGAGTTAATACAGTATATAGCCATACAGTGCCAGAGTTATCAGGATCACTTCAAATCTCTTGAATGAGAATTTGTCGTCCAGTGATCTGCTTACCAGGTTCAAACCCTGCCTCCTCCCAATCAGTCTTGAGTGGGTTAGTTATCACTTCACCATTTTTCTTATCTTTGCAAAGGAGCGGGTCCCAGTTTGGTGTCCCCCAGAAGAGTACCAGACCACATGTAGGAAGATTCCAGATGAATAGTGAAGAGGGACCCCTTGGTTGCATTGGTTACCATTTTGGTACTTAGTTCCTGTTTAGTAGTAACCCAACGGCTTTTAATGTCTCAGAGAAACTCAATATCTACCACACAAACGGACATTTTCTACCACTTAATACCTGCCCGCCCAAGGTGGCTTCTCAGTGGACTTTGTACAAACTGGGCTGCGTTTAGCAGTAATGCTGAAATGATGCTTGAATGGTCATGTATGACTCCAGCCTCGCTTCTGGCTTGAGCTACATTAATCTCTTGTCACCGCCAAGTCATCTCTGTTTGACTTTAGGCACAGGTCAACTTTCTGAGCTTCACACTTCTTGCGGGTCAAGTGCAGGGGGTGGGGGTAGGCAGGATTGCCAGGGAGGTGAGTAGTTCAAAGGTCGGGGTAGTAGGAGATTGTCTTCTAAGATTATGATTATGTGTCATGCGATCATCATCATTTGAGGCTAAAGGCTCTTCCACACCCCAGTACATGGTCCTATACCTGGTCCGTACAAGCCATACTAAATGAAATGGGTAAGTTTAGAGAACAAAGTACATGAAGTTGGAAGCAGGGGAATAGTGGTAGGGACTTAGGGTAGAAATTGGAGTGGAGGAAGCCAGGGTGGATTTGATCAAAACATATTATATGAGTGTTCAAGCAATCAAAAGAATTGAAAAAATGATTAAACTGACCAAAAGTTTTGTGTAAAAGCAGACAATATAAACAACCTCAAATTGATTATTGACTTCAATCTAGTTTTATGATCTCTTGGGGTACCTCTACAATTGGGACATTTAATACTGGGAAAGCTATCTACACCATGCTTTGTTTTCAAGAATAACTATGGAACCATACACAAAAAGGATTGTCACCTTGAAGTAGGTATTATTATTATTGTTATAGTTTCATTTTTATGGTGCTATTAGGCTAATTACTTCCTTACCTATGATCATTTTAATTGTTTCTTCTATTTCACACTGAATGTTGATAAAACTACTCTTTAGTGTTTAATTTTACCATTGTTATGTTGCTGAGTGAATCCATTTGCATGTGGTTTTACACTGCTCTAGGGCACAGATTTATTTTATATTTTCATGCATATGTGTACTTTGGGTTACTTATTTTTTTAAAAAAAAAAGTATGTGGGTGAGTGTCTTGTCTACATGTAGGTATGTGTACCATATGTGTGCTGGTACTCACAGAGGACCAAAGATACAGTCGTTGGATTTTGTGGAACTGGAGCTGCCAATCATTGGGAGCGGATACGTGCTCGCTAGGATCATAACCTAAGTCTCCTGCAAGATCAGCAACTACTCTAACTTATGAGCCACTTCTCCTGCCCTTTGATCTACTTTTAGAAAACCATCATTTGTAAAGAATTTCAAACACTCTGTTATTCAAATCTCACGAGTAACTGTGGAAGAAAAACAAACAAACCAGAAGCCACCAAATGTTGTAAGCAAATTCTAGCAGTTGTTGAGGGAAGTGAAAGTGGGAGTATTGATCAAACACATGTGTCTTGATTTTGCAAGACTTTTATAGATACTACTTCTGTCAACCTGAAGATGCAGGTATTATTATCCTCAAAGAGAGATGAGGAAACATTACTTTTTCCTCCTCCCAGCATCCTATTCTGTTTACTCCTCACACCTATGCTTTAACCTATCAGGGCCAGCCAAGCAGTTTCTTTATTGCTCAATGACCTTCCTCCATTAAGTAAGCAACTCTTTGGTGATGCAGCTGATGTAAGCAGAACCAAGCTTACATCATGAATTCAGCCATGTCTACCACTAAGGTACTGAGTTATTCCACCAAATTTCACTATTGACTAAGCAAGCAAAACAACTGAATAAGGAGAGGGAAAACTAAAACATACTGAGAGACCATAACTCACATCTGAGGCAGGCAAGAATTTGCCCATGTAGTATATATCTGTCTACTTAGATATTTATCAATATGAAAAGAACTAACAGATTATGTAATATATAATCCATATTTACTCATCAAAGTATCTGTCTAGGTTCTCTAATCTCCATTATCTACAGCTTGCTTTACCTACTCATGTATACAATATTTCTATATCAGACTTTTGGCTCAAGTTGTTCTTACTGAGTTTCATAATCTTACAGGTAACCACCTTTGCAGAGTTCTACCTTACATTTATGTAAAAGACAGGGTTTGGGCTAAATTATATTTACTGTCCTTTCATCTCTGCTCCTTGAGTTTTCCATGATTCCACAGCTTTGGCCTACGTCTGTGTGCCCCTGACTTCCAGAGACTCTCTCTGAGCATGGTCTCTCTGAACATGGTGTGTTAGTACACTACTATCTAACACACGAGTCCTAGAGTAAACAGGAATGAGTCCCAGCAACATGTACCGGGTTTCATGCTATAATAATCAATAATGATGTCTAATCAAAACACAATCTGAAAGGTTAATTAGATATACCAGAGTCTTGGTTTGTGTGAAGTAAGAACTAAAGGTGATTGGTCGTTCTTCCTACCCAGAATGCTCTGTATCGGTCTAGGAAGGACTGATGGCTCTCTTTGATCTGACAATAAGCCCCGCCTCTTGCATTCCACACCAGAATGGTGCCATCTAGACAGTTGCTGCCCAGGCCCCGCCAGACTCCTCCTGTCCTACTTCCTTCCCTACTAAACCTTGAACAAGTGTACATCATCAGAAAGTATGTCACGCTGGCGAGTTCCTCCAGAGTTCTGAGATCCTGCAATCATCAGACATTGAAAAAACTGACATGTTCAAGAGGGTCATTCATATTTTCAAAGCCACATGGGAACTATGTACTTACTCCTTGAAATTCAACCTCCACTCTTTGCGTAATCATGTTTCATTGGTCTAGACTACCTTAAAACAGTAAAGAGACAGCCATGGGACATCAGGATCTACGTCCCACACGTCAATGACTCTAGATTTTGTGGAAACCTTTATTGTGTCCTCTGCCCGACTACAGCCAGTGTCTATGCCAGATGCAATACAGACCATAATAATCAGCACAAGTTTAAAGTAGCATCAATGACACTGTTGATGCCTAAGATGTCTTCTTTTCGACTTGCTACCCTGGCTTTGCTAATTTCCAAGTGCTCAGTAGCCTTGACTTTAAAGTTAAGATAGTTAAGATAGTTATTAGCATAGAGTATTCATACAGACAAGCCTCACATATAAACAGGGGATGCAAGAAGGGGCACAGGTCATCTAAAACATGTAGATGTGATACCCTAAGCATGTATGTGAGGTAATTTGAAGGCTTTGGAAGCTTCACATGTTGGCCACCTATTTGCTTGCACAAGGTTTTATGTCCAGGTATTAAATATTTGGATAAGCATTTAGGTATTAGTATGGGCAAGTCTGCGTCTTTCTCTCTGTGTTCCATTTTTCTTTCATTTGCAGTTTTGAAAAGAATTGCTCATGACTTTCTGACTGAAGTTGTGCATCTCTAGCAAGGAGCTCCACCCTGTAGCATTTTTACTCCTTCAAACTTAACAGCATCACCATTACTTCAGAGTAATGGGAAAAGCAGGGATGGAGAAAGAAGGGAATGAATTATCGACAAGAAATACTGTGTTCCTCCTAGATTTTTCCTAAATCATCATTTAGACCTTCCTACATGACTGAGCCAGTGACCACGTGACAGGAAGTTCCATGTTGGATTCAGTTCATCCGAAGCTCTGCTCCTCTCTCAATGTGTCTTGTGGCCTCCAGGACACTGAAATAATCATGGGACAGGCAGCCTTGCATTAGTGGCATTGTTAAGACAGCTCAGAGGACTTTGCTGGCATTCTGATGACCTCCATGCTCTGCTTCCCTTCTCCTATCCCAACTTATTAGCTGTTGTCACAATGTCCTCAGGGAGTGACACGCTGGGATCCCCAGCTTACTGTAGGATTCCCTATGGAAACTCACTGCAGGGGCTATCCAAAGCACTTTTTTTTCTTTGCTCTGCAGGTGTCAGATATAATCATTATGTGGCTGTCAGAAATGACTATAATTATGTCATTGGTAAATGTATAACTTGACAAGCCTCATGAGGTGCCCAGAGTGACAGACTGCTGTCCCTGTAGAAATAGAAATATTTCCAATCTCGCAGTATTGCCTAAGTTACTAGTTTAAAGCACATGATTAGCCGGTGTTTTGTATAAAGCACCTCTTCAAAGTATACCTAATAGACTTCTCCCCATTTCTGTTTTGCACACAGGTGCCTCACAGGTAACTATAGTAAACATAATAGAAAGAGACCATTAACACCAAAATTGAGGAAAAGAAGTTAAGTCCAAAACAAGAGTTAAGGGGTAAATTATATGGGCTACTAGACAATTTATGTCTTCAATACAATATAAATAATTGCTACCAGACACCAGACGACACCACTGGTGCCTTAGTTGTTTAAGAACAATTTCTTTGGTGTCAATCATTACTCCTACCCATGATACGGATACATACGGACTGAGAGGCATCTCTGCTCTCCAGACCTCAGCTTATTTTGTTAGTTTAGACATCACCAACAAGCTGTGATCGGAAGGTACAAGCTTCCCTCCCCACTTGCTGTTTTGTATGTAAAGTCTTACTGGAACAAATGCTGTTCGTGTCTTCCCCTGTTATCTGCAACCGGTTGCTTTCCACATCCAGCGGCAGGGACACTGTCCACTCTTCAAAGTCTGAGATACTTACAGTCTGACCAGCTACGGAATAAAAGTTTCTCACCTCCACACCAGAGAAAGATTGACCTAGTGGATGCTCAAGTTCAGCTGTCCTGGGAAAGACCGCTTACTGAAACATTATCTTATAATCAAGACCTTCCAGTGCCCTCACTGTTCTCAAAGTAACTCTCTGTTCCACTGGAGAGGATGGGGGCCATGAGATGTGGGACCAGTGAGTTTTGCTCAAGAGGATAGAAAGAGAAACAATGGGAGGAACATGTGATATTTTCAAGGAAATAAACTGCTTGAAGTGCCACAGTAGCAAATGAAGGGACAGAGAAGACAATTACAGAATCTGAGGCTCATGGAATAGGTGAGGTTTAGCAGAGTTTGGAGCTAAAATACATGTTGAAGTGAAGGCACGTTGCTTCCTGAATTTAACTGTATCTTCATAGATACAGTTGCTTCTTGGATCTTACCTGCTTTCAGCTAAGAACAGGTATGTGGAAGGTGACCTTGGTCTTCTTTTTTGGCTGTACAAGCGGTGTAAGTTGGCCCATTCATTGCCCCCACTAAACCAGTGGCCAAAACAGATTCTCAACTAACAAACACAAGTGCTAGCTAATCATGAAGGCAGTGGATTTAGGCTGCAACATAGTTTGGTCAGGGGCATCCTGTTTGTTTATGAAAGTACGTGCAACATCTTGTAAGATGGGGGGCAACGATGGTTCTTTTACCTTTTCTTACCTGAGCCATCCTGCCTTAAAACTAAACAAAGAAGCAAATGAACACAAACATATGAGTGGTTTTCTTCTATTATAAACTTTGAAGTTTTGGTATTTGCTGTTTTTCTTCTCTAAAGAAGGTGTAAGAGATCACGGAATCACTTTTTTTTAAAAAAAAGTCTAGGATTTCAGTTGGAGTTCTGCCTTTATGTTTTGGAACGCTTTGGCCTCCACACTCAGTTTATTTGTGTGAAATATGCAGAATCACTTTCTGGATTGAACTAAGGAGGGAGAAGAGTTTCAATTCAGGCAGTATACACTCAATGTCATGGGCAAAGTTTTGCTGAACAAAACCTGCCGTCGAAATGGCTCTTTTTCCCCAAAAGTGAAGATCTTTTAAAGTAACCACTCTTTTTCAAAGGCACCTGTTGTAAAGATCATTTGCCAAATGAATGCATCAAGAGTAGAACAAGAACCTGAAGCAAAGATTCTGATACAGAACCTAGTGGGAAATGGGCCTTGTTGAGCGCCCACTGTATGCGTAGCCAGCATTGCTAGTTGCTCAACGAGATTGACGTGTAAAGAATTATGTCCTTGTCTCAGAGTCTGTCAAGGTGGGCAAGGAAAGCAGGCAGATGGAAGTAAATACAGAACGTCAACAATTTCTAACTTGCTCATCGCTTTCTGGCTGTCCAACAGAAAGCCACAAGAGTGGGAGTTGATTTGAAATTAAGTAGTAGGAAAAATTAAGGATGTATCCAAGACTGAGTATTGTAAGTTATAACAGGTACATATTAATGGTGAATAATGGTTTACATAATTCCCCAGGGTAAGAAAGTGGACAAAACCTCTTAGAAACAAATTAATAAGAAAGCGCTATCATTCTGAAAAAAATGTTTAGTTTCTAAAGATAATTGTGAAGTATGGCAGAGAGAGAAGTCCTGAGTATCCTTTACACTACTACTACTACTACTACTACTACTACTACTACTGCTGCTGCTGCTGCTGCTGCTGCTACTACTACTACTACTACTACTACACACACATTTATTCATTCAGAATCTTAAATACATGGCAGTAGAGGACATGAAGAACATCACTTTTTTTCTACACTAAGATGATTTTATGGTGATGTGTATGTACTTGGACCCCTTGAAGGCAGAGCTTTGCAGTGGGTTTATTTGATTCATTTCTGTATTTCTGTATGTTTTGTCCGGGAACAGGGCCGATATGCAACGAGAATGATTTGTGTCAACCAAGGCAGGAGAGACCACCAGAGCTCTATAGAGCGAATGCTGCAGGATGGCATATCAATGCCTGCTGCCCATCAGAACATAGCTCCTTCCAATAAACTGAACTTTTAAAAACGGAGATGCGAGAATACAGCACCAGCTCCTTTCTAAGCAATCAGCGTATGGACTAATGGATGCAAACTGCATGTTTTAATTAGATGAGCTGTATGATGTAATAGTTTTATTGATTATAAATTTTCATGAATTTATAAAATTTCATGAAAATTTGTCTTGTGAATTCAAAAAAAAAGTGTATGGTTTCTTTAAATGTGGAAAGTTAAAAATATTGAATCTGCTTGTTTTGAAATTTTATGCATTAAAATATCTCTGCTTCAGTAAATGTTGAACTGTAGCCTTCACTTTTTAAAAAGCAGGCTGTATGCATTGCTTAGTGATATCTCTGTGTTTATTTAAGGAAAATGATGAACCAAATTGGAAAACCGTAGGATTGAAACCATTTGCAAGGGGCAGAAGGGGAAACGGAGTTGAAGCTTGGCAAACTTAAGGAAAAGAATAGAGTTGTGTTGTGTGCCGGTGCCCCATACCTACCTATCCGCTGAGGACTGAGTGGGTGTGTGTTTACTGCCATTTGCTCCTCGTATGTGTGGACGACGAGAACACCCACGCATAGAAACCACCGCTAAGGAGGAAAAAAAAACAAAAGACTAGAGAAACTTCTAGATGACCTTGGTAATTTTATGATTCCATTTTGAAAAATGCATTTCTTCATATGTAAATTTTTCTTATAAACATGTAAGGGAAAAAATCGTTACATTATCGATTCTACCCCTGAAGACAAGCCATACTTAGGCATTTTAACATATAGTCAATGAGTCAAAATAGTGTTGTACTTTTCACCTATGCGTAATCATTGAAATCACAAGAGTTATTTGTGCACCCAAATGTGACACTAGTTTTTGACAGGCTGAGAAGCTGTGCGGTTCAAAGTGTGCATATCCTTGGGAAAGATGAACGATTGTCTTGGTATAGAACCCAGGTGTGTCAAAATTAAGGATCCCTATTTCATGAAATATGTATCAAGACTTTCCAAACATTCCTGCCCACCAGACACAGCGCAAGTTCATCTCAGAGTTCATCTTAAGCCAGAAGTATTTTGCTAAAATATCTCAACCCAAGGACCTGATATTCTACCTGACTGTTGGTTTATTAACATGAGATTCATTTAGCATACTTCATTGAGTTAAAAAGTAATGCCTGTTCTGATTCAGACCATGGCAATCTCAAAGCTTCATGTCAACACTCTGTGTTTCCCATGAAATTTCCTGGATGGTCCCTTTTTCTGCTCAAATGAAGTGTTATGTGAGCCAAGCAAGAAAGCTTCCCTGAGCTTCTCACACAGACATTAAGCAGTGGGAAGAGCTATCTGATCATTTTGGAGATACGGACATAATGAAGATGTCACTTAAAACGTATGTGCATTTGGGATTTCCAAAGAAAAGTAATATGTAGCAATGATATCTTTGATCATGGAAAGAACTCAGACATACAGGCACTGTGTCCAAGGTGGTTATAATCAGCCCTTTTCTACTCCCCGTGCACAAATCATTTCATGCCTTCTACAACCCAAGCCCCGTTGTTGGGCTTCAAAAGCAATTTCAGCAGCAAAATAAGGTGCTTTTCTTCAATTTTCAAGCCATTTGTATGAGGTTAGTGTTGTTTACCCACCTGGTACACTGATATTTACATACCCCTTTAAAGAAAATTGGTAGGTATGATTTATGGAGTACTGTAAGAGCACAATTTTCCATGTAGTGCACCTAATCTGAAAGGGCGCTTGCAAAGGTCACTCTGGCCATACAAATACCAAGTCTTCTCTTTGGAATAAGTTAGGATATTCATTTTTCTTGGAAAATGTCAGCAGTACCCTACTCCGGGGGTTAGTTTATGCAGATAAATGCGTAAGCCTTTAATCTTAGAGCAGAAATACTCTACACAAATGTAAAAGCATTCCATCGATCACTGTTAAGACCTGTAATTTGTTTTTATTTAAATCTCAAGGCAGGGTGGAGTGGGCAACAGTGCCATTAACATGGTAGCTCACATATAAGCTGAGATCAAGGCACATAAACACATTTAGACTCTCAGCCCAGGTGGCTGGCCCGGGGGGCGGCTGCAACACACGGGACCCTTCTTTTGCTCTTCACGCCGTGTCTGCGCTTGCTCTTTTTTGCAGCTAGAGGCTTCCTGGCCAACCTGGTGCATGGGAAACGGCCCAGTAAGATTCCTTTCCCACAGGCATTTTTTCTCTGACCATGAAAACACACTTGTCAGAATTCCACTGAATAAAACATTCCTACTTATCATTAACTTAAGGGCTCCCATCGAAGAGAAAAAATCTAACAAATATGCCCGCTGTGATTTTATTTGCTTTCTCTAAAGAGTAAGAATAGCCACGGGTAACGAAAATATCTTTTTCCACAGCGAAGCATCTCCGGTCTTAAGAGTTACATTTTTAACTGACAAGAGCAATGGCACATGGCCACTTGTGTTTCATACATATTGGCACTTTCTATGCATTTGCCTTCTTTCATGCTCTATTAAAGCTATTTTTGAAGCTCAAAATTCACCCCAACGTGTGATTACCTGAAAAACACATATGGATAACAAATTCAGAAGACATTTATAAAAGGCAAAACATGATCGTGACATAGCTGTCTTTATTACTACTCCAGGAGTAAAGAAGGGATTGCAAAAAGGAATTGCTGTCCCTGTCCTCAGATGAGCTGTTCAGATGAAATGGGTGTTTATGGCAGATGTCGGGATAACAGTATACTATCCCCTTTGTTTTGTGAACCGTTCATGTTGTTGTGTTGCCTTAATATTATCAAAGTAAAAGGAAGTTGTAACCAGACATACATCATATTCCCCTTTGAAAATGCTTTCAGACACACTCTTATGCTTTTTGCAGAAAGAGAATGTAACAATACATCAAATTGGATTAAATCGTTGTGTGATGTGCTTATGTGTGTGCATCTGTATGTTTGCATTTGCCCCTTCCCCTTTGACTTAAAGGTTTAAATGAGATCAACCATCTGCTCATATATGTAGTATTAATTCTCCTAAGCTGACTTAAGTCTTTAATTTTAAATACAATTATTTTGAACTACCACTATTGTGTTTAATAACTTAAAAAACTGATAAAGCATCCATAGGCAAAAATCACTCATTCCCCGGCAACCAAATGAACCAGCTTTTCAATTTGTCCGTGCTGGATATTTTGGTGCGGGGACTGTCCTCAATCCAGAGAGCACAGTGCACTTCGGAACTGTTCCTCTTTCAGCTCATGCCTTGGCACCTAACAAGCCACTCAAACTTACCTCCACAAGCTCCTTGGTTTTGCAGTTCTAAATTTGCTCCTGTTTGCATCTTCAATTACTGGAGACTGACTACATCCTTCCTATTGCTCAGGCTAAGTGTCTGGGAGTCTTTCTCGATTCCACTTTAGGTCAGATTTTTTAAAAAAGTATATTATTATTAATATGTGTGGTGTGCATGTTCACACACAATGCACACATGGAGGCCAGAGGACAGCTGTGTAGACTCAGGTCTCTCCTTCTCCCTTCATGTAGATTCCCAGGTTAGAACACGAGTCCTCAGGTTTGCACTACTGGGTGGCAAGCACCTTTATTTGTTGAGCTTTATTGAGTCACACTGTGTGCACCCTTATGTCAGTAAATCTGCTGGCTTGAAATTCACCCTGATTTTTTTTTCTGTCATTAGCGTGGCTCCCCTGGTGCAAAGCACTCCCTGAATGACAACAATAATCTAGTTTTTCGTATTAAGACCGTAGGGCTAACTTTTCCATAATTACAAATTCAGTTAGATTGTTTCACCACGTGGCAGAAAATGCTTCAGTGCTCTCAGAGTGTTTTATGCAGCCCTACCTTTGCGGCTCTCTCTCTCTGCTCTCTCCTCATCCACACCCCCACCTTGCAACAACTTCAGCATCTGTCTCTTGTCCCCTCACTCACTCTTGCTCAGTCACCCCATCTCCTGGAGTGATGCAGGACTCATATTGGGTGTTCCTCTGCCCAGCTGGACTCTTCCTATCCTTTAAGGCTCCACTCACACAGCCCTTCTCCATTGCTGTCTCACGCCCTTTGGCCCCCATGCCATGTTGCTATCCTATCTCCTTTCTCTGCCGATCTGATTCCCACAGCACTCACTACCATCTGACATAGCATATGTTTGACTTACTGCATTGTTTACTGTCTATCTCCCCCAGTGTAAGATAGAAATCCCTGAGAGCCAGCATCTCTGCCTATTTTGTTTACTACTCCGTTCTTAGTGCCTAGAAAAATGTTTAACATGGGTAGGTCTTCAACTATAAATATTTGGCAGTTGACTTGACAAATGCTTTTAGCTACATTTGATATGCCAACAATTCTATAGCTGCACCCTTTTACTTAGGGAGTTTGTCCCAGAATGTATAAGCTTTAAGAATCATATAATTGCTTTTATAAATCAGTATTTTTTTCAATGAAACTTAAGATCCAAAAGGGAAATTAGAGAGCAGAAGTAACCTCCTACCCAATCAGGTTGAGTTTGGTCAGTCAAGATGGATTGAATTAAGGTCTTGACCTTGATTGAGGAAGGACCATAAGGGATGAGATCCTTAAAAGGGAAGTTTGGGTTCAAATTCCACCACTACTACTTACACCCTGTGTGGTCTGACATACACTGTGTAATGTCCACTCAACAGATTTGTAGTGCAGATGATACTTCTAATGTCAAATTCTGCATCTATCACAGTTACCAATGAAATCATATGGAGGCCACATAGTTTTTTTCATGTCAGGCATGACTCTGGAGAATGTATATTACCTTGACTCCAATGCTATAGGCTAAAGACCTATAGTGACCATAACTACGTCTGAATTCCATAGTCTGACTCTAAATTGGAATCATCATCATTTAGGGTAATAGTAAAATTCAATAAATCACATATTCCATAATTTTAAATGCTGAAATCCAAACAATAATAACAATAAAAATAAAAATTGGCCTGTTTCAGTCTGAGGAAACACATATCATGCCTCGATGGTCAAATATCACCACTGTTCATCTACAGCCTTTATGATATGATTTTTGCATTTTTACCTTGTTATAATTCAGAGAAATAATAATATTTTGAACATATAAATTTAAATGAGATAGAAATTTTTCTAATCATTGATAAACATTTTCCAGACTCTAGCCATGTTGATCCATTCATATTTACTCTCTGGCTATGCTTTGCTGCAGTATTCAAATTCAGTAGTCAAGGCAGAGAATGCCTGGGTCACAAAACACAAAATTTTGCTATCTTTTTCTGCAAGAAATGTAGGTTGACCTCTGGTCTATAGAACCAATACTACAACTTACTAGTTGGTAGAAACAAATAGAAAAAGAACCGACATTGACAGGGTCCTGCACCCAGGACGAATATACCCCTGCATCACAGCTGCACAAACTTCACATGTATCATGGCAGGAAGATGGTAACAAAAACATATCTCTTGCTCATAGTCTCTGGATTCTCTTTTTCTCTTTATCTCCTGAGGAAAGTGGGGAAAAAAACACTGTAATATCTCTGAAAAGAAGGCCTACTGGGGTGACCAGATGGCCCAGGAGTTAAAGGCACTTTCACTAAGTTTGATACTATGAGTTTAATACTGTGATAATTTAAAAAAAAAAAGGCCCCCAAAGGGAGTAGTACTGTTAGGAGGTGTGGCCTTGTTGGAGGAAGTGTGTCCCTGTGGGGGTGGGCTTTCAGGTCTCTTTCTCAAGTTTCACTCAATGTGACAGTCAGTTGATTTCCTGCTGCCTCTAGTCAAGATGTAGCTAGCGCCATGTCAGTCTGCATACTGCCACGCTCCCCGTTGTGGTGATAATGGACTGAACCTCTGAAGCTGTAAGCAAGTCACCCCCAGTTAAATGTTTTCCTCATAAGATTTGCTGTGGTCATAATGTCTCTTCATGACAACAGAAACCCTAAGACAAGTATCCAGGTTGCACATTGTGGAAGAAGAGAACTGACTCCCACAGGTTGTCCCGTGACCTTCAAAAGCATAATCTCCACAAACTTACTTAAATGAATAATAAAAAGTAGATAACTGTAATAATGAAAAAAGGAAGGTTCCTGTGAACTCCACAACTTTTTGCCTCACTCTTTCTTTAAGTGGCACTCTGAACCCCATATAGATACAGAATTTAGACTCAAATGCGAATTGTTTTCTAAAATGAATTATTGGAGTTATTTTTTTTCTCCAGAATTGTGGAGGGAGGCAAATGGCTGACCCCAGTGAGGGAAACGGGCTGCCTTGCTCTGACTTAACGCTCTTTCTTTCCCTTTCAGTTCCCCCACTGATTCAACGGCAGGATTTTCCCGGCTTTCTTTTCAACGTCCCCAGTGATTCACTAAATTAGAATTCACTAGTTCACTAAAATAGAAAAGTGTCTTTATTTGTGCAAAGAGTGTGGCAGAATGGGTGAAGGGCAGCTTTGAGAAGGCATTGGGGGAACGTCAGCATATGTACAAAACTGACTCCAGAACCCTTGCTCTACCGTGTCCCCCTTCCCGTTGATAACAGTCCTGATAGACACAGCCCCAACATCCACTCCTGGTCTCGATCAGGTGAACCATCCATATCTGCAGACACACAAAGCTTACTCACCTCTATTATGAGTCTCGTGAAGCTTAGGAAAGACTAAGGACAACCATTCCACTGTACTTCTAGTTTAACTGATGTGTAAGACCTACGTCTTACTCCTACTTCTGCACAGAGGTGCAAAGGTTACATGGAATTGAATAGACAAAAGGCTCCTTTTCACTCCTGCTGGGTTTTAATGGCTTATTGTAATTTTTTCCTTCCTGTAATAAAAACGTGTATAATCGTAGATTATTTCCTAACACCTGACTCAAAATATCCCTGTTATGTGATGTCTGTGTCCTGAGGTCTGTCAGGTATTAGTGGTCTTGGATATTGTCATTATGTTGGAGACTGTATGATTGAGTGAAGACAGTGAAATCCACATGGTAGGTTTTCTAATATTTCTCTGTGGATGATTAAAATTCAGGGAGCAAGTGATGCAGTTCTTCTTAAGGGAAGCCAGCCCAGGGAGATGCTGAGCAGCATGGTAGGCTAGGTGGATATTATGTGTGGTCTCCAGCTCATAGCAGAGGATACATGCCTTCACTCACCCTAACCCCTCTCACTGTTGAACATGCCATTGTGGAATAGGGAGTACAGACTTATCCCTTACTAGTTCTGTGACTTTAGGTAAGTTTTAGAGCCTCTCCGGTTCTCCCGTTTCCTCACTTATAAAAGGGGATGATAATCATCTTTACCTTTGGGGCCTGTAGTGAAGACTAAGTAAGGTAGGTTAATAATATAATAATGTAGCTTTGAGGACTTGCTTAATAATGGTAAGATTTTCTTCTTTCTGTTATGATCATGGTAAAGATAGTGTTTTACTGGTTCCAGGGCAAAGCAGTGTCATTTCTTCTCACTTGAGAAATCCTATGAATTTAGACCCCTTTAAGGACGCAGGAAGCAAGAAGACGTGGTTTAAAGCCTTATCAGTCGTACTGAGGTCAGTTAAGTGGGCGAGGCTGACCGTAAACTTGTGATGCGGCTAAAAGTTGTTTTTCCCCTGAGGCTAGATGTCCTAAATCTTCAAGACTGTTTCCATGGGCCTTCAGCATTTAGTGTAGCAAAGTATCCCACCCGGAAGCATCCAAGGCAGGCCTGTGGGCAATTCTAGATGTTTCAGAAGGGCAATCGAGCATCTAGGAGTACCTAGGAAACACTGACTGGGAAAGCAAGGAGACTCATGTGCTACACCATGCGGAAGAAAAACTGGTGAGACTGTCTTCTGTGGGGTTAGGAACACAAAGCCCAGTGAAAAGGGAGGGGTATTGTTTTGCATTGTGTGGCTTTAGAACCACCCGGCCCGGTCAGGAAAGATTTCAAAGAGAAAACCGGAAACTCAAAGTTAGAATTAATATTTGTCCCAATGGGCTCGCCTCGGTAAAAACTTTCCGTCCTAGCAATGAAGACAATTCTATTTATTAGAAAGGTTGTCTTTCTGGGAGGTATTTGAAGAGAATCTTCATAATGGAGGAGGTAGATTAGCTTCCCAATCTAAATACTCAGATATCTTTTTCTTTTGTCAGGGAGAGGATTATATTTATGTGGGCTCAGAGCATTAAGTTTTTCTCTGTTTTTCAGAACATCTATGTTTACTCATTGGGTCTGAAATATAAATTTATATGTGAGCCCTATCAAAGAAGAAGCTGCTCCACTGAGGGGGGATGTTCTGTGGAGAATGAGAGGGGTTAAAAAGTCATATTTCTCCATCTATGGAAAAAAAAAAAAACATCCCCCATGTTCCTGAAAAGCAAAACAGGGGATGATTCGTATGGAAATTCCAGTCTTGGAGGGAAGTGTGGCAGCCACTTATATGTTGTTGCCTCCCAGCCCCCCAAAGTAGTGCAAAGAGGGGTGAGTTTCTAAGCAGGCAGTTAGTGGACCAGCGAAGCACGACCAATGCCTCAGCTGAAACAAGCAAACAAGGGGCTGAGCATGTTAACATCATTTTCTATCATTTCTATTTGATATGGATTGGCCAGAGAATCTGGGATGCTGGCCATGATGTAGATTCTCAAAATTGATTAGCATTTTTGGGACACTGGAAGCCATTTCTGTGGCATTTCAATGCTGAGTTAAAATTGATTAGTGCTATTCGGGGAAAAAAATGCGTACAAAATTGAAGCACGTCAACCACAGGCTGAGGAGACGATAACGGCTTAGGATCGCATGCGAGATCTGTGGCGCCGAGGCCACGCCAGTGAGCCAGATCCTGCAGGGGACGGTGTAAATGGCTCTGTGAGGTTGTAGATTAGCTGTGAGTCCTCATCCAACACTTAAACTCTACTTGTGACAATGTGTAAAATGGGTTGCATGCCTTTAGGATAAAGGTTGTTGGGTTCTTTGTCATAACATTAATCACCGATAAACCCAGTTCAGTTGTTAATGCGAAGCCAGTATATGATTTTGTAGAAACTCAATCTTAGGCTTGTTGAGGTTTTCGTCCTTTGAATTTTGGTGGTTTTGAGAGTTGCCATGGTAAATGTTTTGCCTTTTTAACATGAGAATGATATCCTGATGATAGTTTTGTAATTTCTTGATCCCTTTTTAGTTTTCTGTTTGCATCCTCGGTTTGTAGAGCCACTGTGTTCCTTTCCTGTTTATCAAACACAGGCAGAAAGTTAAGCAGTGAAGTGTAGCAGGGCACATCTCAGAAGAATGGGACCCTTCAGAGGTCAGCTTTTCTTGTCAATAGCTGACATTTAGCCATTTATTTCCGACACTGCTGATGATGTTTTTTTGAGATAGTCGAGAACTGTGCTGGTATGCAATTATTTTCATAATGAGATGCAAACATGCAAATACAGTAGCCCGTGCCAGTTCTTTGGAGGGCCTTTTGTCAGAATATCAGCCATTATGAGACTTTGATAGATACCGTGTCACTACTCAGAGGCGGAGAGCGGCTAGCTTCGAATGGAGCAGCTATGACGTGATATCTCTGGATGCTAATTAGTGAGAACCTTTAGTGGTAATAAATGAGCAGGTCATTTGGCGTTTTTCTCAGTAAATTCTGACAGCTTCATTGAACCAATTGTATCAACAAGACTTGGCAGTAGATGCGACAACTCTATCTTTAAAAATATGATAAAAAACTATACGATATCTTTTCAATGCAATATTTCATGTTTGTGTGTTTTTGAAATATACATGTATGCATACATACATCCATGGATATATGTGATATATATGCATACACACACACACACACACACACACACACACACATATATATATATATATATATGCTTTTGTCTCTGTCTTGAAAGAGAGGTCATCACAGGTGTTGAGTGGGTGATTGCTTGAAGAATTGTATTTTGTGGACTATTCTGTTTGATAATACATGATTTCTTAGGACTCACATAGTAATTATGTCCCTGGAAGTTCAATGACGAAGTGACTTTTGAGATACAAATGAATGCAACCCAGCCATTCTTCTCAGGTCTGGAGGGGAACAGGTGGTGAGACACAAAGATGAATAAAAAATTCCATACTATGATGAGAACGGTGCTGAGGTCTGCACCGGGGCAACCCGTCGCCAAGGTCAGCTTCTCAATTCCTAGTTATTTTTGCTTCCTTTGATGAAGAGGGCAGTGGGTGCCACAAGGGTCGCTCTAGACTCCGGTGTCTAGAGGATTATGTGAAATAAATAGGAAGATGTGCTCCTAACTGCCTCCATGCCATCAAGCCTTCTGGTACACACATGATGTTCTCAATGGTGAGCTGCAGGGAAACAGATGGGGTTAGCACATGCTTAGGTTGGCAGCTCTTCTCTCTTCTAGCCCATCATGGCTCTCAGGACACGGAGGTGCACTTGACAGAAATCTTCATATAAGTAGAAATCACAGTTCCACACGGGCAAAAACCATTTGGTCATCCGTGCAATCCCGATACCAATTTACTACTGTATAGAATCCATTGACAGGTAGCCCCAGACATGATAAAAATTGAAAGAGTTTGTTTGGGTGGAGAGGAAGCCACGGAGCAGGCAGCGTTTAGCTGGGTTAGAGAGAGGCCCTGAAACGTGTGTGAAAGGAAGAGCTTTAACAGGCAAAGGTGGGAGGGGACTCAGCAAGGCTGTGCTTCCCTGGTCTACCCCCTGCAAGGCCCCTACTTAGTAGGAGTTTCTTCTTTGTTAGTTTTAGGTTTCCCCTTACTTCAAATATCGAGGCACTTCTTAAAGAATTGCCTCAGGTAAAATTTGGTTATCCTTGCAGATCATTAAGTTATAAAGCCTCATTTGGTCTAACTGGCCTCATCTGTTCAGAGGTTCTTCACATCTACTGTCCATTTTTATTTATTTTAATTTTGAGTCCTTCTTTACTTAGCATATGAGTTTGGAAACAGGGAGCAGAGTCTCGCCATGTATCCAGGGTCGCATTTGAACTTGTTGTTTAGGACAGATTAGTCTCAAGCATGCAACCATTCTTCTGCTTTTGCCTTTACAGTACCAAGGTTATAGGTAGCACCGTGTCAGCACGTCCTGCTTTCTGTTTTGCTTATTCATTTATATTCGAGGCAAGGCCATGTTATTTTGCTCAGACTAGTCTTGAGCTCCTTATCCTCTTGTCTTAGCCTCCCCTTAGTGAGTGTTGAGATTATAGACCTTAACTACCACACCTGGTCCATTTAAATTTATTTTAATGTTCTACACCATGTAGTCATTTAAAAATTAATGGGTAATTATGAAGAGTCAACTTCTCATTGCTCCCGATTTCGTTTTCTGAAGCAATGACGTCTTTGATGCTCATACTACCATCAATTGAGAACCTAGAACAGCAATTTCTATCAGCACTTGTCTGTTGATAAAACTTTATCTGTTCTTCCAGCTGCATAATAATGTTCCATAGGTTATTCTTTTCCCCAGTTAGTTGGTTACCATGTCCTGTTAGTTCAGAGTTTTGTCTTAATGTGGTTTCCGTACAAGAGGTGCTGGGCTCCTTATGTGGACAGCTAGTTAGTCTTTGTACTGGCGAAATAAATCGATCAATTCTTTCTCGAACCCAATTTAAAACATCCTCATCAGACTCTTCAAACCCTTGTCTGTTACAGGCTTTCTGGGCTATGTGTAGTTGAAGTTGCATAGCCAAATGCTGATGTTTCTGTCTGACAATGTCTACAACATTACAAGAGACAACTGCTCCTCCGTTTGTTTCAATCAATTTTGTGTGGCTTGTGTCTTTGGTTTCTTCCATTTTTTTGGTTGAGAAGGGAAGAAGCAAAAGTGTGCCAACTAAAAGATGAACTGAAAAATGACTTTACATAAGAAAAGGAGCCCTGAAAATGCAGTCTTTAAAAGAATTTATGGTAAATCCTTACGAGTGGAGAGTTTTTGAAGAGCCCTTGTATTCCAAGAGAAATACCTGCTGCTGTGCCTGGGAAGATTCCAGGAGTGTGAAGACACCACTGTGGGGCTGCTTTTCTTTTCTTCTCATGCTTTTTTTTTGCATAACACGATTCCCAGGCTTCAAAAATCCTGAAATAAAAACCAGCCACCCAAGGGACTGACCATGTTTCACAAAGTTATCAGACTGTCTATCGCAATTATAAAAATGAAATATTTGGTTCGGCGGTGGCATCGAATCAAAGCTTCTGGCCCCAACAGTGTTAATAGGGATGGCTTTGGAGTGAGTCCAGGTGTTGAAAGGACTGATCCACTTCATCATTCCACCACTGGACTGGAACTCTGTCCAGATGCCAGACAAATGACACATTATAGTTCCAGATCAGACATGGATGTCCCGAGGTCTCTCTGACCATCCAATAGGTACCCAGGAACTCTTGTAGATTTTGATCCTGCCCTGAAAAATCTCAGCTACAGCAGTAGAACCCTGGCAGAATGCTGAGAGATTATGGCACCCAGATCGCTGCACTTCAGAGACGACTCGGAACTACTTTACAATCAGGTTCACCTGCCTCCCAGTATCATACTGGAGTGAGAAGACAATTGTCAGATCATACTATCATGAGGAGAAAGCATTTACTGAATTTTAAACAGATTCCTTTTGTAAATAAAAAAATAATGGTGAAGGAAGGAATGTAAAATATGTTATCGAATGCTGGGTGCATAACTGAGAAGCAAAAGGAACTATCTAAATATAAATTTTTAAAATTTAAGTCACAGAAAAAATTTAATGGAAGTTCATAGTAGGATCTGGTAGTATAGGTGTTCCCACTACCCATGAGACTGAAGAAGGATTGCAAGGTGGAAGCTTGCCTAGGCTACCCAGCCTGGGTAATTTAGTGAGATTTAGTCGCAAAATAGAAAATTAAAAATGGCTGGGGATATAGCTGAAGATAGAGGGTTTCCCTGGTAGGTGCAATATCCTGAGTTCCTTCTCCAAGACTACAGAAAGAAAACATGAATTTCTCTACACCCAAAGTAAACAGTGGCTGGCAGAAGTCTCAACAGTAACCAGAAATAGAGCTGTACGAATGACCTGCTTTTGGAGGTAAAACTGGATACTCTAAAATGAAGGTTGTAGCCGGGCGGTGGTGGCGCATACCTTTAGTCCCAGCACTAGGGAGGCAGAGGCAGGCGGATCTCCGTGAGTTTGAGGCCAGCCTGGTCTACAAAGGGAGTTCCAGGATAGGCTTCAAAGCTACAGAGAAATCCTGTCTCAAAAAAAATAAATAAATAAATAAATAAAATGAAGGTTGTGAAGCCAGATCACATACAAATAAGATGAAGGAATTAGGAGATCAAAACTTCAATGGAGAGTCATTGACGGCCATAGAATCTGTCCTTAGTTGTTTTAAAAATATGACCATATAGGTGTCATATGGGAGAGAATTAATTTTGTTTGGGATGTGATTGAAGGTCAGATTCAACTCTCTCGAACTTACAAAGGATTGGTTCAGTGTGGGAAAGATCTCCTACAGGTTCACTATTACGGCAGTTTTAGGATCAACGACTTGCCACAGGTTTGGCCACGTACTTAGGATATTGGAGCCATTTAGCTACAAAGTCCTTATCAATCTGCTGGTGATTTTAGTTCTATGTTTTGGTGTGGTTGAAACATTCCCCGGTAAAGGGCAAACCAAACTGATTTCTCAAGAAATAAATTAATCAGAAATGCCACGCAGTTTGCCTAGTCCTCTTAGACTACTTGCTTAGCTGGAAGCCAGAGTCTCTAATGCATCCAACACAATCATGCCGTGGGGCTGGATTTCAGTCATCAGAGTGCTGACCTGCGCTCCTCCTCCTTCTTCACCTTCCTCACCCCATCACTTCCCTAGTCTCAGTCTTGTTATCAGCAAACGTGCAATGTTGCTGCTGACACAGACTGCTAACCTTGAACATCTGGCTTCATCTTCGGGAACTGAGGGTGGATCATGAGCAACTTGGTGGTTCGTCCCGAGCACATGGACGCGGATCCTACCGGGACTCTTTCTCCCTTCCCGTGTCAGCTCGGAGTGTCATTCCTGCCAAGCTCTCTGGTTTGGTACTATGCCAGCATACTGGGGAATATTCAGTCAGTTAAATGTGGAACGGAGGATAAATGTGCATCCCGCATTCATTCAGTTCCACAGAAAACCACTTCGTCTGATAATTCACAGTCCTAATCAAGATGGTGGAAAGGACAAAAATTAGCATCACCAAGCGTGAGGAACATGGTGCCATCAGGAGCGAGTGGAAGAGTTGGGGTTGTTTTTCCTCTTTAGAAAGATCTGACGTTCCCTGTTAATTATGAGCTAGTTTTCCTATTCTGGACACACATATCTCTGACTGGTTGTCAGGGATTCTATAGCAATAAATTATACTCTGAAGTCTCTACTTCCGGAGATTTCCATTTCAGGGGAAAATGAAAAGGATGCCATCAGACATTGCATTTCAGGGTGATAATTGCGCTTCTCAGGTGGTTAAGAAAGAGATGATCTACAAATAGTAATTAAAAGTTGTGCCCTAGGGGAATGGCGGTGTCAGGCATGGAACTCAAGCACGCGAAATGCGAGACTTTAGCTTGACCTTCCACCACAGTCTTCAGTGTCATAAATTCTTAGCATATTTATACATCAATATTTGGAGATGACAACCGACGATGCATTAAACAGGGAAAAGGGAAGATCCATCCAGGCAGGTTAAACTAGCCCTTGGATGACATAGTATCGTCTCGTAAGTGGTTTAAAGTTATTGTGACATGAATACACCTAACTCATGCACACGTTCATTTGTCCTGTTAGAGGCATGCGTCTCGGGGGAGGAGAAGACAGTGAAGCCCATCTTTGCCCCGATACATTAGGAGAGGTTAAAAATGCTCAGGTTGAAAGATGGTGATCCCTGGCCAATGTGGCCTCATATCTGTGCATATTCTGCCCCGAGGGGATTGATGGTGGTGCATGGGAAGCAATGCATCTGGGATGACTTGATCCCACAGTCCTGCTAAGCTGCCTTGCGGGAGCAGAGTTTCTTCCCCTCCCTGGAAGCAGGAAATGGTTGTCTCATTTTATCCAGAGTTCTACTGGAATGCTTCCGGCACTTTGTTTCGGTCATCTAGCTGGCCTCCTCATTTGTTCAGGGTCATGTGTACCTCAGATTTTGAAGGAAGTTACATTCTTTCCCATGCTTGGCAGATCTAAGTAAAGCCCACATTTACGACTTGAGGATAGACTGGGTATGATTGTCTATCTTCTGCACGCCCCGGAAGAGGAGAAAGATAAAAAAAAATTGCAAAGGTATGCCCCCCCCCTCAAGAGAGTCACACTAGCTTGAGAATTTCATGCACAAAATGGCAGAAATTGTTCCGACACAAGCATGTGCAATATGGTGCCGAAATCTTGAGAAGCCAGTATTTTAACCAGGTCCTGTAGACCAAACAGGCAACTTGCTATTCAGAAGAACAGAGGAGAAAATTCTATGGAGTAGAAACAGAGAAAAAAGTAAATTTGAGACTTCCTAAGTGGCTCTTAGGAAAGATCAAGAAGCTAGGAGACTCAGGCATCAAGTCAAATTATGGCAGGCAGCATGTAGCAGTTACCACACGACATGAGTGGATGCTAGGAGATACTAAATAGAAGCAGCCTTTAGAAAAGAGCTTTCGTATAACTGAATGACAGGAGTTTGCAGAGGCAAATTGTCCTAAATGATAGGAGAATCTTGTCTCCTGATTATAGGAAGCCATGAGCACAGCCTGTCCTCAGTGACTTGGGAGGGCTCAGCTATGTGGACCAGAAGATTGTGTTCTTTGACTTCGATGCTATTTTGCAATGACCTGGATGTAGTCATCAGAACGTACGAGATGACTGCCAAGGATGGTCATTCACATCAGTCATCGGCAGTCCCTTTGTCATCACCAGATGGTGCCCATCAAACACTAAGAACACACAGATTTAATGAAGCCCTTGTGCTAAGGCTACCAGAAGCAGCTGGGTCCCAGGCAGGGCTTGCGATGATAATTTGTTGCTAGAGCATGGTGAGATGCAACATGAGGTGATCTTCTCCAAGGAAAACCAGGAATGGTGATGGTCTCCAGACAAGGGAGATTAGCAACCCTGGAAAGTGGCAGCTCACTGCAAAGACAAAAATGTGACTAAGCTTGGTTAGCCAATTTCTGGGTGGAGAGGGCAAACCTGACCAAATGGCTGGGTGAGGCAGAGATGAACATAGCCTAGGCTGCCTCTGAAGAACATGGGCAGGCACCAGCTGGGTGGAGTGGCACAGCTCTACACCCCTTTGACAGTTAGAGCCAAATGCCACATGCGCAGCTTCTTAAAACATGGGCGATTATGATTAGAGAACAGAGACTTTCCTTAGTTTGCTGATTGTAATTTCTAGAGAAGGGGTTCGGTTTTGCCCTTTGCCCTTCTGATAGTATTGCTAAGAACCACAGAAAAAAAAAGGCCCTAGTCCTTATTGCCCCCTCAAGACCTTGTGAGCATCGATTCCAGAACTTACCATGCACTTGTGTTTTTATGTTTGTCACAGAAGAATGTGGGACCAGAGAAAGACAATCCTATTATCAATCTGTTCCCTGAGTCACACCTCTCAAGGGGCCCTTCTGTAGGCCTGAATAAAGTGTATAATCCCAAAGTGTAGAGAGTATCATTTTAAGCTGAGATTTCTAAAAAAAAAAAAAAAAAAAAAAAAAAAGCCTTTGGTTTTTTTCTCTTATACATTCTATTAATTCCTCTGTAAAATCTTCCCCTTTCGATATAGACTATGTCACCTGGTCCCTGCAAACCAAACTTTCTGGCTACAAATTCTTAGAGTTCATCTAGGCTTCGTCTATGGTTTAGTGATGGCTACTTGACAATATAATGTTCAATGTTTTCACACCAGTTTCTGGTTTTCATTTCTTCCCAGTCTAATTCTGTATTTTGAGCACAGAAGAAGAGGCTGCTGAAATATTTGTGTACATCAACCTGTTCATTTCATGAAACACTGAGGAAATATACACTAACGAATAGATTCACTCCATGTGAAGAATGGAATGTAGGTACTTCTTTTGATTAGTAATGTAGAGGAATGTCAATTTCTTGTGGTTTTAAAGCTTTACTTTTTGTCTTGAGATAAGTCTTCCACTGTATCCCAGAATGGTGTCTCCAACGTCCTTCCCCAGATTTTCTCATGCTGGAATTACAGGCATGGCTACACCCAACTTAAGAAGGATAGCTTCTTGTACACATCTATTTTGCATCTTTCTTTAGCGAGGTAGCTGTGTATTATCGGGAACCATAGGCTCCTTCCCAACTTCCCTTTTCCTATTTGATATGATACATCAGAGAAGTAGAAACAAACCTGGCTTTTGTGCTAAGGCTGTTGTTAATCATCTGACAGATGGCCTGAAGGCTCCCCCTGTTTATACCCTTCCTTTACCTCTCACCTGTATCTTTCTGTTCCTAACCTGAGTTAGAATAAAAAAGACTCCTACAGAGTGGGTGTTGATAATGGAACAGGAGTCCTTAACTAAAGGCTTGCTCAGGTGAACAATCCCAGGAGGAACCCTCCAGCTTGATGCACACATGGTGCTCCACGGTAGTAGAGACAACCTGCTTCACTGACTCCTTTCTCTGTCTTTTGGTAGTCACCCATGACTCTGGTATCCAACATCAGGCATGTAAGGACAACTCAGTACCTGGGTATTCTGTCTTGACTGCTCTAAAGGTCTGCTCCCATCTTTAATCCAAAGCAGCTAGCTAGCACTGGCCTTGTCTGAAGGACAATGGTCATCTTGGTCAGACCTGGTCCTATCCTCTTTTCATGTGGAAGCCATTCTACTGACCGCTACCTATTTTCTTCAGACAGTATCTAGCCAACTTTCTATCCTTAACATCCTTAAGGACTTCTGTTTTAGATTGATCCTCCCTAATTGTAGGACAGTCTCCAGGTTAAATCCCACATCCTTTCTAGAATGTCCAAGGCCCTCCACAGTCTGCCCTAGCAATGATTGTGAAGCTCTGACAGATTTCCACAGGCAGGGTCATTTCAAAACGATCCAAGTTTGTTCTAGAGACTCCGGAAGTCACAATCTGTGGAGGTATACCTGGCAAGGGTCTTTGTGTTGCTGTGATAAGGCAGAAAGCACTATAAGGTGAGATAGGGGGAAAGGCAGAGAGAAGAGAGAACTCTCCACTTTTGTAACTCACTCTTGAGATAGCTAACTCGTTCTGGTGATATACCTTCAACCGCTTCTGAGACTGGGTGTTCCTTTGGCCAATAAACACCCCAATGTCTTATTTCTACCATTACAGTTACATATAGATAAGAATTTTGAAAGGGTTATTCTGGTGCTAACCATAGCCGCTGGCTACAGTTCTCCATCCAACATATTCTTTTCCCTTCTCTGTGGTGTATGTCTCTGCTCACCTACATGGGTATCCTATGAGATGTTCAGGCCACCTGAAATGCCATCTCCTCCATTTTCCCCATAAGATCCTCTCCCCTCCCCTTCTTTGCACACTGTGTCCCTCCACTTCATGCTCGTCAGGAGACACTTGGGAAATGTTACACAGCTGGACAAGGCAAGGAGCTAATGAGAAGGTCGCCCAAACATTCCAGGCCACACCACCACCTGCAGAAGCACCAACTTAGAGTCATACTACCTGGAAAAGTCAAACAGTCAAACGACCTGCCAGGAAGGGTGATGGAAGCCACGCCTTTAGTAACTACTATCTCATCTGTGACAAGACCCCCCCCATTACTTGAATATCATTTCTCTGAAAACTGGCCTTGATGTCTAGTAATTCATCCACAGAGCTAGCTATTTAGTGGAGGGATTTTTGTCTTCTTTCACTGGTCTGCATTTCTGTCCTTCATGGCTTCATCACACCGCCTTGAAGATTGCCACCCTACGGTATTTTGAGGTCAACGAGACATTTGTCTCTTTCAAAGTTATTCGACCTCTCTGGTCCTTACATTTCTTTTAATTTCTAATACTTGAATGGATCACAGTTTTAAAGAATGGGAATAATGGGTAACAAGACTCCACTAATTGTGCAAATAAAGAGCCCTAAGGATTTAGGCTTGACATTCATGGGTTTTCTGGTATTGGCTGCTATTTTTCACTATCACATGTGTGTGCGTGTGAATTCTTTGCACAGCATAGACCCACATATACTTTAAAAAAAAACTGGACTCCTCTATGTCTTTGCAAATTGGTGGCTGTGCTCAGTATTTTGTGCAATGGCTGTTTTGTCCCAACTGGGGCTGCTCCCTGTGAGCTGGCCCCCATCACTGCTGGTAGGTAACTATGTGATATATAACTTGCAAGCAGCCCTGCTGTTTGTTACTGGCAATTAATCTCTCCGGTGCCTTTCTTCCATTCAGACTGAGCCTTTATGTTCTAAATCCAGCTATTCTAACGCTCCCCACTTGTGCTGCGTAGAAAAGGCTCAGACTGACAGATTATCGCAGGGCAGTTAAGCATGTAATTGCTCAAATGAGTTAAAATCCCTTCAAATATCTGTCTTTGTACCTCATCACACCACTTCACGGACTCAAATATTTGACAATTGATGAAGATAAACTAAAGGGGCCTTCATTAGCTACCAACCACCGTGAGAAGCGGCTTTCAGCGAAAGGCTGGTGAAATTTGGAACTTATTATCTCCTTCAAAACTGCAGGAAGGCAGAAAAATACTTCAGCAAACTTTAGAATAGAGAAAGCTAGACGCTTCGCAAGGAGGCTGGGGTCAGGAAAAAGAAAGTTTGCAGCTCTAAGGCTGCACTTGTGAAACATGCAAGGTAGACTTGCAGATGCACTCATCCAATAAAGCAAGGGAAATATTATCCCCGACTCATAGGCGTTCCCATTCATGGCTGCATGTTAAACTCCGAGGTGATTACAGGAACAGAGAGAGGGTGGCGGAAATCCAGCGCAGAGCAGAGGTTTGTGGGAGCTGCCAGGAGCACTTGTACTGAAGTTCTAGAATAAAGTCAGGTGCCGGGCTGAGGCATCGTCTTGAGAAATGCATGGCACTTTGCTCTGGCATGAACTTCAGCCATTGTTTTGACTTCCAGGGACCTCACTGCTCTGTTCTGATCCGATGCCAAGGAAAACAGGTGGTGACATGGCCACCAGGCACAGGGAAATAGAGGACACCCAGGTTTGGAATAACATGTGGCTTGTGCCTTTCTGCTGTGAAAACGTCCAATTTTCATCTGTGCCATCAAATCGGGGTCTATTTTTTTTCTATGAGAAAAGTATATGTACAGAGCTAGTTGTTATTATATAAAATAAAATAGCTGACGTTTTCTTCTCTGTAATTTATAGGTAATGTGAGTTAGAACATATGTAATATAAAATAGTCAAAACTCTAAAACAGTATATGTAAAAATACAACAATATTTTGGAGAATTCTCTTTCCTTTGTAGAGACTTTGGTTCTTAGCCTAATTTGGCTGGGTTGAGCAGCTCCGAAGGCAGCACTAGGACAAGCTGCCTCAAGTTCCAGCCGTGGTCTATGCCACACAGACCCACACAAGCCAGTTCCAGCCACACATGCCCTGACCAAAACATTACTGTTCCACTGATCAAATAATAGGACTTTAAATGACGGTAGTGAGTGGATGGCCTTGAGTGGGGTGGGGTGAATCCTAGCATGATATTATATTGCTGGCGTTTGTTTGGACAGAACCATCCAAAACAAATAAGACATACTTCAGGAAGAAAATTGTATCAACCCATGTTGAACTTTATGCCCTGGGCATTTTGTATTTTAATCTACCTATCACCTCTTTTTGCCATGTTTCCCTCCATGAGCAAGCAGTCATCCACACATTCGGGCTGCATGAAAGTTCACATGGCATTCTGACATGCTTTTATATGGACAATTTGATTTCGTTTCAACCTTAAGGCTTTGGATAGCAGACTATTTGAAAAACTACTTCTGGTTTTAATGGATGAGCAATGACAAAATGATCATGTAGAGTTAGCAATATAAACAGGATGTGCCAGATCAATGGGCTGTCAGGCCTTAATTCTTTTTAAATCAGGAGAAGTGCATAATTTGTAATGTTAAATGTTTTACTTTATAGTTCATATATATGATGTTTTTAGCCACATAGAAATTGCTAAGACAATCCCATTAGGTTTTAAGGCAGAATGTATATATTTAAGGTATAACACATATGGGCAAATAATTACTATAATCAAATTAGTAAGGTATCTATTACTTCATGTAGTTATAATTTTTATGTGTGGTAGGAAACAAAATATATAAAGTTAGAAAAATACATAAAATTAACTAAGCATTCCTCAGGCATATTATATACTGTTACAATTACCTATTGGATCAATTAATTAATATAGGAGTTATTGCTATATGCAATGTTAAAATCTAGATAGTTGTTATAAAATGGTTGCGGATAAAATATTAACTAGATATTTATGTGGATAAAATATTGACTAGAGTTGAATGTTTTAAAAGATATTTTAAATACATGAAATAGAAGTACTGAGGATATTATAATTCTATACCTCACAGAATTTGAGGCAAACATTGATATCATTGGCCAAAATAACTTAAATGATGCATATTTACATGACAAATTGTCAGTTACAACCCCTAGACTAAGTAAACCCAAGGCAATGAACAAGTGAGGCCAGTGTCTTCAAAGAAGAGCCACATTTAAGAAATTTATCACAGCTTGTAGGTTGAATTGAAACCCAGCTACTAACTTTGTCAACTGACAATTTGTCATGTAAATATGCAAAAGTATAATAACATTAACGATGAATCACCTCAATTCCAGACATATGAATAATGTATATAAAAGAAAATATATTAGATAAATCAAGACACTCTTATTAAACACCTCCAGGAGCAAAAGCTTGTTCAGTTAGGAAAGTAGGAACCATAGTAGCCACAGTGTAGTGTGGCTTCTCCTGGTCCTCCTAAACCATTCTTTTTATAGCAGCCATGATGTCACACTGACACACAGACTACAACACCTTTTAAAACAACTGAAATATACACATAAAATGAACTTCTATTTTGGGGCAATCATCAAAGAAGAATATGACAAAAATAATATGAGCAAAGGCAAAGAACAATAGACCTAAGGAGCTATTGGTTTAATAGGTATGAACAACTAAACACATTAAGTAGATAAAATAACAGCAGTTTCAATAATTACATAAAGATAAACTATTCCCAAACTTACCAAAGGAATAAAATTGTTGCATTTTACAAAGAAAACAAAATGACCATATTGTGCATGGAAAATCCACTTTGATATAGAGGTATAAGTTACAATAGAATTCTGGGAAATACAGCATACATGTAGCTCTGGAAAGAAAGCTGCAGCAGGGAAGGGTGGTGCTTAAGAGGCAAAGATTTCATATAAGGAAATATCAGGGATTTAAAAAGAAATTTGTATAATCCTAAGTGTAGCATTCCAAAAAGGAAACAAAACAAAACTAACAATAGATTTTCAAAACATATAAAACAAAACAGAAGAAGAAGAAGAAGAAGAAGAAGAAGAAGAAGAAGAAGAAGAAGAAGAAGAAGAAGAAGAAGAAGAAGAAGAAGAAAGGAGAAATATACCATATTGTGGGCAATTAAAAAAACTTCCCAAAAGTTCAAAATGGTTGAAATAATACAAAATATTTTTCATGACCACAAAATAGAAACCAATAACAATGATGTCTGCAAAACCTGGAAATTACTAAATATTAAGCAACATATTTTTAAATAACTCGGGGTGGAAGAGGAAGTAACAAAAGAAAGTAATAAAGTTTGGGTCAAAAGGACAGAAATTGCCTAATTAAGAAAGGACAAGAAAAGAAATATGAACAATTTAACATATATTTCCCAAAGAACAAGGGCTTGCAAATAGATGTGATATACTCAGTATCATATGACACTAAAAGACACACACACACACACACACACACACACACTCACACCCAAGTCTGTCAGAGCAGTTGAAACACTAAAGACTGAGGTGTGGACTGGGACCTCAGTGCTGGTGGCCCTGCCACTGGCAAGAGGACTGTGGGAAGCATGCGGCAAAGGTAAACAGCCTCTTAGCGAACCGCATCAGCACTCAGGCTTCCTGGTATTTATTCAAGTGCGCTGAAAACCCAGGCTCCCACCAAAACCTGTGTACCGTGTTTGTGCCAGCTTGGTTCATAATTAACCAAACTGGAAGCTACCTATGACCTTGAAGAGGGATGGAGAACCACACACTTAAAAAGGCGCGATGGTTCATGTTTGTAATTCCAACCCCAGGTAGATGGAGGAGGAAGGAGAGAGGAGGGGAGAGGAAAGAGCAAACACTGTGTTTAGATGCTATCACACTATGAAAAAGGTAAAATTACAATACAGCCGGTGGGGGGCGGGGAGAGATAAGAAGGCGATGATGACATAATATTGGTTGAATTATGAGAAAACTCAGAATTGAGAGCAGAAAGAGTGGACCTGAGCTAAATTGCAAAGTCTAGCTAACATAAATGCACTAATACTGTTTTGTGAAACATTCGAGTCCATTACCAGTGATGCAGTTTCCAAAACAGAATTAACTAGAGTGAGGAGAAACGAAGTTTAGAGAATGTTGTCTTTTCCACCCAAGTTTCCAGCAAGAATTGCTCTAAAAATCTATTCTTTAGGAAACTCGTGATATGTAATTATAGAAATGTTTATTGGAAATGACAGAAGACGGAAAAAGTATATGCCCCCAAATTTTTAAATGAATCATATAAACTTTTACCTTTACAACAGAAAACTAGAGGAAATTAGAAAACCAGCAAGCAGAATCCAGCAATGTATAAAAATATACTACAACCAGATAGGTTGTACTAGCAATAAACAACTACTTCAAAATCTAACTACTAAATTAACCATATCAATAAACTAAAAGAGAGTATCATTATTTTAATGTGAAGAAGTTATTTAGGACATCTTCGACATTCTTTCTTGCAGTCCACTAAGATCCCTAAGAAAACATCCACAGTCAGATAAAAGATGCCCATGAAAGCCTATAGCTGATCCTACACCTGCTCATTACTCTCCCTTAAATGGAGAAGACAGGAGAAGGCCCTCTTTTAACACCCCGATTTAATATTTGTACTAAAAACAACTGTTCCTGGTTTTGGTTGTGAGCCTAGCCCTTAATGGCTGAGCCATCTCTTCAGCCCCCAAAAGATTCCTAAACAGTCTATTAAAGCAAGACAAAAACAATGCAATAAAACCAAACTGATTTTTTTTAAATTAATCTTTCTTTACTTACTTGGCAAAACAGATATAGAAAACCTTATGGAATCTATAAGTAAGCTTTTGAAATTAATGATGGCTATAACTATTCTCACTGTCTAAACCAATATCTAAAGATCAGTTTTATTTACACTACTTAAGAGTGCCCACAAGAAAAATTAAAACTAAAACTCTGTAGGATAGAATTAAAAGAAATCAAATTTTTAGATTTAATAAGTCAAGGATGTTATAAGATGAAAAATGTAAACCATGAACGAAAGAACGAAAAAGGAAAACAGAGCATTTTCTTTTTTTTTTTTCTTTTTGAGTTCTAGGATTCTCTAGTTTATTTTGTGAGGGTGATGCCAGAGAGGTGTGACCAAGCAGAGAAGACTGTCCCTAGATGTGGGAGGCAACATGGGGAGAACCCTTGTCTTAGACTAAATAAAAAGGGAAGAAGTATAAAGTAGGCTGAGCACGGGCTTCTCTGTTGATGATACAATGTAACAAACCCTTCCGGCTCCCAGATACAATGTAACAAACCCTCCCGGCTCCCGGCTCCACATCAGGATGGGCTGTACCCTCAAACTGTGGGCCAAAATAAACCCCTCTTATTGCTTCTAACCACCCTATCCCTGGACTGTTTCTGTGGCAATCCTGAGTTCCTGCCAGCACACCCTCCCCCTTATCCAGGCACTGGGTTTGCTATTTGGAATTGTGTGGAGGTTTTACCTAGCACTCTCCCGCTTGGGGTGGGGACAGGACAGTGAAGGCATGTTTTCATTTGCTTACTGGCACTTGGCTGTCGCCTTGGGAAGCAGTCCTTTGCCCACTTCTGCCACTTCTGATTACTCTCTGCTAGTCTACATTTTTTCCTCCAAAAACTCTACCAAAGAACTCCTACAGCTGATAAACACCTTCAGTAAAGTGGCAGGATACAAGATCAACTCCAAAAAAATCAGTTGCCTTTTTATACACTAAGGATAAGTAAGCAGAGAGGGAAATCAGAGAAGCATCACCTTTCACTATAGCCACAAATAGCATAAAATATCTTGGGGTAGCTCTGACCAAAAAAGTGAAATATCTATTTGACAAGAACTTTAAGTCTTTGAAGAAAGAAATTGAAGAGGACACCAGAAAATGGAAGGATCTCCCTTGCTCTTGGATTGGGAGGATCAACATAGTAAAAATGGCAATTCTACCAAAAGCAATCTATAGATTCAATGCAATCCCCATCAAAATCCCATCAAAATTCTTCACAGATCTGGAGAAGACAATAATCAACTTTATATGGAAAAACAAAAAACCCAGGATAGCCAAAACAATCTTATACAATAAAGGAACGTCTGGAGGCATTACCATCCCTGACTTCAAACTCTATTACAGAGCTACAGTATTGAAAACAGCTTGGTATTGGCATAAAAACAGAGAAGTCGACCAATGGAATCGAATAGAAGACCCTGACTTTAACCCACAAACCTATGAACACCTGATTTTCGATAAAGGAGCTAAAAGTATACAATGGAAAAAAGAGAGCATCTTCAACAAATTGTGCTGGCAAAACTGGATGTCAATCTGTAGAAGAATGAAGATAGATCCATATCTATCACCATGCACAAAACTCAAGTCCAAATGGATGAAAGACCTCAATATCAGTCTGAACACACTGAACCTGATAGAAGAGAAAGTGGGAAGTACTCTACAACACATGGGCACAGGAGACCACTTCCTACGTATAACCCCAGCAGCACAGACATTAAGGGCCTCATTGAATAAATGGGACCTCCTGAGACTGAGAAGCTTCTGTAAAGCAAAGGACACTGTCACTAAGACAAAAAGGCAACCCACTGACTGGGAGAAAATCTTCACCAACCCCGCAACTGAAAAAGGTCTGATCTCCAAAATATATAAAGAACTCAAGAAACTAGACTGTAAAAGGCTAATCAACCCAATTATAAAATGGGGCACTGAGCTGAACAGAGAATTCTCAACAGAAGAAGTTCAAATGGCCAAAAGACACTTACGGTCATGCTCAACTTCCTTATCGATCAGGGAAATGCAAATCAAGACAACTTTAAGATACCATCTTACACCTGTCAGAATGGCTAAAATCAAAACAGAGCATTTTCATTGGACAGGACTCACAATTTTGTTAAGACATCATTTGCCTCTTAACTGAATCATAGTCAGTGAGATCCAAATAAAAATCCCAGACTGTTTTTCTTGCTAGAAATGAGCAAATTGCTTCTAAAAGTGTATATGGAATACGAACGTTTTCTGAGCCTTGAACTATTTTATGAAGGCGTAAGTCACGAACAAGGCCACACCAGTTTGGAGTTATGATTAATAGGGTGTTATTTATTTAAAGGGGAAAAACTTACAGAACACCTTCCCAGACAACAGCCATCTGCACAACCAGGAAGGGAGTCTAGTCTCCGGCAGAGCAGGAAGTGAAGAGAGTGAGCAGAGGAAATAGCCGCTTTTTTAAAGGGAGAGAGACCACGCCCCAATGGGCGGGTATCACAGCAGCTATTGGTTGGAGGGGCGGAAGGACCTCCCGCAACACCTCCCCCTTTTGTTTAAGTAAGAAAGTTCTAAACCTACTATGAAATTATATACAATAAGTACAAATATCCTATTCTAACTAGCTTAGGTCTTGTATAATAAATAACTTGGCCAAGTCATGAGAGAAAAGTAACTACATTTATATAGTCTTCAACCCCATCAAAGATCTGAGAAGGGAAATAATG
>NW_026067945.1:5203974-5308975 GCF_014885135.2 Alexandromys fortis | reverse complement strand
TCTTATCTGTTGCTTTCATTGGTTAATAATAAAGAAACTGCCTCGGCCCTCATAGGACAGAAAATTAGGTAGGTGGAGTAAACAGAAGAGAATGCTGGGAAAAAGAAGCTTAGTCAGGGAGTCGCCATGGTTCTCCCACTCCAGACAGATGCAGGTTAAGATCCTCTCTGGTAATCTAGCTCGTGGGCTACACAGAATATTAGAAATGGGTTAGAACAATATGTAAGAGCTAGCCAATAAGAAGCTGGAACTAGCCGGGCCAGGCAGTGTTTAATAGAATACAGTTTCCGTGTAATTATTTCGGGCATAAGCCTGCCGTGTGGGAGCCAGGGCTGCGGAGACGCAGCCCCGCCGCTCCTAATTCAACAATTTTAAAATAGAAATATAATATTCTTTGTAAAGACTCACTGCCTGATTTCAAAACTACATTTAGCACAATTGAGAGGCAGTATTGAGAGGGAATGCAAATGCTAATGAAACAGAGTATAGGAACACACACAGGCTTTTCAACAAAACCGTGACAACGGGCTGGAGGAAAGGAAACCGTTTCAAAGAAGTTCTGGAACTTTTACGACCAACACTGATCATGTGACAATTCATGAGCCAGGTGAATACTCCACCACCATAAAATTATAAAAACTGACTCAGAATAGGTCATGTGCCTTAAATGTATTATTTACTACATGTAAAAATAAATGTATTTTTACTACTGTAAAAAAAATAAAAAAGATTCACTGCATTTTGTTAAATTTTAGACTTCCATTTTTTGAAATACACTGTAACGAAAATGGGAAGAAAGTCACAGACTACACAAAGACAACACTCTTACAAACATATTTTTAATCAAAAGTTTGTATCCAGAATATTAAGGAATCATAAAAATGCAATAAATAGAAAATATCTATTAATTAGATGAAAAATTTAAACATCTCCCTGGTGACTTTTGCTTGTCACAGAGAGATTTGAACATCACATACACACATGAAAAGTTCCTTGCTGTCATTATAAGTCGTTGGACAAACAAATTAGCACTGTCCAGGGACTCTATGGCACACCTATCAGATTGGCTTCTTAAATGCAAACAAGAACAAAATCTCAGCAGTGCCAAGTGTCGACAAGCAACTGAACCATGATGTTTTCATCTGGGTCTCATTTCTGTGATCGATGCAACACACTTCCTAAGAAATAGGAATGTCCGTTGGGGAGGCACTTCTTTAGAAAAGTTGTCGGGTTTCTCAGTCCTGGGGTTCATCTACCAACTGCTAATGTATCTGTCTGTACATCTACCAATATTTGAGTGGTTGTGGCGTATATCATAATTCTCAATCTTAGAAACAGCCCAGACGTCATCAATCAGTATCATTTGGCATCTTAAACGAAGAAGCAATTGGCACATTCAACCAGCATCAATCTTAAAAAGTATTGTCATAAATGAAAATCAGACCAAGCCGTTTGTGGAAACTCACACCTTAGTCCCAGCTCTTGTGGAGACATGCGCAGGTGGATCTCTGATTGGAATTCTAGGACAGCCAGGGCTGTTTCACTGTGGAAACCTTAAAATCAGACCAATAAGCCTAGGTAACTGCCAAAGAAAGACAGCATTTACACCTTCAGATGAACAGGTAGCCTATGTGGCTGCTGAGACAGACCTCATATACACAGTTTCCTCTTGGGGAAGAAAAGTCAGAACTTCCTTGAGACTAAATGAAGAAGGCTAAAGCAGATTTATCATAATATGTTTAGAAATGGAACAAAATCTATGAGGAACTTGTGAATCCCATAATGGCTTGAACTTTGAGCCCCTTACTAAAGTTAATCACAGTTGATCTCCTGAGAAAAGAAAAAATGTTTTTAATGTGAAACAATACTCCACCGAGATTTAACAAACTCTATTTTAATTGTAATTGATTTATACCAAAAAGATAAAATGAGTTAATTAGAGCATGCTATTAGAATTACTGGCAAGGGAATACGTTTAATACTCTCAGCAATGCGTGGGAATGAGACAGATTATTTTAAAGTCTGAAACAAAATAAATTTGAAATCCTATGATTATTCATTTAAAATAACGCAAAGTTCTGTGGATTAGTGTCTTGCTGTTTTCAGAAATATTGCCTCATATCCAGAAGATCCTTTCTCTGTTCAAGAGCCAGGGCCACCTGTTTGATCAACAACATCACGCATGGAATTCTGCCTCAGGCTAAGGCAGGTCTAAGTGCCTATGGTAAACCACTTTCTGACCACTGCTAGCCAACTCATAAGGCTCCAGACACCTTTCCAGGACTTTCATTCTTGCTTAGTCATGTATTATACATTTGACTATGCACTTCACAGACTATGATCTATCACCAAAGGCAAAAGTCCGAGACCTCACCTTCGTTTCTGCCTCTTGGTTTTTTTGTTGTTGTTTGAGTAGAGTAAAACAGGGTTTCATTCATTGAGACAGGAAAATTCTCGAGCAGCCCGTGCACCATTTCAGGGATTTTCCCCACAGGCCTCATCAGCATCCTGAGATAAAGCACAGGCTGCAGAAATAATTTACAAATGTGTGTACAGGAAACCAGGTGAATTTGATCAAAGGCCTTCTCTAAGTGTTTCAGAAAGACATAAAAATGAAAAAAAAACCACAGGAGAAATTGGGCTTATTATTTGCAAACGAGTTATACTAGATTGACATCAGGTATCAGGACAGGCACCTTGAGGATAAGAAGCTATGAAAAGCTCACTCTAGCCTGAGGGTTGTTTATCAAGATCATCTCCTCCCTCCAAACACAACTGATATGATACAATTTAAATTAAAATTTTATGTTTTTGTAACATTCCGATATAAGAATGATTATCATAAGGAGATAAACAGATTTTTGTGATAAAAAATTTACTAAACATTTGAAGTTTCGGGAAAGGAGGAAGGGTGTCTAGCCTGCTACGTGAGGCTGAACTGAGTTTAGTAGGTGCCACAGCTTTCTTCACCAGGGAAAATACGAAAAGTGTGCAGAAATTGAAAATCCCTGGATCTGGGAGACATCTCAGTGGGTGAGATGCTTGTTGTACATTCATGAGTACTGGATTTTGTCTCCCCGGTAACGTGGTGGCCCACCTGTAAGCCTTACCACAAGGGAGGAGGAGGAGGAGGAGGAGGAGAAGGAGGCTGAGACTGGGGCTTCCCCTGTGTGAGCTGCTTAGCTAACCTAGCTTGATTGATGAGTTCACCTGCTCTCAACTTCTATACAGACCCGTACACATTGGTGCGCGTATCTACTGTAATGTGTACCCACATGTACACAGATACACGTAACACGCATGCATACACATAAACAGAGTGCACACACAATTCAATCATGGGATCTGGCCCACATGGCACATGTCTTTCATATCAACACCCAGGATGGCAGTCTATGATAAACTTATAATGATAAGTTTATTTTAAGTCTATATCACATGTGAGTAAATAAAACATAGATGTACTGAAGGACATGCATTTGATAGAACAGACTGCAGGAAAATGTATTTACCTCATTTTTTGTTTTCAATTTTCATCTTTAGAATACTTTTATTACTTCTTTGAGAATTTCATACATGCATAAAATGCATTTGCATCATGTTCATCCCTTCCTCCTTCTATTCACTTCACCCAGACCCACCACCACCTCTCCATCCCTCCCAGGGTCACGTCCTCTTTATTTAAATATCTAAATCCCAGATTAGTCTAATCTGTGCTGCTCACCTACTCAAGACAGTTCCTGGAGCTTTTCAACCTACCAGAGGCCACACTTGGAAACAATCGTCAATGGCTTTTCTGCTCGGGCTGGAGGCTCACGGATTTTTGTGACATCGTGAACACAGTACTCTGTCTCGATTAGAAGAAACTGTTCTGCCCTGGTCCTCCCTGACTTCCTTCCTACTCCTCTGTCATGATCGCCGACTTTGTGGGGAAGGCTGTGATCCAGATTTCTCACTTGGTTTTGGTCAATCCAAAACCACTTTATTCTTTTGGCTTTGACCATTTTCGAGTCTCTGCGTTACTGCCATCACTGCGCTCTCTCTGCCACCGTCCACGCTCTCCCTGCCGCTGTCCATGCTCTTCCCTTTGTTCCCCCCTTTCGTGACAAACTGAAATCCCATGAAACTGGGAGCCTAAATAAAAGGGATTGTCACAGCGGAAAGAAAGCTGACAAACACGAGGCTAAACACCATCATCTGTGGGGATGCTGTCCCGAGATTTGCCTCTATAAAAGAAAAGAAGTAACCTAACTCTTCATCACTAAGTGGAATGATTCCTGAGACGTGAGACTGTAGATATGGTGCCATGTTCTTCCAGAGACAGAATGAAAATGACCTGTAGTATGAGTCAGTTGACAATTGTATCAAAAGTAGGAAATAGGGTGAAATAGGGGTCAAATAATCGACACCGCTCTGAGAATGGTAAAGAGTCAAAAATACTCCCCCACCCCCACTTAATTCCAAACATAAGCAAGGTGTGGGAGGAGGAAGCAAGATTCTGCAAAGAGGATGCTTACTGGAGGGTGAGTGGAAATGAGAAGCTTACGGGAAGCACTTGGGAGCCCTTATAAGTGTGTGTCTGTGACTGACTTCCCTTCAGACAAGACTGTGGTTCATGCTTCCCTGGAATTAGCCATAAAGTGTCTCTGCCTCATTTTAAAGTAAAATGGGAACAGAGAAAAGGCAGCTCTATTTATAGACTGGACAATATTCTTATTGAACGCACCAGTTGATGTGATTATATGCCAGTCTGATTTGTTTTCCTTGAAGGGGTGTGTGTTTCCTTATAAGGACAAATGCCACCATATGATAGTGTTATTATTTCTATATTCACAAGTCATCATAGCTTCCAGATAGATAACCTCAAATGATCTTACAAATTAAATCTCCGATTTTTAACATAGGCGAAGCTCAACATAACCATGGAGAGAAAACAAAACAAAACAAAACACACTGATTCAAAGAGATTCTCTCTCAAGTGGGAGTTGCCTCCAAAATCATTTGGTTAGAAGTTTCCTATCTTTAAGGTTACCTTTACAAAGTGAGAGAAAAAAAAAAAACTGAAAATACCAGTACTTCAACTAAGAGAATGAAAAATGTATGTCTGGTAGCAGCTTGTCACACATTCGATAAACCTTAACTTTGTCATCTACATAAAAGGAGGTTGAATGACAATTTAGTGACCTCCAGTGTGACAGGATTCATCAGGAGCAGAGCGTCTCATTACTAGTTGACACGCCCCGTTGCTTAAAAAGATGAGAAGTCATCAGAAGAAAAATATCTGTAGAAACAAGTCCCAGTGCCTTTATCAAAGTCTTCTCAGTCAGCCCCCATTTTCAGCCACATTCAGAGAGTCCGGTTTGATCACATGCTCATTCAGTCCCAGTCCAGCTGGATTTGGTAAGCTCCCATTAGAACAGGCACACTGTCTCAGTGGGTGGACCAACCCCTCAGGTCAAGACTTCCTTCCTTGCTCATCTTCTCTCTCCTTCTGCTCTTCAACTGGACCTTGGGGGCTCAGTCCATTGCTCTGATGGGGGACTTTGTCTCTATCTCCATCCGTTCGAGATAATCATCAGTGTGATAGTGGGACAAGGCCAGTTCAGGCACCCTCTACTCTGCTGCCCAAGGACCTAGCTGGGGACATCCCCGTGGACACCTGGGATCCCTTCTAGAGCCAAGTATCTAAAATGACTCTTTTAATGTATATATCTTCTTCCCTGCTCCTATATCTGCCCTTCCTCCATCTCCACCCTCCCACTCCCCCAAGCTCTCTCTAGTCTTTCCCTTCTCCCTTCTCTCTCCCCTGTTCCTCCTCTCCCCCTCTCCCCTTCCCCATACCTCACCCCTAACCCTACCCCCACCACCATGCTCCCAACTTTTGCCGGCAATCTTATTTGCTTCCAATTTCCAAGAGGATCTATATATGATTTTTCTCTGGGTTCACCTTGTTATTTGGCTTCTCTAGGCTTGTAAACTATAGGCTTAATGTAAATGTTTATGGCTATAGTCCACTAATGAGTGAGTACCTACCATATGTACTGGCTTTTTGAGACTCTAGTCTATTTGGATGCAAAGCTTCCTAGGCCTGGATGTAGGGGGGAAGGACCTTGGACTTCCCACAGGGCAGGTTTCCCTGCCCTCTCTTAAGGAGGGAGAAGAATGGGGGGAGGGGAGAAAGTGTATTATTTTTTAATGGAAAATTTTTAAAAAATCAGCTATTTTTTTTTTTTTCAGGGCAATGAGAACCTTTGTTTTTTTGAGGGTTTTTAGTGTTTAGTCTTCCAGGTTGGTGTTCACATTTTTACCTTGTCTGACCTGAAGCAATGTAAATCTGACCCTTGTGTTAGACACCAGGCATAGAAGCCATGGCACTGTTGTATTTGTTATGAGCAAAGCTACGACTTGACCTTCAACTTCAAGACTTATCTTGTTTCTGTGTTAAATAAAATCACGTAGCGTAGAGGATAGCAGCTCCGAGGCCCCTAGCTCAAGGCCACTTTAGAGTTTCCCTGCCCGCATGTTTGAGTTCTCAACAGTGTGATGATCTCCAGGCTGAGCACACGAGCACCTTAAGGAAGTCTCAGTGCTGGCTGTTTGTGTATTCCCTTGTCTCGAGATGGAATGACTTAAAAATAGCATCATCTCAATGAGTCTCAAGATTAGTCTTGTAGGTCTATTTTGCTTCAATACTGTAATCTTTCTCTTTCTACTGCAGGAATGTTACTCAAAGTGTTTAGATGATCCAGACTCACAAAGTTTACTACAGTGAGTATCCTCGTATACACATAGCGGATAATCTGTTTCAACTTTTGTCTTCCAAGGAACCCAGAGTAAAATGAAAGAGGAAAAAGAGGAGAAATTAGTATTTTCTTAATTTTAATAATTTCCAAGTGAATTTGCATTGTATACTTTTAACCAAAAATTGGGACCATATTTGTTTGCATGTTGGATACACATTCACATATGTGTAAGTGTGCATGTATATGCACTTGCTTATACATGCATATTGATTTCAGAGCCTGACAAACTGTGTCTTCCTCTATCATTTTATTTTTTAAGACAGGGCCTCTCTCACTAAGCATGGAACTATACTGCTTGGTCAGTGTCCCATGTGCCCTGTGTCCCACCTGCCCCTGGTGCCCCTTCAGTGCTGAGCATTAGATCCATGCTGTGAAGGATGGCTTTGTTTCATGCATGTTCTGGGGACTAGAACTCAAGTCCTCATGTTTATATAGTAGACACTTTACCAGCTGATCCCTCTCCACAGTTCCAGGTCCTGGATTTTTTTTTTTTTTTTTGGACAGATGATTAAAAAAAAAAATCCCAGTGGTTAGTAAGTATTGTAGATATTAGACATTAAAAGACAGAGCTGGGATTGGCTGTGCGGGAGAGCCACTACAACATCATTAGGATGTCATAAACTCCATGTGCACCTTTTTAAAACGTGGGGCAATATAGGAGACACCGTGGCTTGATCTGTGGCAGGGTCTCAGAACTGCAGATGTCTGTCTTGTTTCAATTCTTTCTAATCACATGAAAGACTAATAAGTTGGCAAAATTTTGGCGCACTACAAACAAAGCATTATCTTTATAGCTCACTTTCTAAACAAACTTTATTTAGCCAGACTGTATGAGGTCAGATTAGCAAGTGGAAAAACTAGTGCGGAATGCTTTGTAAAGTTAAATTTTATTTTTGCTATATTTGGAAAAAGGATAACAATATTCAATGAATGGGGGAAAAGCCATGTTGAACACAGAAGTGGAAGAGGAAAAGGGAAGAATATTATGAACCAGAAAAGAGGAAACGATTAGGAAAAATGAGAAAAGAGGAGAAAAACTGAAAAAAAATTCCCTATATGAAGAATCTTGTCAATAAGAAATCCAGCAAGGGAATAGATTCTGAATGGTTTAGTACAACAATAAGTAAAAATACTTCTAAAATTAAAGTAGAAAGAAAATAAGAGGGAAATGTGGGCTTAAAAGGAAAACAACTTTATTATAATTTGATTATGTGTCATTTTGCTTCCTTTGTGAATTTCCCGAGTCCCTCTTCTTTTTCCTCTTTTGGAAGAGAATTTGTCTTTATCCTGATCTTCGTTAGGTCGCACAGGAAGTTTCTGGTCTCCCTTCTTCCACTCCAGATGAAACTCGTTAACTTCTAAGGGTGTGTTCATGTGTTATTTTTCTGGGAAGTTACATAGGCTGGTTCCATTTTTCTTATTACCAAAGAGCAGGTACCATAGAGCTCAAGGAACATGCCCCAGCTCCCTGCCCTATCCCTCTGTGCCATCCCAGAAGCCTTTGCTGTCCAGCACATAGAGCTGGAGCAAGTTGGGATTGAACCAAGATCTCTGAAACTCCAATAGAACATGTTTATGTCTCAGAGAGCCTCCTTTGAGTCCTAACTCAAAACTCCATTTGTCCCCTGCCTTTCCTGCCCAAGACAGGTGGGTTCTGGGCATTTTCTTTCTTATCTTCCCAACATAAATGTTGCCATTTCTTGTTTCTGAACAAACCTAATTGCATGCTTTCTCTACCGGGGCAGGTTAGCTGCTACTGCAAGCTACTGACTTTTAGAGTGCATTTCGTACCTAGGTTCTCAAATGGCAGGTACATTCACAAAAATGCCAATGTATTTTTGTTACCTTGCATGTGGCAGGGATTTGGGGGAAATATGTTGTATGCAACAATTTTGGTCCAGGTTTGGGGACCAAACAAATTTTGCCTGTGGTGGGATGGTGAGGTAATGTGTATTTGTAAGCTGAAATATACGGAAAAAACTGGGGATGGAGCTCAGGGGTAGAGCATCTGCCTCAAGGGCTCTCTTAGTGCAGGGGCGGATCCTTTGCATTGTGACTACTATGTGACTGTGATCCTAGGCTCTACTAGCTTCCTAAACTACTTCTGCTTGCCCCTTCTTATCCTAAATAGACAGGGCACGAGCTCAATCCATCAGTCAAAACCATCTGTTTTCTTAAATCATATTTGGTTCTCGTTTGCCAGCACCACACTTATCTCTTACATTATTAAAAAGTTCTCATGACCTTTATTCTATTTCTTGATTTTTTTGGGGGGGGGGGTATTTTCTCTAACCCTAAGTTCCACATTGACAGAGAATAACATCTTTCTTTCTGTTCCCGTAAAAAAAAAAAAAAAAAAAAAAAAAAAAAAAAAAAAAAANAAAAAAAAAAAAAAAAAAAAAAAAAAAAAAAAAAAAAAGTCCTGCAAAGAAGCTGGGTATTCTGCCCTGAAAAGCTTACTTACCCCACATGTCAATTCCATTACCCAAGTTCAACAGTCAAGGTTTCTCTCTGTGTCCACTGGCCTTCCTGACTCAGGTCAGTGCGACCTCAAAAATGTATAATGAGTCTTACCTACCTGGTTTAACCTGTGAGAGACCCTGCCACCTCTTTCTAGTTCTCTCCTCTTTATATTCTGTCAGGCTCAGACCAAAGGCAAGCAATGCAATTTTGTACCCAGTCTTTGTCTTTGACTAGCCCTCTATAGTCCTGTATGTCATTTACAGCGTGTCTTTTCTCTTCCAAAGCACAAAGGCGCTTATTACAAAACAGCTACCCCTAAAACACAGGGTAATCTAGATAGACCACAGTGTCTATTTTTCAGATGGTCTCACAAGTAACGGAACGACAACTTTCCTCCAGTTTCTACCCGTCAGATCGATTACTCTGAGCCTCAGTTTCTTTGGAAAAATAGCAGGATTGGACTGAAGGGTCTCACCGCAGCTCTGCTGTCCCGGGAGAGGCAGGTTTGATGCTCTATCTGTAGCACCTGGAGAACGGCGGCAGCTAATTAGTTAGGAGGCGAAGATGAAAGCGGATGAGTGACTCCTCCCTTCTGGTTCTATATAAAAGGTTTTGGCCAGGAACCTCCTGTTTGGAGGCGAAGAACTCTGTTTTATGCGCAAAACATTTAAGAGATGATTTTTTTTTCTTTTCAAGACACTGTAGGTTTACTCATCTGTGGGAAAAGAACACACTCTGATGTGTGTTTGATTATAACGCAAAGTACCAAACTGCCCCCTCTAACATGAATGCAACGCATGGAGTACTTAGAGCACAGCCAGGGTTCATTTCGGAAGTATGTCACCTGCAGTATGTGGCAGTAGGTATTCATCAGCGAGACAAACTGTAGAAGCAGAGACGATCACACAGCTGTGGCAGGAGGGGATTACTGCTCAAATGTTCTAGGAGCGCATCCCCCCACTGCTCTCCCCATCAGCCCCAGATTCACCCTTTATAAGCAAATCACTCTTCTAGCTATTTTAAAATGGGCTATGAAACACAATGATACTCTCCCAAACCTAGTGGAGTGTAACGGCTCGCCTTAGGTGCACAGAGCAGCAAATAATAAATGTTTCAGTTGAGGATGAACCCAAGGGTTAATATTTTGCTCTCAAACATCAACGAAATTTCTCACCATAGGAAACATTTGCTTAACGTCTCAGTTTACATCTTCATCCTAAAACTCTTGTCCTAGATCCGTTCTTAGTTGAGAATTTACTCTCTTGAAACATTGTTTAAGAGACCCGTGTGCTCTAACTCTCACAGTAACTCCTGAATATTCACTGTGTTTCAGACTTCTGCTCAATACTAGAGAAAGAATCAGACATCAAACCTGCTCCTGAGATTTCTTGTGACAAATGTGTCTCTGTTACATCGCATCACAAATTCAGCTCTTACAAATACATACAGTTATGGACTTAAATCGACCACAACTTTCCTTATGATTAAAAAAATATGTATGTTCTGTACATGGAAAACCCTTCCCTTACTACAGGGAGGCAATATGGTCATCAATTTCTCCTCATATTCCATTAATAAAACATTTATGCTATGTAAGTAATAAACTTCGTCTAAAATATAATAATTTAATAAAATTTGTAGGATAACACTGACATAAACTTCATAAGCAGCAACTTCGTACTTTCAGACAGACAGACATCATTAACTCGGGTCCTAATTGATCTCTCTTGTACAATTGACAACTGCTCTCCATGGAAATACCAGGGACGACGATTGAATGTGCAAATAGCACATCAATATCTGACATGATGACATATTCAGATTTGATTATATTCAAATTCAATACAAATTTACTGAAGTGTCTGCTACAAGGCTGGGCTAAAATCTGTGGGGTAGTTCCAAGACAGCCAAGATGACTACAGCACAATGCTTACTCGAATATATTTACTGTCCAGCCACGAAGCTGCAAGTATAATTGATGATTATAAAGTAAAACATTCTTCCAACAGAAAGTGTGTTATGCAATATTCTGTGTGAACACACACACACACACACACACACGGTCAAAAGCAGCCTTTCCTCTTTCTTGTGATTATTTTCATCCTGCTGCGATCTAACCTTCCCCGATTTACCCTGCTGTTGGGAGTGAAAATGCCTCCCCATTTCTTGCCTTCTCATCTTTACAAGGTTTGTCCAGATGGAGAGCAGCTCAGAATCCTAAAGCAGAATGGAGCTAGTGCCTAAATCCTGCTCTATTTCTTTGCTCCACTTTGGAGTTGCAGGGAAACCTCTGACCAGGATACCTTTGGGCCTGCCTAGTGCCTCCAGACAGCCCAAGGGCGGTGCATGCGCTAAAGGCTACATAGTAACAGTGTATTTTCTATCCCACAGTTCTGGTTATTGTTTGTGAGGCCCTCTTGTATTTATATGAGCAGAGAATGTTATAGTCTTTCCTAGTACTAAAAACTGCCTTGAAAACAAAAAGAGAAAACAAAACAAAACCCAAGCTGGGCAGTGGTGGCTTAAGCCTTTTATCCCAGCACTAAGGAGGTGGAGGACAGAGGCTGGCATATCTCAATGAATTCAAGGTGAGCCTGGTCTACAAAGTGAGTTCCAAGACACAACTGTCATACAGAGAAACGCTGTCTCAAAAAACAAACAAACAAAAAACAAAACAACCACCACCACAAAATAACTCAGAGGTATAAGAGAAAGAGGGCCAATCGTTTTGAAATTCACAACACCTGTCCAAGAGTTGAAATTGTCCAAAGTAGTGGGTGATGGACTTCATTCAGAAGCCCCTGGGCTTGGCATAAATCTGCTTCCCTGCATTCCAGGTTTCCCTCGACATGCTGGAGAGAGATACTCATCAGACATGGACTCTGCTCTTGAGTTTCCTTATGGCAACATGGAGGACTGGGCGATCCTTCTCAATGCTCCCTGAGGACAAAAAAGACCTGGTATTGACTACTGGGAACCAGGAACATGACATGAAAATTCTTCACTCTGTGCCACAGGAGATAACATGCCTCCTTAAATGTTCTTCCCCCACTACCGTCCTGTCATACACGTGTTTCTGCACGGATACGAAGGAAGTAATGCCCAAAATGTCTACAGAGATACAAAGCATTTGAGCTGATGTAAATCTAATCATTCTTTTAGAATTTTAGATTTTTAAAATGTTTCCAGAAAATGGTTTTATGGCTTCTTTATCTGATCAACGGATTGTGAAACATTTTATTACACGTGACAGACAAACTGATTTCTTAAACCATATCATATACTCCAGTTTCCTCAGTGATATCTCCTGCTCCGTTTCAGAAAGTATTTCAGATGAGGCAGCTTTCCATAGAACAGTTTCTGAATTTCTACATCTTCACAAAAATGGTTATTTCTGCAGTCAAATGCTCTACTGCTGAGCTATGCTCCTGAAAAATTATTGTTTCTAGGGACTTTATGGTGATAACCTGAAATAAAGCAATTGCCTGCTAGTTTGGCACTACTTTGTATTTTGTCAACACACTATAAGAAACATTAATGCAAGCTTATAAAATTTTAGTTAACTACATTTTTCAATCATTAGTTAGCTGTCTACTTTGAGGCCAGTCATTTTCCAAAGTTACTCTTAAGAAACAAATTCAAAGTTTACAAATAACAATTAGGGACTTTCGAAGGGAAATAATTTCAGAGCTTCTCTGGAAACTGGACAGTGAACAGGAAAGCTTCTCCCCAAGCCTCATGCCTGTTTTCTGAGTTCATCAAGGAGGTCAATATTTTCTGGAGACCGCAGTTAAGCAGAGCAGAACTCAGTATTTCACCAGGAGAGTCTAGTAGGGTATGGACGACACATAACCTCCATGCTTCATGGCCAGACTAGTTATAGTCTTGAGAAGTCACTTTGACACCCTCTCAAGGATGTCATTCCAATAAAGAATATCTGTGAAGGACCATTTGTACACAGGTTGCCACCAGATACTTTGTATAGCCAAACTAAAAATGTCTTAGGACACATTCTGTTATTTCTGTTACTCCACCTCTGGGGGCTTTGCTGTATAACTTTAGTGTTTGGTTTGAACGTCTCAAAATGATTATGACTCAGCTACCAAGACCAAGGCATTGATGCTTGTCATTTTTTATATTGTAGCTTTGATAAGGTGCTTATTAATAATGACATCCTTTTTAGGTAAAGTCCCCAGCAGAGGCCTTGTGTTTCTCCAGCATTGTCCTGCCCCCCAGCTTCTAGCACTTCTCTATCTCTGTCTCTACCATGATCTCTGCATGGACCCAAAATACAGGGGATCTGGACGATTTCTGAGTAGAACTGGAATTTCCTTTGAATTTAGTCTCGTCACCACAGCTTTCATTTTTTTCATAACCACCTCTAAACCCCCCAACTACAATGCTCTAAAAGCACTGTATGTGCCCTGCACTTAGCAATTGTGTTTTTTTTTAATCTCATAAAAATGAGCCACGTATGTAACCCTCACTTCCTTTCTTTTCCACTTTCGCTTATTTGCCTTTTATTTTGTAAATAACCTCTGGGTTGCCAGTGCCCTAACTTACACAAAGTTGATCATCACGTATTCAGGATATCTTTTCCCTTTCGTTTTTTTCTTGCTAGGATCCTTGTAAGGTATATCCCAGGGCCTATTTTTACACACATGACCTTTGGGTCATTGTGAATTCTCCTGTTTTCATGTTGATTATAGGCAGAGTCAGAGTTGGTGCCAGGAAATTCAAAATAAAACATGCAAGTCCAGTTTGAAGCTGCTCCTCTGTGGACTAACCTCTCTCTGGGAGCAACTGTAGCAACAAGCTATGGCTTTGAGATTGTACAGTAATTCCTCAAATTTATGGAAGACTTCAAAACTTCCTTCTGCTTTAGCTCCCATTTGTCCCCTGCCACTTGTATAAAATTTGCTTTGCCTCTCTTAGGTGGGCCTTTAAAAACTCAGTTTTGCCTTATACTGTGGATCAGAGTGAGAGAAATATACTTTTTCTTATTTACACCTGCTCTGGTCAACTCCATGCCAACTCCCAGACTAGACAATCAGAATGTTTATGTCACAACTCCTAGGCATCTAATTTCCCTTACTTTTTTTTGTTTGTCTTTAACAAGATTTCAGGAACAGAGTCCTATTTTCTGCCTTCTTTTTTCCCACTTTAATGTCCTCCAGTTTGTTGCCTCTGATCATCTCTCAAAATAAATGACTTTCAAGGCACACATGTTGAAACTGGAATTCTCATTGTTCTGGGCATGTGAATTTGCGCATCCTTTTTCTCCAGTATTAACTGGACATCTACCCTGTAGCCCCAAACCCCTATCAGTAAGTGGATGAGTAAGGTAGGAAACCTGTCCTCAAGGAATTTACAGTGTCTTAAGAAAGGCCAGTCATAAGGAAATACGCATTTTACGCTCCAATGTCCAAGCCACAGATATTAGCAGAGGTTACAGGAAACCTCCCCAAAGATTCAGAACAGAAGATTAAGTCTACGGGATTTTTGTACTATCTCAGTATGAGAACACCAGTGGGAGGAAGCATTTTCCAACAGGACCAAGAACATGTGGCAGGTGCAAGGGAAATATGAGAAACTGGAAAGCTTGAAGGGGCCTCTCAGTTAAAATATGGCCCAAGAGAGGCAAATGGGGTTTCTCTAACAAAGTAAAGACCACAAAGTACATGTTGAGAACTTAGGACTGAAAGCCTTCTCTGAGAAAATCATGGGCCAACCGCACTTTCTCTAGCAACCCTTGTTAATAACTTCAGTCTCTGAGCTCATAGGGCCTTGGCTTACATGACACTGAATATCACTTATTTGAACTCTTATTTCAGCCACATTCATTTTGCAATGTCCCCTGCTTATTTTCACATCTCGAATGTTGCTGTTCTGGTATTGATTATACCATGCCAGGCCATGGTATTGGCACCGGATCCAGAAATCTGAAATTTCAAAGTAAAGCATACAAGTCCAGTGTCAAGCAAGATTATTTCTTTGTGGCCTGGGAGAAGGGCAAAGGGAAGAAGGAATTCTTTTTTCAGGAAGTGTTGGTGCTTCCCTTGTAGTCCACTGTCCTTGTAAGTCAGAGCCATGGCAATCAGCAGCCAAAACTGCAAAATTCATGCATTTCAAGTTCACCCTCCCCAAGACTTCCCTGAAGACGTATCATCCAAATCTGGACTTTTCTTTTTCTTCCTCATCAGTGATGCTGGGGGAAGATCTCTCTGACTTTTTGGGTAGCATGTACTGGATTTGGCTTTTCTGGGTGAATGCTCCTTTAATAGGTATACGGAGCATGCCCCCAGTGGCTTGTCACGTATCCCTTTGGTCAGTTTTCTTTCTCCCCACCTCTGCCACTTCCCTCCTGGAAGTCCTACTGCTTATCTTTGTACCAACATAGATTCTGGGAAGCTTATCCACAAAGAACTTGCTGTCACGACCATGGAACCATCCTGGATTCATTCCCAGTCCCTGAGAGATGAGGATCCCCAAAGCTGAGTTTCTGCCCTGCTTCCTCAACCAAAGCTTATCCACCTTTAACTAGGTGTCAGAAACAAGGCACCTGGGCTTTGAAACATTTAAAGCAACATGACCGGCCACATGCTTCGTGCTCACTTGGCAGAATGAAATTGCCCAGGTATTGCTCCAGCAGGGCAAGAGAGGGTGTACTGGATGGCCTAAAGTCAGCCCAGTTCATCCAAGACCACCCCCCACTTGTGTGTCTTCAGTCTAATATTAATCTTACTTCTGCATTTTTTTTCCTTTTCCATTTTTATTTTTCTTCCCCCAGTTGCTTTCTGTGCTCAGCGATGTGTGTATCTCTAGACAAAATTTAACTTTTTTCCCCCTGGCTTTGCTTCTCTGTCCCTCAATATCTTCTTCTTTGTTAAGACAGGATCCATGTGTCTCTTGATTCCATTGGTCATGTCTTATGTTGTTTAGCAAGCAGAAATGTCTGCGGCCCAAAGGAGGCACAAAAAAAAAAAAAAAAAGTCAAGGAATAGAAGAAATAGCATTGTCCCATTATGCAAAAGCAAAGTACCTTGCCCCATGAGTCATCTCATCTCTGCTATTCTGCTCCTGTTACTCTTTCGTAGCTCTAAAAGCATCCCCTGGCCACTCAGTGTTTGCTAACTGGAAAAGGAATGAGATCAAGCTCTTTGTTCACCATCTTTGCATCAAGGCTTTCTCTTCTCTGAGAACATCTAGGCATGACTCACTCCCTTCTTGAGATTATTTTTTGTAAATCCCCTAGGATGATTTCCTTAAAGAACACCTTGCCTGCCTGCCTTCCATTCTCCACAGTGATTTTTTTTTAAATCAGGAGAAAAAAGAAACACAATAAAAACAACAACAGCCAAAAACCAGCCAAACTCCCTACGTTGCTTGACTTTTAATCCTTCCCACCGCCAGAACTCTGGCATAAAACATAGCTTAATAATTGTTTTATAGATAAAGCAATTGTGTTCAGTGATATTAGACAAACTTCTCAAGTGCTTTTCCATGTTGATAAGACATAGGAAGCCAGCTAACAAAGAGAAGCATGGATAAGAGGAGCTGAATTAAAGAACAGGGAAGGCGCTGGGTGTTGGGTGTGTATCTTTTATGTTATGGACCTTAAAGCTGAAGCAAACCTTCTTTCAAACGACCATGGCGGTGGGAAAGCTCTGTCTTCACTGTGAGAAACATGACAAAGGAATGGCACCTGTAATAAATGGATCCAGGCCAGTCCCAGAGCTCAGCCAAAGTTTGAAAACTTGGGCCCAGATTTTCGGCATCCTAAACTATGACGGTACCAATTTTCAAGCTGCGCACAACTTCTTGTGCTCCCCTCTCCTGCTTCATATCCTGATATCAGGAAGTCAGGGTGGAGCTATAGCTGTCATCATCAACATTTCTAAGATGTGTTTCGGCACAGGTGATAGCTCTGACGGCAACAACATTTTCTTGCAGACCCTAGTGATTGACGGCAAAACAAACACATCAATAGGCTTAGTTTTCTTTTCTTCCCTTCTCTTTCCTTTCCTTTCCTTTCCTTTTCCTTTCTTGTCATTGTATCAAGACTCAAACTGAGAGTATTGGCCCCTTTTGCCTTTAGGCCTGTATCTCAGCACCAGCAAGAACATGGGACTGGGACGTCACAAAGGTCAGGAATTACCGAGGGTGGCACACTACCATCTCATGGAACCAAGATGAGTACATCATTCCCAACTCCTCTTGCCTTCTGATAGGTTGGAGAGGCTTTGATTGATATCTGGAACTTGTGTAGTGTCCAAACATCACTTAGCAAGTGCCAGAACTCAGAAGTAGAAGAAACAAAGTAACTCAGGAGTTTTTCAGTAGTCTAAGCTTCCCCTCATCCAAACACTTATTTCTCTCTTTTTTACAGAGACTGTGTGTGTGGGGGGGGCATGCATAATTGAAGGCTGTGTGTTTCCAGCTTTTTACACTAACGTTTTGTCCTCACGACCAGAGGCCAGAGCCCTCATTTCTCCCTATTTCTTCATATGCTACCTGCTTCTGCCTTTTCTTTTCCAACCCCTCCTCCCTGCTTCTTTCGCAGGGACTATTTTTTTTTTCTTTCTTCATGCTGAAAGTTGACACATGAAGAAAAGGTTGGATTGTTACAGATGCTGTACTTAAGAGGATACAACGCTTGAGCCTGGAGCCCAGTGTCTGCACTTGAACTTTTTCTCAGTCTCCTCAGGTCCACTTTCGCTTTCCGTTCACAGCTACTGCCAGCATCCCTCCCAGATACATCTGATTCTTTTGTCATTTTATCCCTATAGCTTATTCATTTCTTTATTTCTGTGTATATATTCCTATAGTTGCTTCTCTCGGTTAGCCTACGATTCGTTCTCTGATGGGGACATTATAGCTCCACCATTGATACCCTGCTTGTCATAGGAAGGACAGAACTAGATGGCTAAGGCGATCCAGAAAAAGAAACTAAAACAGTATGTCATGTGACCATTTCCAGCCTATCCTGCAGAGAAATGGCTTATGGGCTGAGAGAGTAGGAAATATCCCCACACCTTACAAGTGGCATTCTGCCCCTCTCATCTCTTCTAAGCACTCCTATTTCTTGGTTGATCTTCTTTCAGCCAATAGACAGCACCCTCTGTTGAACAGATTTGCTCATGAAAACACAGTTTCCAACATTCTTTCTGTCTGTCTCTTTGCCTTCCAGCTAAAATCTATAAAAATATGGCTTTCTTCCCCAAGTGTGCTTCCCATTGTAGGAACCACATGCAGGAAGCTGGGTTTAACATTTCAGGAAGTTTCTCCCTGAAAACACCATGTGCACGGACCCAGCATAATACGGCCTGGGGTATTTACGTGTCTTTTTCATTTGCCACCCGAGAGATTGATTCCCTAGGTTGACCTGCAAGCTCCACCTCTAACATCTTACATGTCATTGAAGAGCCCCTTTTTCCAACATTAAGTGCTTGTAGAGGAAAAGGCACTGTTTCTCATTCATTGTTGCATCCCTAAGGATTATAACGCACCGGACTCATCTTGAGGTCCAGGGATGTGTTTTTAAAGACATTCAAGTCCAAAGACTTTCAAGGGACAAAGTGTTACCTAACAGTGCCAGGGACAGAAATGATTAAGAAAAACAAACTCATGAGGCAAAATCACAAGCATTGGAAGAAAAGGCAGGAGTGTAAGTCAGTGAGTTAGAGGAGGGATGGCTTTAGTTTTTCAGGTAAGCATGGCTTTGGTGTGTCTTGGGCATTTGCAACTGAGAAATCCTAGTAGATACCAAGAAACTAGGGGTCAGTATTTAGGGAGAGCAGAAGTTCCCAGAATGTTCTTTCCCAAGCAGGTATAAAAACTGCAGATGAAGACAAGTTCCCAAGCCTTCAACTAAGAGAAAAAGAAAAGGATGGCTTAGATCTTCAGGTTTAATAAATGTGTGTGGAAAAGAACAGAGTCCACAAATGCTCCCTTCAAAATAGGCATGCTCAATTGCACGGCGTAATCACATCAGTCCACAAAGCAGGGTCCCCAGGAGACAATGCATGTTCAGGGTGTGGTCCACGGGTGGTGCTCGAGGGCTGAGTGGCGGTTATGTCTTCTTGCACAAGAGCCAGGTCAAAGATGTAATCCAGGAAATATTGGGGCTTGTCAAATTCAAGGGGTGCCGAGACAAGGAGTAACCCTGAGCAAAAGGATAATATGAAAAAGGAAGATTGTTAGCCAGGGCCATCAGACAAAACTACCTAGCTTTATCTTGTCTCTTGAAAAGAAACTTTGGCATTGTATCGTGTGATCATCTCCTACCAGAGAACAATGAGATTAAGCCCTGCTATGTATCCGTCCCAGGAATAAATGAAACTCAAGTTCAGCCTTAATCACTATGGTTCTTATTGGGTACAGTCATGCCCAGACTTAACTCCATTTTTTTGGGAATGCCTGTTTTGAAGGGAGAATGTGTGGGTCTTTGTCAAAGTCATCCATCTCAGTGCCCAATCTGGGAGATGATTTGGTTGAAGACCAAATAAAGATGCACAGGGGCCAATTCATAGAAAGGAAGGTCACAACTGACTCCAAGAACTAGTAGAACTTCTGTAGTTTGCCCTATAACCCCTTAGCTCTCTTGTGTGTTGGCTACATCCCCTCCTTTTCTCTTTCACTCCCTTCATCCTACATTGCACCTTGTGAGCTAGCCAGGGTATGTGGGGTGAGGAGTATACCCCCAGTCCTTGCCTTTGACAAAATGTCCTATTTCTATTTTTTTTTCTCTTAGCAGCCTGCCCCTCATGTTCATTCCACATGGACACTTCTTCTTCAGAATCATAAAGTGAGATTCATTTCCAAGGGGAGAGCAGAACTTTGTACGTGTGCCCTGAGATGGGCCACTGGGCTTTTCCCCGTCCCCGTCCAACTGTAACTTTCCTGCCCTAGACTTCCTTTTCCTATGTGCCCCTCAGCTCTGCTTCTCCTCTTTAGGAATCTGTCTCCTTTATTTATTTATTTATTTATTTATTTATTTATTTATTTATTTATTTTTGGTAAACCCCCCTCTATTTTTTTCATCATGTTACAGGTTGGCCATCCTTTCTCCGTGTTGGTCTATGTTTTTGAAAACAAATATAAGAAAAAACATTGTCTGCAAGTGCACAAAATGAAGTAAAGGTGAGGTCATGCACATACGAAGGAGCATGCACATCCTTGTGCTCCTGGACTCCTTATGGCATGAAAGTCATTCCTTCTTGGATGCCTCAAGGGTTCACAGTCAAAAAGGACATAGTCTCTAGGGACTTCATCCTTATTCGTCAGTTCCCATCCTTTGGTTTTTCTACTCTTCAATTGAATATAGCAAAGAATTCCTGGTTGATTATTGCACTGGACATTTGAAAAACTCCTCCTCTATGAAATGCAAGTCTATTTCCTGTGCTGGGATGACTAACCAAGGATTATCTTTAATAGTTACTTGCAACAAGAAGGATGTTCCAGATCTAGGGTCAGCTAGAAGGATCTGGGTTTCAGCTCTGTGTCTAGGTTTAGGAGACCATACCCGACATTGTATTTGGTCATGGGATATACTCTTGACAGTCATACATGCCCCCCTCTCAGAATGTGAGATCACTGAAGACAACCCAAACAATCAAAGATCTGAATCCTCTTCTTACGGCATAAATATTGATGGGATATAGGATTTTATAGGTAACCTGACAGCTAAGGTTATCTGGCTTTCCATACCCCTAGAGAAGGAGAAAACCTCTTAGAATGAGGATAATGAACAATCCTAGGTGCAAGAACTTGGATCCCTACACCATGCTTACCTTATTGTGACTTGGACATTTGTAAATCATTTTCTGCTTCCTGAACTCAATCTAACAGCTCAGCACTTTGGGTTTGGCCTACCCCACCCCCCTAACCCACCCCCCCAGAAGATTTTCCTTGGTTCTTTGCTTCTCCAAGACTGCCTAATTTTCAGTAGGGAAATGAGTCGCCCGGGTGGAGCTTAACAGAAGTCAAGGAATCTTCTGATTCTGTGAAAGCCTGCAATCTGTTGCCTGGCTTGGCTGAGAGGGTATCTTCTGCTTTAAGGAATGTTTACTGGGAAGTCTTTCTATGCAAAGAAGCCTATCCACTCTCCATTACACTTCCATTTCTGAGAGGCAGAGGGTTCCCGCACGGTGTGTACCGAGCTACACAGTGTAGGCGTTTGCTGTATGTAAAACAACATGGTTTCTTAAGGCTCTTTGGCAAGGGAGTCAGTTAGTAGGATGGAGGACTGAAAAGAAGTCAGAAGGACTTCCAGAAGAGCTTGGGACTGCCAAGCCATTATACAAAGGCAGTACAGAGTTGGGATCTGGGCCTCTGGGCCTCTGGGCCTCTGTATTCAGAGTAGTATTTCCCAAGAGGAGTGATGCACCTGGGCACTCAGATGAAAAGCGTAACCTAAGACTCTACCTGTGTGTCCTTTTGCATAGTTCCTTCACAAAGAACCCCTAAAGACGGGGCTAAGTTCATCTTCCAAGCTAGGTGCTTGACACAGGAGCTGGCTTGCAAAAGAGTCACCCTTTCATGGGCAGCCTGGGCTGTGTTCTTGAGTTTGTGTTTTTCTTTTCAGTCTTCAGTTCATTCGGGCCCTATACCGACATGACTAGAACCAAAGGTGATGGGTCACCATGTACAAGGTGTGTGTTTACTTGTATGTGGACAACACAGAAACTTGCTGGTCCCATTCTAAGAGACTTCCTTTTCCTTCCTCTGAAAATTTCCCATTTCCTATCTTGTCCTATCCCCTTCTATTATGAAAATCAGAAGACTTTGATAATTCTCCTGCTGAGCTTCCATCCTGAAACACAATGTATTTCCCACTTTGGCATCTCTCCTCTGCTCACCTTTGGGGGACCAGGATTCTCTGCTTCTGGCTTTTACACACCTACCTTTGGTAAGCTCTCCTACCTCTATGTTTCTTTCCATTCCCAGCCTTGTTTTCTGTGTCTCTACCTCTGCCCGAAAAGGTAAAACCATGGGGTTTCTTCTTTGACTTTCTAGTATCCTCAGGTCTCTAGGCTTTTGAGGCATACGGATCACCTTTTGTGATCTACACCATAAACCTGCCAGGATGGCAGTGGCCGTCCCCCCAAAGCTCAAGAACAACCCTTCTGCCTTCCTCCTTGGGGTGTACTTTTTCTTCAAAGTTGAAAAAGAAGAACAAGAAGAGGTGTGTTAAAATACACAAGAAAAAAATCACCAGTTAGTCCTGGGGGCTCTGTTTCTAATCATGAGGAAATACCACCTTAGTGATCCTACAATGCCATTCCCCTCTCCATACACCCGCTTCTTGTGATTTCCCTTGGGACTCGCTCCCCACTGACTATCAACTTAAACACCACTGTCTTCTTGGACCCAACCATGGCCCTCTGCATTTTCAGTTGTATTCCCAGCCCCCATGAATATTTGACAGCATCCCACACACATGGATTTGGGGCCCCTCACTTCTCCTACTTTTCTGAGACCTGAACTGACCTAACGGACGAGTACGCATCCCATGGGAGACTGTAGGGCGCGGTTTCAGAACTCCTTATTGAAGGTCTCCAGAATTTCGAATATACGCCACACTGGAGGGTTAGCAGTCATTCAGGTATTTTTCCTGATTCCTCAAAATACTGGAATATCAAGGGAAATGATGCTAAGTTAAATGTTCAAGTTAGCTTCCCCCCTTTAAGTGAGGAGACCTTGACTGACAGAGGCCTGCTTCACATCTTGTTACCTCAAAAACATCCTAATTGGGCCTTAACTGTCATTCTTTATTAGTGGCTTTAGCTCTTTATGAGGGGTAGAGAGGGAAAAATCCTGTGGAATCTCTAGGGCTAAGGTCTACCAAAATCTTTGAAAATATCTGTGAGAAACTCCACTTTCTCCATCAAGACCTGGGGGTGAAAAACTGAGGTGCCCTCTCAGTCTGGCATCCAGTTCAGGATCATAGCCGCTTGGTGAAACCTCCATCAGTGTGTAAATACATCCATGTGACGGACCACTGTGTGATGAGGGGACAAAAGGAGATCCTAAGAGCAGGGAAGAGGGGGCTCGTTCGTCCCACATATGCAGCTGGCACACGTTTGTCCCGTCTTGGAACGTCTTTGAGGGTCAAAGTTAACAGGCCTGTGTGGATTGCCTCCCCAACCAATAGAGAAACCGTGAGGACCTGACAGTGGGCCTGTCTCCTACAGCTCAAATAGTCAAAACAGCTGATCCAGAGAAAGCCACCTTGGAAACGTGACTAAAGAGAAATTCTGAGAAAGCCCTTAGGCCCCATGTGTTACGCCCTTCTCAAACTGCATCCCCCCTCCCCCATCTTCCAAGTGCTCAAACCATGTCTGAAACACCTTGTTCCCAGCCTTATCTTTCACAGAGAGAAGCCTGGAGTTCCCACATCTCTGCTTTCTGTGTAAGACCCCATCCTTTCTGGCAAGAGAAGCTGGGAAGCCTTATTGTCTTTGCGGGTCTCATAGTCTTGACACAGCCTGCTTCCCGTCACTGGGGTGGGGAAGGGGACAAATGGACAAACAGCATTATGTGGGAATGGCACTGAATCTTGGCAGGGACTTTTTAGGGTTTCCCAGTCACATGGCGCATAGTATACTCCAGCTGTGTACTCTCTATGTAGTGCCTGGGCCCAGGAGGACTCAGCCCTTCCTTAGAGAGAGTAAGGCCTACCCCCTACTTCAAAATTGGCTGTCGAATTTGAGACTCCTCAGAAACGAGCTTCTCAAGGCCGCCTGAGCTTAAAACAGAAGAGTTTCAGAATCTTCAAGAAGGTGAGGGATCCAGGAGCTGGTTTTTTTCCCCCTGGCCCTTAGCCTGGAAGAGCAGTCCTTCGTCCCTGAGCTGGGATAGCTGTCCTCGAACTCTCAATGAAGAAAAAGACCTTATAGAATGTAATTAAGCATGGCTATTTCTGCTGCTGCTTCTTCAAACCATGTAAAGATACCAGCATGCTGTTCAGATTTGCTGTCAACTACTTGTGTGTTGGAAGCTTCCTTCATCATGGGCAGTGACTTCCAAGCAAGCCCAGAAAGGGTATCTGACCAGAGCTGGGGAGAGGGGGATGGAGACTCTGAAAAGCGATTCATTCTCTGTGTCTACCTACCCAGGACAATAGGTCTCAGTAGGTCCCAGCAGAGGGGGTAGCCTCTGCTTCATGAAATACTTTTAGGCCTGGGCTCGGATTTCCCACTCTTCTCTCCCTTTATATTGCCCTCTAAGCCAGGCATGTCGTGGCGTCAGGGTCAGAAGGTAAAAACAGGGCACATCTGCTTGCAACAGAAAAAGTTCGCTTGAAAGACGCCACACGGCCCTGTCTGGCCTTCTTGGCTGCCCAACTTGTTCCCGAAGCTACCTCCTCACTTGAGAGGTCTCTGACTGCCTCCATTTGCCTTGAGCCCAGGCAGGCCTGTGCAGCTCCACCTCACTCTGTACTTCTTTGTCTTAAGATCACTGTGGCTCAGGTCCCCCTTGGGACTCTTTCCCTTCTCCTTTCTCCTCCTGTCCTGTCGTTTGTGCATATTAGTGAGTCTCACCAGCTCTTTTCACCTACCCTGCTGGCCTCTATTTCCCTGTGCAGAAACAATCCTTGCAGCGTTTGAGCTTTCTTCAAAGTCTGAGTCCTATGGGTATTTGTAATCCATCATATTACACCATGTTTGGGTGTGTCTCTCAGCAGTGGATGGTGCAGGCAAATGAGCAGGGCTGGGGCAGACCCAAAGCTCCACCCGACTCAGATACCACCATCCTTCCTTCCCTATATCCAGTTTGTGATGACAAAGATTCACTATCTTGGTAACACTCCATCTTCACCTCTTCTCTCCAGACCTTAGCTGAGGTCTCAAAGACTCCTAAGAGGTCACTTTCCTTTTGGAATCAGGTCCTGGACCTCTGCCCCTCCAATAGTGGTACTAAGGAAGCACTGTTCAGAAATGCACCCTGCTCCTGTGAGCACTGACACCCCAAAGCCTGGGTCATTACCCATTTCCTTGTGCTCCTTCCGCCAGTCTTTAGAAGTCTCAGAATCTTGTCTGTGATAAGCTCTAGTAGCCCCTTACAAATCTGTACTCTCTATTATTTGGAAGAATGCTAATAATGGCTGCCTTAGGCCCTACTCTCCTTGGATACAATGACCCTAAATAGTTTCTTTCTGCTCAACACACGCTGCTGAATGTCAGGACTCTGATATCTCAGAAAGTCCTGAGTGGACAAAGAACTAGGTTTGCTATTGCCTGTTCGTGAAGCACAGGGAACAATCAATACTTCCTGAACAATAAGACTCCCTGGAGGGGTTTGGGTCTCTCAGAAGTTGTAGTCATCTGTGTGGGTGGAAATAAAGAAGTATATCTTTATTTCCTTCATCCTGGACTTTGTATTTTTTTGTCGTTGTTTTTACCATGTCAATCTTCCCCTTCCCACTACAGAGGAAATCTAAAAGAAATATGTTCCTTCCGTCTTTGTGTCTCCACCAATAGCTGGACAGCTATTCAGAGAGTAGAAGGAGCAGGACATCAGAATGCACATGAGAGCCACCCTGGTCAGGATGCTTCTGTCACTAAGATGTGTCACAGTTTGGTCTGTGGGGAAGTTGAAAAAATGACTCACGCAGTCTTCTGAGGGGACCTCCCTACCCTTTTTTGGCTAGGTCTCTGTACATGTGGTCATGCTCCACTAGCAATACCAGATTTAGATGCTTCTGAGGCTCTGATTTAAGAGAAGTCTTAGCCTAGACTCCCCTTGAACAACCTCACATCATTATACAATGTTGAGGCCCAGCCATTATCATCCTTGAACTTCTCTGGGTATCTAATTTCAGTTTCCATTACAGGACATGTCATGTTTCTGCCTAATATGCTGGACCTCCGAGAAAGCAGGACACAAAGGCAAGAGAGCAACTCAAGAGTAGTTTCCTCAACCCTCAGAGACAAAGAAGCAGCTGCTCAGTTGAGGATTGTCCAGAGAACCCGGGAGTAAGCCCTAGAGGAGAGCTCTTGGTCATTCCTCTTTCTTCCCATTGATTGCTATGTCTAGGCCCACAATGCTAAGCCTTCCTCCTACCCTGGGAGCCATTGCTGAGACCCCACTCACACATTTGAATTCTCTGCTGGGCTTCCTTGGAGGAAAAAAAATGCCCCAGGTTGGAGATTGACAAGTTTAAAAATTAAAAAGGCCCAGGCTTGTCACCTCAGCTTAGCTCCATAATGGATGCTTAACTCTCCACCATTAGAGGGGGTGCTTAGCGGTACTGAGTTGAGTGTGTGGAGTCTATAATTTATTTCAGAAAAAAATACTGTGTCTCCACCCTTAGGCCCCCAGGGGAGTTCTGCTTTCCCTTGTTTTCAGCCCTGGGATTTTTGGATGACTGGGGAAAGTTTCCAGTGTATAGATAAGGGAAAGGCATTTGGTCTTCCTGTCCATTGGGCTGGTCTCCTTTACTCCCTTTCCTGTCTCCCATTCACCAGCTACCCTGTGAGCCTTGGTTCTTTTGGCCACAGACGCCTCTGAGTTCAGTCTGTCCCATGACTTGCCCACTCTGGCCTTGGTCTCTCACCCATTCTAACTTGCTTCCCATTACTTCCTCTTCCTTTAGCCTCTGCCTGGCCAAGGGTTCTGCCCTGCCAGTCTTTCTACTTTATTTCTCCGATTTCCCTCATCACCTTCAAGTATTCTCTCATCTCTGTGTTTGTTTCATGAAAGTACATTTTCCTTATGGGGAAACTGAGATACAGGCAGGTCCCAGATAGTGGGGTAGACGGTAGGACATGATATCATGGAGAAAGCCCAGACACCCTGGCTGTACACTCTGGTTTCTTTCCCATTCCTTCTGCTCTTTGGATCCCTCCTGCTACTGCAGCCCCCAAGAGTACTGATCTTTGGCGAGTACCTCAGAGAAATTTTCAACCTCATCTCGTCGTGATAGATAAAGCATGGCTATCATCCACGCCCATCTCTTTGTAAGGACTTTGGTCCTTAGAGATTTATTGGTAGCATTGTTTAAATTTATAGAAATAGATAATTTCTTCTCAGGGAACGCTCGAAAGGAAGTGTTTGTAGAAACTTCCAAATTATGCAGTGGACTCTTCCAAGTCTTGTCTCTTGTGAGGCAGTTGAAAACCATGAGGCTCTTTCTCCAGACTCTCAGCACTTGCTGCCTTCCTTCTGGAGTACAAGATGGGAGTGAAACTAGAAAGGGGGGGGGAACCAACTGTCAACCCAGCCTACGAGCCCTTCCCCCTCCCTGGACCACTGGCAGTTGCTTCTGTTGGGGTTTCCAGAGCTTCCCCGCAGGGCTCTGGCCACATTCTAACGGTTGGTTTGTGTGGGTACCTCTTCTTCCCATGTAGGTCTTAGGTACAGAATTTTCCGAAGAAAGGGGCTTCTAACTGGACCCCTTCAGACCTGCCTCAGAGTGGGCTACCACTTTGGTGCTTTAAATGCATTTTAATTTCTTCTGAATATTTGGGAAGAGAGGCATCAGGACCCACATTGTTTTAGAGTTCAGGGAACTGAGACATTGACTACCTCCAGTGAGTAACTACCCATTCCAGATACTGTCTTGCCCCAGATATCCAATATCCCTCACGTAAAAACTCCTCCATGAGAGGTAGGGCCAGCTGTGGTTATTAGTCAATCACCTTTTTGTGGCAAAGTCATACTTCAAGGTAACCATTCTCAATATGAGTTGTCAGGCTTCTCTTCAGACCAATGACTGGGGAAGGTAGATGAGGGAAGAGATATGGATCAACAAAGGAGCATGCTTGATACATCTGAGAAGGTTGACAGGGCTTCTTAGTTAGAGGATCTGACATCACACTGCTCTTCCCAAATGGTCTTTCAAGGTCTTCAAGCCTGCAGTGTCACGTCTCTGGGGCTGGAGTTGAACTTTTCCTAAAGTTCAAGTCCAATGTGGTGAAGTCATAAGAATCTGGCTCCAACTAGTCAGCCATCTGCAGCTGTACAGACATCTTAAGACCCTTGTTCTCTCTCCTATAAGTCTCATGCTGACAATTCCCAGATGCTACAACATTGTCCCTGCAGTTTCTGGCTGGGCCGGGCATCAGAAATGCCTGGGAAGGAAAGGAAGGCCAAGGGCAGGCCTTCTTTTAGAGGCCTCTAAAGTTCAGTTTCACTCCTTCTTGCTTTATTTTTGCAAACCTGACTGATTGATTTATTCCAAGAATAAGAGGAGGGCAGAGGACAGTACTTTCTATAGCATCTAATGTTGGAACTCTTCTTCCTCAGGCTCAAGCAATTCTCCCACTTCCTCATTTATACTACCGTTTCCTGAGGTGTGCTATAATCCCTCCATCATAGGTCCTAATGGCTACTGACTGCCTAGTCCTCAGGTCTTGCTTTCAGTATTCTTTGTTCCATGCTGGTCCTCCTGACTTAGACTGCTTCCCCTCTTATTAGTATACACGGAGAAGTGTCAAATCAGCTTTCTTCAGTCAGGATGTTTTAAAGTATGTGTTCATCATGACACAAACCATTCTCTAAGCAATTTGGTTTGCTTTGGTCAATCACCAGGCTATCAAAATGTGTTCCGCACACACCTTTTTTTTTTATGTTGATCCAAGTGAGCAAGGATAGGAAGCATTATTCAGCTTCTCATTCTCTTTTTTGGTCTATTAAACATCTGGAATGGTGGTCTTTATCTGTCCACCATTCTTCTCTTTTCATTTTTAGAGACGACTGGGCAAAAAAGAAAGGTAGAGGATTACATGAGAAGTCACCCTCTGGCATCCCACATGGTCTTTCCCAGTGACTCTGATGGAAACAGGAGAAACACCTTACATCACCCATGGACACTTCTCCAGTGTTCCAGGAATTTATGTTTCAAAATTGTCTCTTCCCAAATCTCTTCCATTTACCATCACAAGAAAAAAAAAATGTAGAATGGGACACCAGTCCTCTCTCCCCACCCCAAACACCTTGACACTCAGCTGGAAATATCAAAGAAGAATTCTATACATGAGATCTCATCACTTGGTCTCCAAGGGTTCAAGGTTGCTATCAGCACAGTCACATCCTCCATTTCTGAGCTGCTCCCAAGTGAGACCCTTTTCTGCTGGGTGTGTGATGTTAAAACTGGAATATCCTATCAGTTTGTAGTGAAGGACAAACCCCAGTTTGTTACTTGGTTACTTGGTTTTCGAGGATTATCTTCATCTTTTCCATCTCCACCTTTCTTGAGCTTTTGGAGGGCAAGACACTGTTTCTCATGCATTCTTGCATTCCCTCATGCTTGCATACAGTTTTCAATGTATACATAACGTGTGCTTTTTTAGAATAGAATTTCAAAGCGCAATATACAAATTCTGAATTCATTTTCAGAAAATAGGGACAATAAAAGAACTGAGTAATTCAAAGGTGATAGATAGGGGGTGGGTAGAAGATCAGATAGGCGTGCTCACATCCAGATGGATGTCTAAGCATCAAGTTTACCAGTTAGGTCGTAATTGTTGGGACTCAGTACATGCAAGAGTAACATGGAGGGCACTCTAGGAATTCCAGGTTTCAGGGACTACTTTAGACTTCAGAACAACCTACTGGGTCTCATTTACTATCCTTTAAAGAGAGTTCATCTAAATAGCTGTGTGGATATGCTCTACAAAGCTTAATTGTGCTGGCATTTTCATAGGCGACCTCCCATAAAGCCTGTTGCCTATGGCAGTCATAAATGGTTTCCAAGACTGTAGATCCCAGACTTTCCACATGATAGCCTCAGGGCTATCTCCCAATTCGTTCTATCATTCAACCTCTTGATTGCGATTACCTTATGCAGGACCCGACTGGGGACTTACAGATGCTCGGCTGGGAAATAAAGCTGAGTATGTGCAATCTTACACATTCTGGCTGCCATAGCCGAGAAGACGGCTCACAGAGTGGCATCAGGCATAGTCTCGACTGCTTCTGCATTTAATTGATCTAGAAGATTGCTCCATTTCCAAGGGTGGTATCAAAAGGATTGGGTGAAGGATGGTTGACAATTTTTCACCAATATTGCTAGTCAACACTGGCTTTTAAGCACACAGTAGGGGTTTCCTCAGAAGGAAGAGCTCTTTCAATGAGCCATTCTTTCTCAACCAATGGCTCTAAATTTAGGCTTTTTCCATACATAAAGCAAGTGTGCAGATTATGCTTGCTTTTGATATTGGACAGAGATTAACTGGTAGATGAGGTTCATTTATAGGAAATCCTCATGTCCAGAATTCTTACCCCCGAATAAGAGTTATTCTTCCTTGGACATCTCTGCATGGGTAAAGGAGACAATAGGAATGAACACTAGGTTGGTTTGCAAACACTAGTGTCCTAGACAGGGTTTGGCTTTGCCGTTTCTCAATGAAGTATGGGTATTTGGAGTCATGACTCTGGATGTTATGCTAATGGTGACAATCTATGCTGTAAGTTGCCATGTTGTTTTTCAAGTGATGTAAATACTAACTTTCAGATCAATAAAGGTGAGGGGGGCGGGGTCCAGTATTGATGCCTTCCCAAGTACGGGAGAGTGATTTCTCAGTTTGATGATGCTAGTCAATACCCTGGTAGGCTGGCTAAAAGGCAAGTGCCTACTAAAAATGTATTTAGCTTCTTCAAACTGATGAACATGGAAATTAGCAATAAAAGATTTCTCCATCCTCTTTCTATGTGCACACATGTGCATGTTATATCATTTTCAACAGCAAGGAAAGCATTTCTAGTTATGGCTCCAAATGCTCCAATAGTAAAGCTTTAGTATTCTTGCAAAGGGATGATAATCAAGTCACATTTTTTTTTTAAAAAAAGTGAATGTAACTGGCTTTTTCTAAAAAGGTTTTGTCTTCTAGAATCTCTCACTTATTGCATAAAGGTTATACAAGCAAAATGTTCAAAGGATAAAATGAGAGCAAATTATAGTCTTAAGTGTGTTCTTTGTGACCTGCACGTGGCCTCGCATGGTCACATAGGTAGGGATGGAGCTGTATATGCTCATGTGTTGGACTCAATGTTCTACTCAACGGGTACCATGGTGCTCTGGCACCTTTCTCCTGCTGTAGGAGGTATTTCTCAAGTGCTCCTTAAATTGTAAGTGGCTCAGTACATTATTCTGTTGGTAAAGATGCTGATACCATCTATAGACAGACAGGAGCAGTGTTGGTGGGCAAATGGTGGCTGATGTGGTAAGTCACTGTAGACTTTCTGGCCTGCCAATGGTTACACCATGAGATTTTCTTTATTCCTCAAAGCCACTGTCATTTCTCACAACCTGTCCAGACTGCTCTTTCTAGATCTTTCACAAGATTTAATTACAAAGTTAAGATTTTCATGAGACCTTTGAAAGCTGTGTGCCACTGATATTCCCTGAGCCTATTTTATCTCAGTCCTTGTCCATCAAACTGCCGAGCTCCAGTCCCTCAACAGTACTTCGCATGCCCAAAGTCTTTAGCATGCCCCTTTGCCTCCCTCCACTCCTAACCATTCTTTAAGCTCTATCCTAAGTATACTTAGCTTGCCATGTTAAGTTGGCAAGGCTATAGTTCCCAATCATTTAACATGAGACAAAGTGTTGCTATGGTGCTGTTTTGCCAGAGGATTCATATCGATGAGATCGATGAGTAAGGTAATAATCTTGCCAACCCAACTATACCTCGTAGCGGTTCTATGCTTCATCGGAAAACTGAAAAATTTTCATTGAGAATGATTTTGGTTTCAATTCTGTGGTATCAGTTTTGGCCTGAGTCCTATAACATGACCCCTATGTGAACTTAGAGTTTACCTAGCTGATTAAAATCTTATATGCCAGTTCTTGAATGTTGGGCTTCCTTCCCTTCCTCCTTCCTTCCTTCTTTCCTTCTCTCTCTCTCTCTCTCTCTCTCTCTCTCTCTCTCTCTCTCTTTCTCTCTCTTTTTCTGGTTTTTGGAAAACTTTTAAATTATTCTGTCTGTCCTGTGCAAATATCAGAGCACTTTTTCCTCATTGGTCTTACCACCCCTTAAGTTGGTCCGAGGTCAGTTTGTGTGCTGTAACTCTTGCAACAATGTAAAAGCAAGCATGGGGTCCGGCTTCTTAGTCCACCAGGTCAGGGGTGTCAGGGGCATCACAGCATTTCCTCTTTGCCCTTGATAAACACTGTGACTGAACGGTGACTAGATTACTGCCCTTTTCAAAACTTCCCCACACCATGCAGAGAGAGACTCAAGGCTCAGGAAGTTCCCTTGTTCTGTTTCAGGGGACTGAAGTCTCTGGAATGCCCATGTCTTAAGGCACACAGCCCATGACCTCTGGGGAGCAGAAGTGATTCTTGGCAGTGTTTGTGCCTTTAGCCCTGCCTGCTGGGGTAGAAGCAGTTCCCCTTTTCTGAGGTCCCTGCACTGCTACTTTTTGATTGTTGCAGCTTACCCTGCCTGATTGTCGCCTTGAGACAAAGATGCAGCATCTTCTGTATGAGTTTAGACTTCTATGAAAGTCAGAAGGGTTGTGGATTCTTAAGTAACAAACAAATATCCTTACAAATATTCCTTAAGGAAGTAGCCCAAAGGAGACTGTGAGATGGAGCACAATTGTTTAATAAACGACACTAGCAGGATGGTCACCTTCCATATATTCAGAACAAGCACAATGGCTACTAAATCATGGCGGGAACAAGAGAAATTTTCCTCAATGGCCTGTCCATACCTTATGTTTCATAGGAAATACAAATTGCTTTAGACATGCGAGATCTGTTTAGCGTTTCTTAGTTGCCTGTAGTGTGGGAGAATTGTCTGTTTCTGTCAGTCCTATCTTAAATAAAGGTTGATTGGTTGGTAGCCAAGCAGGATGTATAGGCGGGGACACCAGACAGGAAGTAGAGGTGGCACAATGAGAACAGTAGGATGCTGGGAAGGAGAAAGCCCGTTCCTCCTCAGTCCTGCTCAGATCACTGAAAATGTAGGATGTGACTTGCCTCATTGAAAAAGGTACTGAGCCATGTGGCTATCATAGATAAGAATAATGCATTAATATAAGCTACCAGAGCTAATAAGAAGCCTGAGCTAATGGGCCAATCAGTTTTTCATCTTATGGAGACCTCTGAGTGATTTTCTTTGGGGCTAAGCAACTGCAGGAAATGGGCAGGACAGAAACTCTGACAAGTAGCCCCTCCGTGTTACACTGTAGTTCTTAGTCTATGCTTGAGGCCCCATCAGATTCCCTCTGTAGATGTAAACATATCATGTAAACATATCAGTGTTTACATGGTTTTTGTTTAGGCAACCACATTAATGAGGCCTCATGGATGTGGCTTCTCTGGCACTTCTGGAAGACACACTCTCATGACAAGCGTCCTGTTCCTCTGGATCTTACAATCTTTTCACCCCTTCTTCTCCTAGGATCTGAGCCTTAGACAAAGAAGCTGTGAAGTAGTTGTACCAGCTGAGATGGACCAGCACACAATGCTCATATGTATTCTCCACCTTGATCCCGTTCTGATTTTTCATAACGGTCTCTGTCAGGGATTTATTTCTTTGATAAAGGACGAGAACTGTGCCTATTTGTGAATATAAAGGGAAATATTCAGGACACAGTTAGAAACCATACTCTTTTCATAAGGAAGTCACAAAGAAGAGACAAACACATCCATATGTGATCCTTAGCTATCCCTTGCTGTGAGAATGTTTCTGTATGGGGTTTAATGAAACAGACAATTTGAAATTTAGATCTAAACATTCAAAGTCTCATAGGAACTGGAAATCTGAATTTTTCTTCTAAAATAAACATAAATTCCTTCTGCTATTGATGTCTTAGAATCTTAGACAAAATCATTTTTGTGTTTTCTATCTCAAATGTATTTGACTTAGTCTCTTTTTTGACTTACATGTTTATGGCTGTAGTAAAGTATCAATATTCTTATTGAAAAGCAGGCAGAGTTTGAGTAGTCTTTGATGTTCGGGACCCTCTGTTCAATCAAGCCACCTCAGAGTTCTGTATTTTTCTCTTTTTAAAGGTGGGAAGAAAAGTAGAAAGACTTTTTTTTTAAAAAAAAAGTTTTTCTCGTTCTCTTTTTTTCTTTCTTTCTTATTTTCTAAATTCTTGCAACCCCATGCCCCCTAGGAAGCAGAGAGCAGAGCATCACTACCAGTCTTGAGTCCAGTCCGCTGTACACCGAGAGATACAGGTCATCCAGAGCTACATACCAAGATTTTGTTTCAAACAAACAAAAGCAAAATCACCAAACTAACTTTTTTTTCAAATTGATGCCTCTGATTTATTTGAAATTGAGTTTGAGAGTGCAATGGTTTGTGTATGTGTCTCTGAGAGGCTCATGTGTTAAAGGCTTTGTCCTCAGGGTGGTCCTACTGACAGGTCACAGAGCCTTTCAGAGGTGTGATGTGACTGGGACCTGACGTGGACACTTCAAAGGGGAGTGTGGGAAGACAGCCTATATCTCTTCCTTTTTGTTTCCTGGCTTTAGTGTAAGCCCTCTGTTCTGATCCTTGCTCCAGTCACATGAATATCCAGTACTCACAAGGGACCCATAGTCTCCAGAACTTAAGAGTAGCAATCCCAAGAACCATGAATCTAAACGCATCCTCCTCCTTAATTCTCCAAACCCTCTGTATTTTGTTGTAGTGGGAGAAAGCTGAAGAGCACAGTGAAACTGGCAATAGCTAGACTCTTTCTTTGAAATTGCAAGGCAGATGTCTTAAGTTGAATGGCCTTTCATTTAAGAAGGCAATTAACCGAGGGGTAGACAGCAGGTGATATAAAGACGAAACGAAATACCACCCATTAGGACTTTTGGGAAATTTCACACCAGCTGACAATAGTCCTCAACACTGGGCACTCAGCTGACGACAGGTAAATTGGTTTTACAGTATACAAGAGCAGTATACGTCTTCAAAAGAACAGAAGTCTCAAAGACTCTTTCAGGGAAGAGTTTGTTGCCACATATATCCTTCCCTGGATTCTCAGTCAGAAGGGGATCTGTCTGTCCCTCAGTTTACATAGGCGCCCATGCCAACCCAAGGCTCAGCATTTCATTCCATTAAAAACTGAGACAATACACCACAGCAAGGTGAGCCCAGCTGCACTTTGTGACCCTTAAGTTTGTCCACTAGGCATCGCATGACGATCACAGTTAACCCAAATACAGTCGCATCGATCTTGACCTTAGACTATGGCAGAGATTGCATGGCTTACTGGGTTTCATTATTTAAATACTTCAACAGAGGAACAGTTTTGTGTTATCACACTCTGAAATCATATTTTGGTAGTTATACATATATGTGCTTATTTGTCTTTATAAACGCACACACTCAAATATACTTTAAAAAAAAGTTTGGAGAGCTGAATTAGTGACCAGTTGGTGTGTTAACTTCTCTCTTGCCCAGGCGTTGGTTCTTTTTTTCACATGCATTTTCACTTCGCGTTCTAAACCCACCTAAATGTTAGAAGAACAGCAGTGAATGTCTCGAGAGGTATTACTGGGTTTGGGGGATTGCTAACACTTGCTACTGTATTGCATCCCTCTATAAATAACCTTAGGCTTCTGAAACCTATGCATCTATATTGTACTATGTAGTCCATATCAAGATGGTTCTGGTGGCTCTCACAGAGTTTCATCTCTGTCACCATCCCTGTCCTGTGTCAAGGATTTTCTTCATGCAAAAAACTGCACCTACAGAGAAATCTCCCCAACATCATCAGCACTGGGAACTTAAAAAACTCCCATTAAATTCCTTTTAACATTGGAAATGAATTATAAGTGATCTTATAAACATTGAAACATTTGACCCTTTTGATGCCTCCTAAAGTATATCACAGTCTGAAGTTTTAGCCTCATCATTAAACAGCATTAATTATACAAAGCAAAAGTTCTCTTCAAGCCCTGCGGATCATCTTCGAAGGATGTAAGCCCCATTTTTCCTGTTTTGTCATCCTGCGAAATGGGGGATAAATCAGATTCTCCTGTTTCTTTCAATTGGAATGAGCTTTAACTATCTTTTTATCTCCATTAGGTAGACTGTCAAAACTGCTTTTGGGTTATTTTAAAGCTTGGTAAGATCACAGGCTTCCCTGAAAATATGTCTTGTCTTGACAACGCATTAAACCTTAAGAGAAGTTTAATTAACAAATGTCAGAATGTGTTTCTTCTAAAAAAAAGTGACATATTAACAATTTGTTCCTACCTCCTGAGTCTAACAACATCTTTACCCTTAGAAAGAGAGATGTTGTGTCTATACATGGTGCGTGCTAAGCATGATTCAATGTTTTATAAGGAGAGTGCCTTTCAATGAATATATAAAATAAAATTTCAAGCACCCCACTGAATTATTGTGTACAAACACTAGTGTAAATGCACATTATTTTACGGAAACTTGTTACAAAGCTAGGCTTAGGAAGCAATTTGACATGTCTGTGCCTCATCTTTCTGACTCATTCACATCATAGGTGAAATTGGACATGGCCCCTGAGACAACACATTTAGAAATGATGATACTACCAAGACCCATGGTAACTGTTTTTTTTTTTTTTAATTTAGCTTGCATGTTTCTTTAAATGTTACATGTTGCTATCTTCCATCTCTTTCCTTTTCTCTGCTCCTAAGGATTCTCCATAGTGGAATTTACACAGTAGGACTCCGATACAAGCCTGCTTCATTCCCGCCTGGTAATCACCACATGTTTTTCGTTTCAGTGGTTGATCAGTCTTTCACATGTCACATTTCTTATGTGCCTAACTAATATTTACTCCTAGTATTTCCCTGCTATAAAAATGATAGGTTGATAATCTGTGAAAATGCACCTGGGGACACATCTCTGCTTGTCTGTGTAAGACTACGTTCTGGAAGCAGAATTGCAGAGGGAAAGGCCACCCAAAGTTTCGGGGATACTGCTACACATTTCCAAGTTGCCCTCAAGGGAAGAATTTTCCAATGTTTGCCATCGGCTACACCAGTCAGAAATGGCAGCTCCTCCCTACTTCCTTTCATCACCCTCAGTGTCAGTATTGTTTCCAATCTTAATGTTATTGTATTACTTTATGTATTTCACAATACTATATGCATGTTTTTTTCCTTTCTTACTTACTTAAAAAGACAAATGCAGATTGTTAAACTGCCAGCCTTTGAACTAAAATCTCTTCCTCTGGACGTTCAGAAGGTTGTATCATAAGGAATTGCTGTTCCGGTTCTATAATTTTAAGCATCCCAATCAATCAGCACTGGCCCCTTGTAGGCCTCAGGCCTACAAGGCTGTTTGCAAGGCCTTTGGAGAACATTAATGTATGCTCCATTTTTCTTTTTATTCCCTTTGGTGACCTGTGCCTTTGGGATGTCTTTGAGGTGTTTGATGCTTTTCGTGTTGCTAGAGTTATTGATCAGTGAAGCGAAAGGGATGTCTGCTGATGCAGGAAAGAGGTTCACCTGAGCTTGTAGCCGGTGCAGATAGCATCTGATCGCTCACGCTGATGTCTCTGTGTCTTGTCGCTTGGGACTGAACTGAGCCAGCACAAGAATTCTTGATCTTGGCTAGAAAATCCTGGGCAAGCAAATGCTTACTGAATCAAAGCTAGCAATGAGGAGGCACGCTGGCAGTTCCAGAGGACTCTTTCCACACTACTCACCGTGGTCTGCCTATTCAGGAAGTGACATTCTAGGAGTATATCAGGAACTGGTGTCCTCTAAATTTATGGTGGTGACCAGAGCACCAACTCAGCTCTTCTGGCAAATGGTGAGGTTGCTGGGATTCCTGAAGCCGGGTGACACCGGGTGACTATGTTGCTACTACCGCTACTACCGTTGTGCTATTATTGCAAGAAAAGGTGGCAGGAATTACTAGTGTGCCCAGAGCACTTAATTGTGCCAGTCCTCCAACTATTTCCCTTTCTTAAATACTGTCAACAGTGTACTAGGTGGGGGGGGGGATTTGGCACTAGGCATGCAGAGAGTCATAAGAGCCGGAAGATGAGGCAGACTTGAACTGATACCGGGATGTTGAGGTCCTTACCTCATAGTAATCTAGCTCCTTCTGACTGATATCTTAACGACTAGTTTTTCCTTAATGAGTATTTAATAAATCTCAGCTTATAAAAGTAAGCTAACCTATAAAGACACATCAAACACCAGACTTGTTGTCAGATAGCTCTCTGCCCCAAAGTTTGGAACGTTAACGGAAAAGATGAAAGAAAAAGGGATTTCATCACTACCACTTCAATCTCTGTAGATGACGCCGGCATTTTGTCTAAAGGAGCAGCTCTGAGACACACGGAGTGGTGTAGATACAGTGAACCTGGGTGGCCTCCTTCTTCCTCCCCTCTCATCTGCTACTACTATGATTATTTGTATCATTCATTCCTCACCTACGCCCCGGCAAGGCTGACGCATGCATGGGCAGCCTGTTTATTGCAGTTCTCCAGGTGTTCCTATTCTGGGCAGTTCTAGATGCTTGTGTTTTCTTCAAACCCAAGGTTCCTTTATGCTGCGCATCCAGCATCTTTGGGCCTTCCTCCTCTTCTCCCGTGCGCTCCTCCAAGCAGTGCTATCTTCTGGTATCTGCCGTCATTCATTCTCATAATATGGCTACAGCATCTCACGCTTTATTGCCGTATCCTACAGTTTCCTTCCTTCTGTAGTTGGCGATGTTTCTTAACGTCACCACTACGCAGTCTATCTCTTTCTGTGACGTCTAGACTCCTGAGACGTGCTGTCTCAAACACATTCGGCCGCCCTTCTGAGGAGCGTGTCATTGTCCAGGTTTTACAGTTGTAAAGAAGGCAGCTCAAGACAAGTGTCTCATACACTTGTAATTTTGTTGTTGCTGTTAGGTTTCTTGCTGACCAAACCTTTTCTACTGCCTGGAATGCAGCCCTCACTCTCCCTATCCACCTCTTGACATCTGAAATAGTTCCCTCCCCTGAACTGAGGGTTTTTCCCCAGATGTACAAAGTTGGCTGTTTGCTTGAGGTTCTGATTTTTTTTATTACCATGTTAAAAATTTCTTGTGCACCCTTCCCATTGTTGTATCTCAGTCTCCTCAATGCTTCCTTTCATAATGAGATTTTCACTTGCTTCCCACACTGTTTTCCATGGCCTGCAGCTCATTTGGACCTTCAGTGCTATATTGTCGGGGAAATGCAAGTTACTGATTCCCACATCACCTATCTGCACGCCTATCTCCTCATCCTCCAGGGATGCAGCTACTATAAATTCCAGGAATATATTAAAGAGTAATGGTGAGGGGACAAATCTCAGCAAAACTCCTACACTTTTCTTAAGCTCATCACTTAGTTCTCCACAGACTTTGACTGATGCAAAGGTACCTTTATAGGCATTTTCTAGCATTCTTATGATTTTCTCTGGGTGTTTGTAGAACCTCATTGTTTCCCAAAGTCCTTTCCTCCAAATGCTATCAAATGCCTTCCTGAAGTCAATGTAACAGACATATAAGTCTTTTCCAATTTTTTTTTTTTTTTTGTATTTTTCTATCAGTTGCCTCAAAGTGAAGATCTGATCTATTGTGTTCCTGTTAGCTCTGAATCTGTACTGGGCTTCTGTTCTACCCTTGATCCTTTATAGGATAATAGAGGAGACGATCTTACTGCTAGGACAAAACAAATCCTACTCCTGCCTGTAGTTTCAGTAGTTCAGCTGGGTTTTCTTGTATGTGGGAATTATGACTGAGATTTTCCATTCTGTGGGAATCACTTCATGTCTCCATATCTCTCCTGCCTGAGAAGCACCTCAGCTCCTGAGCCTACTGTAGCTGCCTCCAGCTCTTCTATTATGATATCATCCACTCCTGGGGCCTTCCTGCTTTTCGCTCTCTAGATAGCTTCCTCTATCTCGTTCCTGTCAACATTGGATAGTTCCCCATCGTCTCTGGTGTTTGAATGGCTTCCCAAGTGTTTCTCATTGTAGTCTATGTTGACAGCATTAGGGTTATTGTATAGGATGTCAAAGTATGATCTCCATCTTTGCTTTACTTCCTCGCGTTCTATTAATAAATGACCTCGTCTATCTTTAAGCACCTGAATCTGAGGAGCATATCTAGCAGTTAGTTACCTGTCTTGATAGCCTCGTAGAGAAGACTGGAGTATAGAGTCTAGTCTCTTCGAACTCTTTGCATATACCTTGTAAATACAGCTCTTTCCTTCTTCGCTCTTTTTTCATCTCCTTGTACAGATAGTTGTGGTGTTTTGCTGCCTGCAGGTTGCCTCTTGGTTTGCTTTTCAGATTCCTTCCTTCTTTTTTTTTTTTTTTTTTTTGCCAGGTTGATCGTCTTCTGCAGTAAGCCATTGTACTGGAGCTGCCCTCTTTGCATAACCAAATGTCTCTTTTGAAAACCTCCTGCATAGCTCTTTTGACTCTCTTCCATTCACTTTGGATATTTGTAGATGGTTTTTTTTTTTTTTTTTATGACTTCCCTCATCTTTATGTCAGTGGTTCTCTTATACTCTCTCCGGAAGTTGGATTAATCGGTTGTTTACAATTGATCTTCCTTCCGGTCCATCTTGCCTGGTGTGCCTCTCCTCAATTTCAGTCGAATGTTGGCCATAACAAATTGGTGATCTGACCCTAAGTCGCCACTAGGAAATGATCGACTGTTTTGGATACTAGATAAGAGTTTCCTGTGACCAAAAGGCATCCAATTTGGCTGTCTGTGTGCTTGTGAGGGGAATCCCATGCCCATGGTCTGCTTGAATTTCTTGTTGGATATGTACAAACCATTTCCATAGTCAAGGTCAAGCGGTTGTTCCCCTCTATTGTTCTCTTTGTCTGCATCCATATATGCCCATGACACTATAGTCCCTTCTTTCTCTGGATCCCACTCTTGCATTGAAGTCAGCCATAATGATTAGTGTGTTATTCTTATGTACCCTGCTTCCCTCACTCTGTAAATCTGTGTAGAAACTATTGGTGACATCCTCTTCTGCTTCCGCTGTTGGCACATACATATACAGTAACGTATGGTAGTTACTGGATGTGTCGTTGTCTGAAATCTGGCTGATGAAATTTGGCCATTTAAAGATCTATAGCTGAGCATGCATTTTGAGGCCAAACTGGATAGCACTAAAGGTACACCTCCTGTGTTTTTTCTCTCTCTCTCTCCTCCTGAGAGGAGATATAATATAGCATCTGTTTACTACAAGTTCTTGTGTTCCTGTTCAACGTGTTTCTGCCAATCCAGTGACATGTCACCTGACGTGACTTGAGCTCATGCCCGAGCATGCCAGTTCCTCTGACTGTGGTTAGCATTCTCGCGTTTCAGGTCTCTTATTGCGGTGACTCTTTTCTGTGTGAGGAAATGTCTCTCCTGTCCAGTTCTGTCAGCGTCATTCCCCCACGTTGGGCTGTGAGAGAGAAGCATCATCTCCTGTCCTGCACTAAAGACATGGAGAGCAATCAGGGTTCCCTGTCCTGTAGGAAGTCCAAGGACCACCCACCTCCATCCAGGTCTAGTAAGGTGAGCATCCAAACTGCCTAAGCTCCCACAAAGCCAGTACGTGCAGTAGGATCAAAAGCCCATTGCCATTGTTCTTGAGTTCTCATAGTCCTCATTGTCCGCTATGTTCAGTGAGTCCGATTTTATCCCAGGCCAGTGGAGGAGGCAGAAATCTTTAATAAATAATAAATAAATAAATAAATCACAAAAGACAAATGTGAAAAAATATAAAATAAAATCATAGTTTGACATGGCAAAAAAAAAAAAAAAAGACATGGAGATACTGGGGCACTGTCAGATGCTGGGACTTTAACCCAGGTGTTTTGTTGAACTGGTCCATATTGGGTTTCATGGTAGAATTGATGAGGACAACTGACCAGGTCTCTTCCTAAAAGAGATGATTATTTGTGCATTATTTCAAATATGGCTTCTCATTATATCCAAGATTGCAAGAATCTCTAACCCTTTCTTATCTTTGGAGACAAAAGAGAAATAAGACCTGGGGTCATTGTGTGCTAGAATGACTAAGACCATAATCGCTGAAATGACTCAATTATAGCCTTATAAAAATAAGATGATCCTAAAGTCTTCTAACATACCTTCATTTTTCATGTGGCATCTTCACCTCAGAGCCACATGGAACTCCTTGTCCCTGAAGTCTTTGGATTTGAGGTCCTTCTTATTGATTGCTTTCATGGGAGGGGAATCACCTCAATATGTGGTAGAAAATGCCAAATAGACACTGGTACTATATAGGGTAGCAACATCAGAGTACCCACCTTTTAAGGAGAGTGATTTTCCTATGCCAAAGCCTTACTGCACTTTGAGAAGTAAAGGAGCAGAAGGCGGGGAAATGAGGGAGAGGGGTGGGAGCAACGACTCAACTATGCTGAGGTTACCAAACTGTTCTCAGAGGGTCATGGATACCCCAAGCCTGCTACTCAGCACTGTCTTGTCTCTTAGACACATATGATATGCTCTATCATATGTCAAGAGCAGATAGGATACATCAGGAATACTTGCCCAGGCTTCCATCCAGTCTACCTCCTCATCCCTCCAAATGTCTTGGTTAATCACGTCTCAGCCTAAGCCTTATTTATTCTCAGAATGGCAGTTTAAATACACACAGACCACTCTTTTAAGGACTGTATAACTAGTCTTTTATCTTTATAAAGTATGGTGGCCTTTATGTAAATATAAATAATATATAGAAATATAAATAATATATGAATTCATATAAATATAAAGTATTTTGTGTCTTAAGGTTCCCAGAGGATAGGAAATTGGAGAGTTTACTTCTCTTATGACATGGTTTTCCATTTGCAAGACTCACTTCCAAATTCCCTTCGAGAATCCTCTGTCAAATTTCTCCATCTAGGATGGAGCCTTGGGGAACAAATGAGTTAGTGGAGGGAAACACTTCATATTCAGACCGAAGGTAACTTGAGAATCAGCATTACCTCTTGTTCACATGACTTCAAAAATAGACTTACCTTTCTGCACCAGATTTTCCTTACACATAAGCAGAGATGACAGAAGCGTGTGATATATACAACATGACAGTACACATCAGGTTTATTCCCCAAAGCCTAGACCCCCAAATGGCCCCTCTCATTTTCCTGCCTCCCAGTTTCTTGAAGGCAGAGTCCTCATCCTCTGCGATTCTCCACAGCATTTGCAGAACACTGGGCATATTGGGAAGTGAGCAATCAATACTGGCTCAACTGAGTCATACCGAGGACAGTTCTCAGGCACTACCCTAGGAGAAAAATAACTCTGTAGGACAAGCAACACAGAGTCCTTATTGTCACGCTGTGGTGTCCTTTGAATTCCAGAGGCATCTTTGGTTTAGAGGACTCAAGTCCATAATAGACACATGCATTCATTCTGATGATACCAGATCCCAGTGATATGGGACGCAGTGCTGGAAGGAGCACGGAGACCGTGTCTTTGGATTTATTCTTCTCACTATGGAAAAAAACCGCGCACAATTTTATCTGGCGAAAAACGCATCTTGTATATTGATTGCATCATGTTGTTATATCTTCATTTATTTAAACGTGAGTGTCAATTTAAACTGTGTTTTCACTGCTGACACGATCCATTCATTTCCCTCTTGTTTCTCTCTTTTGATTTTCACTCCCATCTTAAGTTTAATTTTTGCCCCACAGTCTTGAGTTTTGGAAACCTGGAGAATTTTTAAAACTCAAATCCAAAAGAGTCTACCACTTTCCCCAGATCTCTAGCATGGACTATGAAATTACTGTTTATGGAAGGCTCACCTGCAAAACCCTGATTCTGTTTCTTCTCCAGCTCCCTCCCGGGTAATTGTGCCCGAATTCCCCTGTCTTTAATATGCTCTATATATCCTCCACCTGGCAAAGGATTCAGACCTATCCAGATAATAAATACCCCATAGACACACAGACAGAGAAACCGCTGTAATTGCTTTCATAATGACTCTCAGACATCAGAAGCGGGCAAATAACGGTATTTAACACTGCTTCCATTCTTTAGCTGAAATGTAATTTTGCAGAGTTATTGTCAGGCAGTATGGGGAATGTACAAGCGCAAGTGTCATATTCGGCTCATATTAATTAGCTGCCCACGAGAGCCAGGCGAGCAGAGGCAAAGTTCTCCTCATTTCAGATGGTCTGATATTCAGGAAGACCCATAAGTACAATGGCTTGATTAACATAGTTGCTTAGATCAGGTTTTCCCTGGGAGTGTGTCAATTGGCATTTTTGAAGAATCAATTAATTAGCACTCCAAATAATCCATTCTTGGGTTAATGAAAGTGTTTTTGTACAGCTGCAGAAAAAAAAATTACAGGAAGAAAAACTAAACCGTTCCAAGGAAGCCGGGAGAGAAATTTATCTCATAAGTCTTATGTCAACCGTTTCAGAATACTACCCCAAAATGGGTGTTTCCTTTGAAAGCGAGGGGATTGACTTATACAGTTTTAGGCACAATGTCTCTGTTTTGGCTTGGAAGAAGGCAGATAAAGGATTTGTGGTGTCAAGGAAGTTCAAACTTTGATTTTTTCACTATTTTGTCTTGCAATCTTAATTAGGGTAAGGCGGGGCCAACGTTTTGCATATCATTATCCACAAGGTTACACAATTACTCTTTGAAGGCGGGACCCTTATTCAGGTTGTGAAACAACACTATCACACACATTTCCCTCATTTTAGAGTTTCGGACACACTTCTCAGAGGAAGGAAAAACAAAACTCTTCCCTCTAGAGAGTCATACTTAAAACAGGGTCTGAGTAATTGGAAAGTCACACTGGAAATTCAAGACACGACTTGGATCCTCGGAACAAATGCTACCCTGCTCCTACCTTGTCAGCTCTTCTTCCTTAATAAAGTGTTGGCATCATTTGCTTGCCCATCTTTCTCTTGGGACTCAAATCTTACAGAAGTTAGATTTGGGGGAAGCCTTCTGAAATGATGTCACACAAAGACAGCAGTTACCATGCCTTTCACATCCCTTCGCTTTCCACACCTGGGTTCAAAGTAGCTCGTAGTTGTGTAGTTGCAATGTATTCCTTGAGAAATGCCAACACTTCTCAGTAACCTTGGTATAAACCATTTTAACCCTATTCAAATATGTTACTATCTTAAATACTGATGAAAAAAAAAAAAAAAAAACAAACCCAGAAAAGGAAGATGTAAAATCAGTATGAGGCTTCAATGAGTCACCGTGTCAACTAACATTTGTATGGCGGTAAAGTGCAAAGTCTTCATTTGGACACAGTGTTTTCATATAAATGTGTTAAAATGAATGAGTCAAAGATTTATTGTCCGTTCCTATCTGAGTCTCACAGATAAAATGTGATGATTAGGTAGAAAATCAAATCAGAACATTTAAAAGAAGCCAAAACGAGTGTTTTACTTTCACGACTTGCTCTCGTTCCTTCCTTTATTTCCCTAAAACAGGGGAATAAGTCTTTAGGGCTTTGATGAGGCTGCAATGCGTCCTGCCTTTTCATCCGTGGGTGAAGGTTGACTAGCTCCATATTGACAGTGCATCTTCTAACGGGGCGTGTATCTAACACGCATCACAATCAGGGCTGCCAGGGGAAAAGGTAAAAGAACACACAATGAAATATAAACAGGACACCCGTCTCTTTCGAGGAAGATGAAAAAAGCCTCCAAACTTAGCACAGATTTCTTTTGGGGTTTAATGAGGCCAGCGATGATGGGGATGAGATGGTGCCAAGTCAGGGAGGGAGAAGCCCTCCCCTTTCCTGGTCTTCTCTCTTCAAGGTGGCTAACCGATGCAGAGGGCTTGCTTGCTTCCTGCACATCTGAAAGGATGCCAGTGAGATTCGGCATCCCCTGCTTTATTGCTTAGCCTTTATTTTTAGACTCCGGTTGCAATGTAAAATGGCAAAGTTTGGTTGTCACGGCTTCCTGTGGACTTCAGCCAGGAACGAGATCTATTGCTTATTTTGCTAATCAGCTCCTTCCATATCTGCATGCTCATTTTCTGATAGCTGATGAGGCGACAAGGTCATTGGACGTACAAGTACTTATTTAAAAACAGACATGAGAGCGAGATAGAGGTTAGTTGGGTCTATCAGAGCTGTCAATCAATTAATGAAAATTATTGAGCAAGGACACTGTGGGGGAAGTGAACAGAAGGAAGGAAAATGACCATGGAGACACAACATAGGGAAAACGACAGAGCTGACTGAATGTGCTCACGCGAGTGCTAAAAGCAGGCATGCTCACATCCCAAGTGAGAGACAGCGCTGGGAAGCTGACTGGAGCCTCTGACTCCAGAGGCGCAAAGGCCGACAGCACAGGGCTTTTGCCCAGAGGTGTAGCCTGAACAATGCCTTTGCTGGGTTGTGGAGGACAGAGGCGGGCTGTGCCTGATGAATGTCTGATTAACGTGCCCAACACCTGTGGCCAAGGCGCTAGTACTTAAAGCGCTATTATCCAGACTGAAATCCGTGCTTAATGGAGGCCAAATGAGCACACGCAGCCCCCTTATTCAGGGAGAGAGAGAAAAAAAAATGTTAGGTTTCTCACTGTAATAGTGTGGCAGACAAGGCGAGCCAAGAAAAGTGTTGCTCGCAGAGGCTCAGACGCGCTGTCCAAAAACATCCAGTCTATCACAGCTGCCCACCAGGTGCGGGCTGCAGACAAGCCCAGACGATTTATCAGTGCGGAAAGGGATCATAACTTGGTGTGGGGATGGATGGAGGAAAAGACTCTCTATACACATGGAAGTGAGGGAAGAGGAGAGAGTGGAGAGAGGGGGATAGAGGGAGAGGGAGAGGAAAGAGACAGAGGAACTGGTGCAGAGAAATCTGCAATGTGTCTGTGTGAATGGAAGATAGGGAAGGAGGTAAAAGAAAAGGCTGCAAAGTCAGAAGCAGGGAGATACTGACACCACATCTCTGCAAAGCGTTCAAAATTCTCCAGCTGCCACGCTTTTAATTTGCTACCATTCTAATTAAAATGCAAATTAAATTTATAATTAGCATCAGCGCTTTCTAAAGAAACCTCCTTGTGCGCTGTACAAACATATGGGCCGGCGCTGTAGTGTAAAGTTTGTAAAACAGAAGTCATAGCACAAAGTGTTGAGGGGGTTGTGAGGGGGAGAGCAGCTTTTCTCCTCTTCCTTTCTGGGTTTCCTTTCTCCTCGTCCCTCGGAAAGAAATTGCGTGCAGCCTTGGGATGACTTGTGGAATGGCAGCTTTCCTTACAGGAGTATGGAAGTTGTGAGCTAGTGCCCCACGGCAACAATAGGATTGCTGAATGTGGAGGATTGGCTGGGCTGTGACTTTGTGTTGAATCAGGTGTCAAGGGTTACCCTGCATGTCATGAGGATTGTATAGGAGATGCCAAAAGGCAAAGGGGGGTCAAAGCTCCTAATCAAAAAGCCTATGGCCAAAATTAACCGCTGTTTGCTTCCAGATAATTAATTTAAAAAATTGATGGGGAACAAAGTACCGACATTACCTCATGATTTGAACACATATCATGTTTTCGAGCTAAACTTATCTGATTTGCCCCATATTCGAGGAGGGGGGGGTGGGGGGCCAGTTGGGGTCGAGTGTTAGGCTAAGCAGATGTGAAATGGACAAGGACTTAGCTTGCAGTTTGCGGAAACACTCACCACTGAGCGAATCAGTGTTAGCCCTCAGTGTTCTCAGCATATAAATATGATCCCGGTGCGTGTCACTTTGCTTGACTGTCCGGCGGAGGGAGGCTCATGGGGAAATGACCTCTCTGCCTGCAGCTGTGTAGGTGAATGATGATTACCCACTGCCCAATCTCTCAGAGTCACCATGTTTTAGTTCAGGGGAATAATTATGAATTAAAAGTGAAACAGACAGTCCTCCTGGTAATTGTGCTGTCCTTTCCAGTGAAGGGTCTGGGTCCTACCTACACCTCAGTGTCTTTAATATTCCAGGGATTCTCCTTTATCTATTAACCAGACTCTCCATCAGATATTTTAAAATTTGAATGTAACGGGAATGAATATTTCATAGATGTGTGTTAAGCTGTTATTAAACTATAATGTAAAGCAGGATTGTAGGAATATTTTTATATGTCAAAAAGTCAATTAAAATGATAAGCCTGTAATATCACTATTGTGGTGCGGTGCAGAAATTCATTTCATATGCAGGGGAGGTCCACCACCACCCAGCATTTGGGCATGAGGCAGGACTGTTACATATTCAGAGGCCTGTGTACTTCAATTTCATTAGTAACACTTAGGGCCGTTTTCAGCAGAGATTAAATGGAGAGCTACGCAGGGATAAAGCCTCCAACTTGATTTTTTATTTAGTTCTCCAGAAACAGCATTAGGCATTCACAAAGGTGGGTGCTTACCTAAACGCACCATGGATTCATCCTCAAAGATGTCAATTCTTAAGGAAAGGTGTGTATAATAAAATGTGTAGTTAGGCTTTCTCTTGCATAAAAGTATTGTCCACTGGAGAAAACGGTCCCATGACATTGAAATGAGGAAGGCAGAAGAGGAAATGAAAACTGTTGGGAGCTACAATAATGTAGAGGTTTACAATGACAAGGCTTCCTCCTTGTAGCCTTTAAAGCGAAGACACACGCAGAATAAGGGAGAAATTTCTCTTTACTGCTTGTACACTTAGGAAGAAATACATGGAAAGGTAGCTGGTAGACTAAATGTTGGGATGCTTTACAAAAGCTTGAATGCTTTTTCAAACTTTGTCTGCCCATCAATTCTTCCCCAGGCAATGGCCACTGTCAAAATTGGGACGTAAAGAGATGATCTGCTTGGCAGGTTCGACATAACTCAATTAATCAAGACCTCAGTAGAGAAAGGGGCGTCCTCTGCCAATACGGCAAGGGACAGGGACTTCTTATGTTCACAGAGTAGAAGTTTCTTATTTTTTCCTGATGACCAAGGGGGACTCGGGCCCCCTAAATAAGTCCTCTGTGTGACTAACAAAAGATGGAAAGCCGCAGCATAAAGGCATTTCTTTGTTTAATTTCTAATTGTTGTCCTTCTTGTATTCAGAAAATGAAGTCACCTTTGTCGTGGTTTCAAGAACCGCTGGGTAATCAAAATTATTATGCCGCCACCTGTTGTCTGTTAATTATTCTGAGAAGATACTCATAAATCATAACATTGGACAATAAATCAAACTGTCAGTTCCTAGGTCAAAGGTGACCCATGAAAAGTTATAGGTCACCCGCCGGGTGTGAAAGAGCAGGGTTTCCGAGCATCGCTCATTGTCACCCACTGTTGGGAGACGTGCCATCCAAACAAAAGGAAAAACCGAAATTCAGAATTCCAGCCAGGGGACAGGAGGCATCCACCCAACGTGGTCCATCCATCCACACAGCAGCAAGTCAGTCTCGCCCAAGCTCAAGAGAGTTGTTCTCTGGAGACCTGATTGCAGACACTGTTCCTTTTGGAAAAGTTTGAGGGGCTGCGTTCTGGGGATATTATCTTCCCCTTCTCAGAGTCACTGGCGACTATGCAGGGGAATGCCACATCTTATGGCATTATTTATTGAGAGAATCAGAATACGTCAAACTATGGCTGATTGGAGGATGCTTATGAATGTCTGACTTTCCAAATTAATTTCGTTTGGAGTATGTTTTCCATGTGGAGTGACAGGAGCTTGAACCGCATTTACCATTTCAAGTCATTTGTTTGCTTCAATTCCTAGTACTTCAGATAGCATCGGCACTTCAGAGTGGTACACGCTGATGGATACCCTTGATGGAAAACCTGGCATGGGGTGAATTCTTTCTGATGTGGCTAGAGCATCTTTAGAATAATGCACAATGGAGACACAATGACAAGGCAGCTGGGACACAGAGCTAATGTACCAGTCGGGGGCATACTGCTTGCTGTTTGAGTTTAGGTGTGTAAAATGGAGGCCACACTTGCATTAAAGATTTTTCTCTATTTTGAGGGATTACTGTTAATTTAGTGTCTTCTAAAAGAGTCATGAAAAGGGGGAGTATACTCACTGTGTCAACTTAGATACAATTGTTCTTTGTTTAACTTGAAAACACACACACTTCACACCTTGTATCCAATCCATAGACATCAGAGAGGACACTCACCGCCACTATCCTGAGGGACAAAGTCTCTTCCATTATATTCCTGAGCACTGAAAATTGTGACTTTGGGATGGAAGAAAGTCATTCTCAGAATGTAAATGGTTTGTCCAGGACCAGGGGAGGTCAGAGTTCATGGATCGATTCAAACTTAACCATTTGCCTTCAAATTTATTTACATGGATCAGGGAGTTTAATCTAAAGTCACAACAAAGGGCCTTAGGGGCACTGAAGCCAACAGTGATTTCAGTGGCTCTCTGCCACAACTCCATCTACTTGGAACGTCTAAGATGAAAGTTTTCTTTGTCAAAACGGAACTTCGTAACGTTTTTCTGATTATGTTTAAGTGTTCAGAATGGTAATATTTAAAGTGTGGTTCCAGTTGGTTGAAACAGAACTTTAGGTGAAGGAGCTGGTAACTTTCACACATGAGATGTAGGTGCTTTGATAACTTGTTAGAAGCTATGTCCTATGTCAGGTACAGGGAACAGACCCAGAACAACATGAGCCCTTTCTGGAGCACTGAAGCCAGGAGTTACCACAATTTCCAGGTCTGGTCCTTTGAGAAAGGCTAGACTGATGAATTTTTGTTTCCTAGGTTGGGGTCTGAGGCTGTGGTCACCCTCTGTGATAACAGTGCTATTAAAAAGCAGTACTCATGCCCAACACTCAAGCTTGAATAATGAAGCGGCAAGGTTCTGTTATGGCCGTCTTGAAATCCTAATCAAGTACCCGAGAGTACAACTTGACTTGCAAGCCTTTCTTGGGGTCCTTTAAGATTAAGTTAAACTGGTTGGCTTCAATCTCAGAGCCTGACATCCTTTAAAATGGACATTCAGAGACAGCAAGGGTGTGTGTGTTTGTCAGTGTGGTACGGAAAGGACCACAAGGACACAGCAAGGATGCAGATGTCTCCTAGCCAAGGCTCCAAGCCTCAGAAGCAACTCAGGCTACTGGCACCTTCATCTTGGACTTTTGGTCTCAACCCACAAATTCCCTTTGTTCTATGTATTGAGTCTGTGGTATTTTGTTTGGGACTTCTCTCTGCACAGGCGTTGATTCTTCTTTGAGCGAATAGGCATAGGGAAGGAAGTTCTGTTGGTAAGTGGGAAAAGGTGGTGAGAAATCGTATTGTCTTTTCTTTTGTGTGAACCACTATTGTGGACCAATGAGCCACCAACAAATGGTCTAAGATGGAGAGAGACTCTTGCCTTGTAACTTGCAGCTGGAGGGGTAAATTACTGCTTAGACAGGGGCACTTCAACCTCCCGGTGCACACGGGTTTACCTGTCGCTTTCACCTGATCATTCCTAGCTGTGCTGGTCGGCCTCACACGCGACAAGCATACTACTATCTGGGCCTCACATAGTGTCTTCCCATTGTTTATAAAACTTTCCGAGCAATCAGAACTAAAGTCAGTTTCCACCTGAGCTCCCCAGTCACCTCCTTGCTATGTTTCTTATTAACAACCCTATCTGAATGTACAGTTGACTATAGAAAATGTAATGTACACAAATTCAAACTCGGCCACTTGCGGCTGACCCTGCGTCCTACTGTGTAGAAAGACACAATCGGCTAATGGATTAGACCCTTTAGGGAGGTCCAGCAAGGGCTTCATGGGAAGTGCTCACCACCTCTGCCATTGTGGATGACACACCCTGCCAAAGGGTATCCATCCTGGAGATAACAGGTTTGTCGCTGAACCTGTCTGGGAAACTTTTACAGTTTGACATGTACCTGTCAAAGTGTCATTGGATTACTTCCTGTTTATTGAAATATAATTTCAGATTATGTTGTCTTGCTCAGGCAAAGACATGGGCATCTGTGGCTGTCAATACAATTGAAAAATTATCACAGGTTTCGGTGGTCCTGTCCCAGAGGTTTTAAAAAAAAATAATAAGCAATGTAGGTTCCCATGCACATCTCTCTTGAGGCACTCAGATCCACATCTGCTGCAGAACCAAGAGTATGGTGGGTAGTTAGTCCCTGCCCCCTCCCGTACTCCCCACCAGCACAATGTGCTGCCTGTTTAGAACATGCAGTGTGGCTGGACAGCGTAGAAAAGGCAAGGTTTATGCTATAATTGCCATCGTCATGTCAAACTTTTCAATAACCAAACTGAGGTTTATGCTTCTCTAGAATTCCTTTTTTTTTTTTTTTTGGTTTGTTTTCTCTTTTAGAAAACTAAGATTTGAAAGCCCTCTGAGAAAGATTACCAAATATTACCAAGACGACTTGGTGACACACCATAATGACTTTGCATCCCAGCTTCATTGTAACTGAGAGAAACAATTCACGGAGCATCATTGGTGTCTTCTCAATGTTTGTTTTTGTTTGTTTCTGGATTTTTCCCGAAGAAAAGCTATCTTCACTTACATTCTGTCTCAGTTGTTTTTGTACTGCAACCGTAGAGCTGAGTAATTTCAGTGGACACCATGAAGCCTAAAGTTACCTTTGTGTGTACACGTGTGTATGCATGTGCATGTGTGTGTGTGCATGTGGAGGCCAGAGGTCTATGTCACGTGTCTTTCTCAATCACTCCTCAATCGTATTTGTTTCTTAGGCACTTTCTCGATTACTCTTCAATCTCATTTTTTAGGCAGGTTCTTTTCATTGAATCTGTTACTCACTCTTTAGGCTAAATAGCCTCACCCAGGACTTTCCTTTTATTTCTCTTTTGTATTTTTTATTATTTAAAGCAATCTCTAGATTTAAATATATTTTGATCATGTTCTTCCTCTCTCCACAGTCCTTCCAGATCCTTTCCCCTTCCCTATTCACTCACCTTTAAACTATTTCTAAAAATAAATAAATAAATAAATATCCGATATAATGACAAGATCTGCTAAAACCAAAAATACAAAATAAAACTGCACTCAAAACCAAAGCCTACCAAACTTTAACTAAATAAAAGCGCAGAAAAAAAATTGTGGAGGTCATTATATGTTGGTAATTACTGAGCATGAGCCCTGTCCTAGCGTGGTTGATAGACCCAGTATCACTCTATTGGAGAAAGCTGATTTCCTTCTCCCAGCAGGCGCAAGTGACAGTTCAGTTGGTAACCTTTACCCCAGTGGCCAGGCATTCATTCAGTCTTGCATTCATCCATTCGTTTTTAAAAAAGAACAAGTTATTTAAAACAAAAAACAAAAATATAATAAAATATAAGATAAAACAAACTGTCTCTTCAATATTGGACAGGACAAATCAACAGAAGGAAGTATCCCCAAAAAAGGCACAGAATCAAGAGACCCATTTATTTGCTCACTCAGGAATCTCATAAAAACACTAATTATTGTCACCCTTTTTAGTCAATCAATTGAGGCTTATGGGTTCTCAATTTGTTTCTCAAAATCAAATAGAAAAGTCTCTGTAATGAAGAGTGTATTGCCAAGACAACTGGCAACACACCACAGTGACTGTGTGGCTCAGTTTCATTGCAACTGAGTCACAGCTCATGGAGCACTGCTGGTACCTCCTCAGTGTTTGTTTTCCCACTGTCGACTAAATAAAGTTTTATTGATACACCTGCCTTCATTTATATTCTGCCTCAGCTGTTTTTGTGCTGCATCTGTGGTGCTGAGCAATTTTGATGGACACCGTGAAGCCTAAAAGTTGTCTGTGTCCCTGTCCACGTGCTCAGGGGTGTGTATGTGTGTGCACACTGTGCCTGTTCATGTGCATGTGGCGGCCAGCAGTTTATGCCAGGTGTCTTTCTTGATCACTGTTCCTCCTTAAGTTTTAACATGGGTCTTTCATGAAATGTGCTTGTCGCTGTGTAGGCGAGGCAGGTTCACTAGTGAGCCCCAGACATGTCCTACCGATTCGTGGCATTTTATGTGGATGCTGGAGCTCGTACTCAACTCCTCATGCTTCTGTAGCAAGGGTTTTACCAAATGAGCCATCTCCTCAGGCTCCGACAATTTTCCAGTTTTCTCTCTATTTACCAAAGGGCTCCACAGTGTCCCGAGCTAGAAAAATCCTACCCTTTCTCAGCCGCCCCAAATTATCTCCGAATTATCTGACGAATTATCTGCTTTGCCTTTGGCCTTGATAAGGTTTTCGGTTAACTTTTCTTCTCCGTCTGTGGCACACGGGCTTTCCAAAGGCCCCAACTAGTGACGGGTTTGGTAGCTTTGGCAAAGGAGGTCATTTTTTTCATGGCGGCATTGTTATTCTCTATCAAATAGATCTCACTGTCGAATGCATTTGGTTAAAAACATCGTCAGGCATGGGTTTTCCTACCATGAATCCTCTTCTATGTTTGAAGAGCGGCTTTTATGTCTATTTGCAGCTATTAATTGAAACAGAGCTGTGGTTTTAAAAGGTATTTTAAATATTTTTTTACTGGAGCCTAATAAAAGAGGTAGTTCCAAAAAGCTGAGATGTTTGTGTGTAGTTTTCTTAAAGATAATTTTACGTAAGAATACACTTTTCAAAGTACAGATTGAAACCTTTTTAATATTCTTTTTTATTTCTCTCAGCAATTTATTTGGTACTTACTGGATATTTGAGGGACACCATTTTTCATAGAGAGATATCTCAGGATTACAGGCACTAATGTATGACGGTAATTGCCTTAGCTCCTGGAAGTTGTTAGGGAACGCGTACATGTAGGCTGCCATCACTTTTGCTGACTGCGGGGCGGGTTGGCTATTGTTACCTGCCTGAAACAGATGGCAGAGTCCAGGATGTGCTCAGAGACCCTTGTTGCCAGGAAGCACCAGGCACAAGTCATTAGCGTTTCAGCATCTGAGGAGGTGACCAGCTAACCACCACAGTATAAATGAAATAGATATTTCTTACTTTTTACATAAAAATTAAATATTGGCTGAAGGTTTGAGACCACAGGACATAGAAAGTCTGCAGCATTAAAAGAATATTGGTCAGTATTTTGAATTTATTGTCACTACTGGGAATGCCATATATTTTTTAAAAACACATAGCATAAAAATTACAGAAGAAAATGGTATGGCTCTTTGGAAATAGTTGGAAATTATTCCCTAAACCCAAGCCAAATCTAAACATTGATTTTAATGAGACTTAGTCTAGCAAGTCAATTTTAAAAATCAAATACGGTACCCCAATACAGTCAAATTCAAAGTTATACCAATTCTGATAACAATATCCTGAGGGATAATTTAGGAAGGCATTCAAAGTCTTTTTTTTTCTGTAATTAAGCCATTATGTTTCTATAAAAGCAAAAACCTTAGGGTTAATATATACCTTAAAACGCTGAAACACACCATAGCTGCTAATGTGAGCCACAGTGCTTCAAGCAGTATTTGTTGGGATTGCTTGACAAACTGGCAAAAACAATGCAAGGTGCATGTGTGTGTGTTCAGAACCAAGGCTGTGATGAAGTTGTGTGATACAGCATGGGCTAGAGCTTCCAGAAATAGCTCAGATACATTATGTAACTGTTTTTGGTCATTGTGCATTCAGAAAGCGTTCGTTATTGCCAAATTTCTTGCAAACCCCACCCTCAGTTACCCGGTCCCATGATAGGATCAAGACTCACAGTTTCAGAAGCTGGGCAATCAAAGACTGAGAGCTTTAGAAGCAGTGTTTAACACAGCTTATAGAGTCTCCAAAAGCCTAAATCAGAGCCTTCGAAAGTCTTGCCTCTGTGAATATAGATAGGGGTTTTAGCTCGAACTTTGGCATCATATTAGGCTTGTAAAAAGAGGCAGCAAGGGTGATCTCTCCAGGGAGACATAGCAAAGCATTGCTAGTACATGTAAGTTCATAACAGTGGGGCTTTTGCTCTCTGTAGGTGTTCTTCCTTCTTGTTTGGGAATGGGTAACGGTGTTCCTATTGCCCTGGCTTTGCTCAGTTCAATTTCCTTTTATTTCAGTGTGGGGAACAGAGAAGACCTTGAGTGAAAGTGTGTGTGTGTGTGTGTGTGTGTGTGTGTGTGTGACAAGGACCAATTCCTCAGATTAATGGGAATGGATAAGGCCTTCTACCAGTAGGTGTGGTTCAGAGGCATGGCAAATCCTCTGGTCCAAGTAGGTGTCTTTATGAATGACTGAGCCTTGTGCCCAATACCAGCAACTCCTGCTTCCTCCTGGATGGCTGCTCCCTCTCAGAGATCTCTGGCTGAGACGAGCTAACTCTTCCTCCATTTGCTGAGCCGAATAAACTGGGCTGAGAGCCCAGGTTTCTTGAGTGCTTCTCCATAAGAGGGAGGAGGACACGCTTGATTCCACTTGGCTTTGTATGTCTGGGTTTCGTTTCAGCATTTCCTCATCACCTCCATCAGGCTTCCAAGGTCCAGTTGTGTAGGGAATGGCATTGCGGCTTACCTGTGGATGTGTTCTTGTCTTCCCATGCGATACAGTTCCATGCTACACACAGAGAAGCCAAGGTGCCGCTTAAGACAGCCAAGCTTCTTAGGGAAAACCTAATCTTATTTCCGCCACGAGGTATTTTCGTCACCTAAAGAGTTTCTGGCAGCATATACAGAAAGCCATTTATGAATTTTATTGTTTATGTTTAAGGTATACCACAGGATGTTTTCATATATGTATAGATAATTAGATATATCAAGCAGATTAGCAAACCCACCACATCACCCTTTAAATACCTTGTCTCCAAAAATCTCTTAATATGTAATCGTTTATTATTGGATGGCTATATAGAAATGACTTTTCCACACTGAAAATTCCTTAATTTCTGAGTCCCCTCCCCATTGATGCCCCTACTTGTAAATCTGTTCCTTCTAATATCTTGGCAATTACAATTGCCTTCTAACACTAACTTATAAGATGTGTCTGTCTCTGCATTTCTTCCTCTAAAGCTGCGAGTTCCTCAGGCAAACAGCCTACATTCCCAAAGCTCACTGGCCTATCTGGCATTTGGTTGCTGCCCAATATGGAAATTCCTTTCCCTTCAACGTCGTCATTAACTTCACTGTCCAGCAGCTGATTTGATGTCTCCACCTTTAGTGTTCGTCAGGTCAGGCTAGATTGCCCATGAAAAAGCTTAATTCTCCTGTACTCAGGCTAGTCTCTTAGATAGACTGATTGCATCTGAGCTATCCTGGCCCTGGTAACGGTTCTCACAGGTGAATATTAGCACGAATTAAACTCCTGGGGAAACCAAACTTCAGAGGTATTACAAGGATTTCCCTAGGAAATCAACAGGTAACCAAAGCTCCTGCCCAAGCCTAGATCAGTCTGATAGTTACTGTATGACATACCTCTCTAGTGTAATTGTTTCGTCATTTTGGGTGTTTTGATATTAGATCAACATCCCAGGAAAGTTGCTTAAAGAGGTAAACATTAAATCCAATTAAATACTTTTGTATGTCTATAGAGAAACATACATATACACATGATTGGCAAATACACACACACACGGGGGAGGGGGGAGATAATCTCCTAGAACACACACTTTGTGACTAATGAGGAGCAACTTGAGTCTACAAGCCACGCCCATTTTTCTCCTACCTTTTTGCTGGATTGCTCGGAACTTTTCACCAATGGGTTAACTCACTCCACACTGTCATGTGGGTGTAACGGATGTGATCACGTGGCAGAGGGTAGTGGTATGTGGGTTAGAGGTAGCAACAGAAGTATTTATGAAGCAATACTTGACTGGTGAGAAAACAGGGAGGGAACGAGCAGAGACTCACTAGGCATGACATCAGACAGGGCAGGGAAGACTACTGGGCAGAGTAATGACTGCAAGGATAAAGGGACCAGTTGCTCTTAAAGGGCCAGAGCCAAACAAAGGTGGGTGGTTGGGCCCACAATATAAAGAGGAATGAAACGGAGAGAAACTAATTGCTGTAGCTTCTTTACATAACCTTGCCTGTGTGCTCTTGGCTCCGTGTGTGTGTGTGTGTGTGTGTGTGTGTGTGTGTGTGTGTTCGAAATGTGGGTGTGTTTGTGTGTAACTGTGTGTGGGCACACTTGTGTGTGTTTGTGTGTTTATGCTACAGAGCAGAGAAGATAATGGGAGCTGCCTGAATATATCACCTCTAAAAATTGTATCGAGTTCAGATCAAAAGGATAGGAAAGCATTGGGTGCATCCCATCTATCTATCCACCCATCCATCATCTATCTATCTATCTATCTATCTATCTATCTATCTATCTATCTACCTATCTATCTATTTATTTTTGAGGCAGGGATCTCACTATGTAGCTTGGACTGTCCTAGAACTCACCGTGCAGACCAGAGTGGCCTCAAACTCACAGAGATCCACCAGTTTCTGCCTCCCAAGTCTGGGATTAATGACATGTGCCACTATGCCTGGTTGCAATGGGTATATCTTACCAGAAATTCAGGCCTACAAATAATCCTATACCCCCAGAGCAAAAGAGCATAAAGCAAGAAAATTCCCAACAAGTTTTTTCTTATTTTTGTCTCTTTTAAAAAAAGTTCACTGTTTTTTTTTTAAAGTAGCTCAAGGTCACACAAAGGCTTTAAATCACATTTAAAAATATAAAAATATTACTGATTTATAAATTTCCATAATTATACCCATTGAACATCATTTCAGAGTTATATGTTGATAATTAGATATAATAATATATAATTTCATTAAAACGACTCCACACTATATATGCAGCATTATAAGAAAGGTAATTGGACTTAATTTTTCTTGAGTCTAACAGAATGAAAAGTATCTAAAGAAATTGCCAGGCTCATGCATATCCTTCATGTGTCCTAAGTTTGCTCCAAGTTTTGACTACTTCCACTCAGGAAAGAACCCTGTACACATCCCTTTTAAGTTGTCCACCCTCCAGACTCATTGCCGTTAACTTTAGACTGATTCTATGATAGGACAGACAGCCGTCTCTCCTATAGCGATCACATTCATCACAGTTCTTTAATGTAATTCCATATAAATATGCAAATGGGTTTAAGACTCACCTTCTGCCGTGGACTAATCAATTTTATCATTAAATGGCTGCCACCACCGAGCTCCTGTAGGGGCTGCCAAAGAACTTGCACCAAACTGCAAATACGCCTACATTTGTGAAGTAACCTGACTGGATATATTTTCCCGCGGCAATTTTTCTCCAGTGGAGTCTGGGCATCTGTCTTTCATCCTTGGAACGTCATGCATCATTTGATTGCAAAGTCTAGAGCTTCATGACATGGCTATTGGTATTTTGTATTGATACTTTGAAGAATTAATGGAGTTATATTTCCACTTCCCCTACAATTCATATATGCATGAATAGTATGTGTCCATCCCCTCACACACATATGCGTATGTGTTTGTCCAATGCATGGGGTAATTCCGGTTTATTTTATCCTTTCACAAGTAATTTCTCTTGAATAGTTCCTTTGTCTTTCAGGTTTAATGTTTATAATTTTGGTTGGGGAGCTAAGGTACCATCAAAATAGACAATTTCTCCTTAGTTTAAAGGAAATTGTATGCCCGAAACCTTAGCCTTCAAGGATTCTGGAGTGACTAGCAGAGATACTGAATGTGGACTGGTAGACTCTAAGGGAATGATGAAACACAGGGTAAATTGTTTAGGAACACAAGATGTTTTTTAAAAAAGAAGCTTGCAAAATGACTCAGTAGTAATGGGTTTGCTGCCAAGTCCAACAAAATGTTTTTGAGCACCTAGGACCCACAGGGTGGAAGGAGAGAGTCAACTCCTGGAAGTTGTCCTTTGAATACATTCATGCCATGCCACCTCCCACCGCTAATCTATAAACAAATGTAATTGGAATACTTACATGAAATGCATAGGCCAGGATTCTTCCCAGTTGGGTTTCCTTGACTTACACCTTTGTTCAATATTTAGGTAAGCACTTTCCCAGTGTTTCTAAGATGGATGGACTCATCTTAGAAAAAAAAAAAAGTTAACCTCTGATTATCAAATATTTGTATCTTTGGTTCCTCAAACTGTAGGGCAATCTTCTGTGTGTCTTCTCTTAATTACTCAAACTGTTAAAATGTATCTTAGGAAACGACATTGTTTTAGCCCATAGTTACTGTTTCTCAGCTGTAAATACCATCTTTCACACACCTGGGATCTAAGGAATTAGTGTTGGTTTCCTACTGCTTCAGGCAGTTTTTCCGGCATGGGTGACTCTTTTTCTCATCTTTTCTGTAGTTTTTCATTCTCCCTTTATGTCATAGACCACCAGGATGTGTGCCTTGGCCTGTCTTTATCATGTGATATCTCTCATCACGTGATAAAGTGTAAGGACTCCTCCTTCCTCTGATATAGTGTGGGCAAACTTCCCTGGCTCACATCTACTCTCTTCTGAGGCGTGTTCAGTATCTTGAGTGAGCGCTTCCATAGACGAATGGTTTGTAGGCTCAAGGAGGAGCAGCCACACTCCTCACCTCAATAACTTAATAACTTATGCCCAATCCTGGCTCTCCCTTCTTCATTGCGCTCAGCAGCCTCTGCTCAGTGCTCTTGAATCTGAACCAGGGTCGTTGCTGCTGTACTGAGGCTAGCTGTGGTCTGGATTCTGAGAGCATGTTCAGACACTGGGGAGTGCAAAACCTGTGGATTTGCAGAGACTTTATCTTATTTTTATTTTTCTGTTTCAAAAGATCATACTTGAAGATCGCATCAACTTTTATAATGGTTAGTATAATCTCAAAAAAAAAACCCACCATCAAAAGCTATTGATGGTATTTTCAAGTACATTGTTCTGTTTCGAGTTTATATATTTTATTCTAGTTATACAGATAAATACTCCCATCAATTAAAAAGAAAATAAACAGGACAGGAAACCCTGAAACACAAACATTCCAAGTTGTTCAACATCCTCTAAAACAGCTTCTACTTGGGGGGGGGGCAGGGGAAGTAACAAAACTATGATTTAAAGAGAAAGACCCAGCTAGGAGGAAGACTGGCAGATAGGGGGCAGTGATGCTAGGCTGGGAGACAAAGAACTTCACTCTAAAGATGCAGAAGCTCAGGCTGAATTGACAAAAGGCTTTATAAGATAAACTCTTTCTGTTCCAGTTCCCCAGATTTCTTATACTTGACTGCAAGGTGAATAAAATTAGTCTGGAACCTTATGGAAAGAGGTAAGACATAAATAACACGAGTGTTAACACTTTAAAAACGTCCTAATTGCTGTTGTAAAACTGAAGTCCTCTAACTAGTTGATGGCAACACACTTCGTGTTATCTCAAAGAGGCAGACTCACCCACTCTGCTCCCAATGGCTGCTCATTCTTAGGATTCATCAACATCCTTGCCTTGTTTACTTCTGGAGACCTTTTATAAACAGTGAAATGTGGAGTCCACTTGTACAGATTTGTTGCCGAAATGTCATTTAGTCTTTCTTAGTAGTGGGACAGTTAGACAAACATTCCCAGGTATGTAAAATCAGCTTCATTTTGGTACAGTTGGTTTTACTGACAGTGTTAATTAATGCTGGACTAAAACAATGGACCCGAATTGCTTGTGCTAGGACAAGGGAGTTGAATTTCAAGGTGAAGTTTGGGAAATTTTAGACTACTTTTAAGCAATTTTAAATTTTACAAATGGTTCTATGCAAACCAATGAAATCTCATCATGAAAAAAGTCATGCAGAGTGTGTCTCCAGAAAGAGGCTTTCAAGTGTTGTGTCTAACCTGGACTTCAGTTTCCAGTTCATGCTTAGAAAAATATCCTCATTTTTAAAAGTTATTTGAGATGTTTATTATAGACAAAAGTAGTTTATTAGCTTGGTGTTTACCAACAATATATTCCTGAAATATAGGAATGACAAGAAATCAAAATACAGTTGACTTAGAATATTTTAAGGCAGTTTGACTTTGAATTTCATTTTTTAACATTTTCTTTTTTTCATGTGTGCTAGTATGTGTGCTTGTATGTTTATATGTGCAATGCATATTTTTATGTGGTATGTATGTGTATATGTGGTTGTGTGTGTTTGTGTATATGCATGTATATGTAACTTTATGTGTGCTTGTATGTGTATGCATGTAGTAGTGTATATGTGTATGCATGTGTGTATTATGTGTATGTGTGTGTGAGAGTGTATGTATGGTGTGTGTGATGTGTGTATATATGTGTGAGCATGTATATGCTGTGTGTGTATGCCACAGCACACATAGGAATTAGAAGAGAACTTTGAGGAGTTGGTTGTCTCTGACTTCTACCATGTGTGTACTGGGTATGGAACTCAGGTCATCAGCCTTAGCACCGAACACTTTTATCTACTGAGCTATCTCACTTTCCCTCCCATTTTGTTTTGTAATTGTATTTCTAACCAAAATCCTATTCCAGTGCATTTTGGTCATCTGAAACCTGTAAAGCCTTTTCTTAATAAATATAGTAAGATAAAACAAAAACTAACATCATAATTGGACAAAACCAATAGACAGAAGGAAAAGAGCCCAAGAGAAAGCACAAAAGTCAGACTCATTCATTCATAGACTTAGGAATCCCGTGAAAACACTAAACTGGAAGCCAAAATAAAGGCGGAAGGCCTGGGGCAGACCCAGGCAGGCCCTGCGCTTGCTGCTTCCGTCTCTGTCACTTTTGATCCTGTTGATTTAGAGGGTCTTGATTTCTTGGTGTCCTCCATCCCCTCTGGCCCTTATACTCTCTCTGCCCTCTCTTCCACAGGGTGTCCTGAGCCCTGAGGCAAGGGATTTGATGGAGACATCCCAGATAGGAGAGTATTGCAAATCTCACATGCCCTGTGTATCCCACAGCTCCGGGTCTCTGTATTTGATTTCCTTCGATGCAGGAGGAAACTTGTGTGATGATGACTGAGCCAGGCATGCTGACATATGAGTACAGCAGAATGCCATTAGAAGTAATTTAATTGTTAGTTGTTTTTTGTTTGTTACCATCTATTCTCAGGCTTTGTTAGGCCTCGGTTCCCACCTCATGGAGTGGGTCCTAAGGCAGATATTGGTCAGTCATTCCCATACACTTGGGCCACCATTGCTCTAGCGTAGCTTGCAGGCAGAATATCTTCGTAGATCAAAAGTCTCGAATTTTGCATGCAAATGGATGGAAATAGAACACACTATCCTGAGTGAGGTAACCCAGACCCAAAAAGATGAACCTGGGATGTACTCACTCATAATTGGTTTCTAGAGATAAATAAAGGTCAGTGAGTCTATAATTTGATCTCCTAAAGAAGCTAAATAAGAAGGTGATCCCAAAGAAAAACATATAGCTATCCTCCTGATTATGGGAAGTAGACAAGATTGCCGGGCAAAAAATGGGATCTTGGGGGAGGGGGGGGAGGGAGGTAAGGGGAGATGGGGAGAGAAAAGTGAGAAGGGGAGGTTGGGGGGAACTTGGGAAACGGGATGTTTGGGATAAAGGAAGGTCGGATAGGGGAGCAGGGAAGCACACATCTTAATTAAGGGAGCCATCTTAGGGTTGGCAAGAGATTTGGTGCTCCCAGGTGCCCAGGGCGATGTCCCCAGTTAGTTCCTGGGGCAGCTGAGGACAGAGAACCTGAAATGACCCTATCCTATAGCCATACTGATTAATATCTTGCATATCACCATAGAACCTTCATCTGGAGATGGATGGAGATAGAGACAGAGACCCACACTGGAGCACTGGACTGAGCTCCCAATGTCCCAAGGAGGAGCAGAAGGAGGGAAAATATGAGCAAAGAAGTCAGGACCACGAGGGGTGCACCCACCCACGGAGACAGTGGGGCTGATCTATTGTGAGCTCACCAAGGCCAGCTGGACTACGACTGAAAAACCATGGGATAAAACCGGACTCTCTGAATATGGCGGACAATGAGGGCTGCTGAGAAGCCAAGGACAATGCCACTGGGTTTTGATCCTACTTCATGTTCTGGCTTTGTGGGAGCCTAGGCAGTTTGGATGTCCACCTTCCTAGACCAAGATGGAGCGGGGAGGACTTTGGACTTTCCACAGGGCAGGGAACCCTGACTGCCCCTCAGACTGGAGAGGGAAGGGGAGAGGAGTGGGGGGGGAGGGGGAGAGGAGAGGGAGGAGGGGGGAAAAAGGGAGACGGGGAGGGAAATGAGAGGTGGGGAGGAGGCGGAAATCTTTTTTTTTTCAATAAAAAAATTATATTAAAAAAAAAAGTCCTGTGGCTGGCTTAGTGTTTACACTGTGCCGTGTACCTTTCTGTACCAAACACAGGGGTCAAGGCTCAATGTTGGCGCCAGCTCAACTTCTCTGTGCTCAGTGCGTTGTATAGGTATCGTCTTCAGTGATGGGATCCTGCCAAAGAAGAGAATAGTCTGCATTGCTTGGGGATTCCCATGGCCAATTCTTCAATTAGATGTAACCCAAACCTAGTACTAGAGTATTTGTTGAAAAGTGATGATCAGTTGGGGCTCTGTCTCTCCCATTATTTGAGATTTCACTCACGTGCCCTTCATATATGTAGATATTTTAGAAACTTCTACTGTGTTAGGTTTCCATACTAAATCTAAATTGCCCTTAATTTTAGCCATTTCTCCCCTCTCTATATGATACTCCTGTTCTAGGTGCCATGCCTGGTCCATCCACCTATAACTGTCTTTTCTGCTTCCCTTTCCTACTATGATCTGTCTTCATAGTTCCTTACTCTATACCTACCCTCTGTCACTATACAGATCCTTGTAGTTTGATTACCATTGACTTAACAGCTAACTAACACCCACATATAAGTGAACCCATTCCATATTTCTCTTCTGAGTCTGGGTTGCCTCCCTCGGGATGAGTTTTTTTTCTAATACCACCCATTTACCTGTGAATTAATTGATTTCCTTTCTTTCTTGTTTTCTCTTTTCTTTTCTTTTTTTTTCTGTTTTTCAAGAAAGGGTTTCTCTGTGTAGCCTTGCAGGCTGCCCTGGAACTCCCTCTATAGACCAGGCTGGCCTTGATCTTCCAGAGATCCACCTGCTTCTGCCTCCTGAGTGCTAGCATTAAAGGCATTCACCACCATGGCCTGGCCAATGGTTTCACTCTTTAAAGGCGTGAGTAATAATATTCCATTATGTAAATGGACTACCTTACCTTTATCCATTCTTCTGCTAAGAGACATCTAGGTTGGTTCCAATCTCTAGCTATTATAGACAGAGCAATGGTGAGCATGGGTGAGTCAGTGTCTCTATGATAAGATGAAGCATCCTTTGGTATATGCCCCCCAATTTGATGTCTTAGCCAACTGTTCTATTGCTATTAATTAAAAGGCGGAGAGACCAGGGCAACTCTTACAAGAGAAAACATTTAGCTGTAACTGGGACTTGTTTACAGTTTCCGAGGTTTCACTAGGAAGCTTGGGGACATGCAAGCAAGCATGACGGTGGGGGACTAGCTGGGAGCGACATTCTCATCGGCTGGCTGATAGAGAGCCTCTGAGCTGCCATGGACTTTTGAAACCTCAAAGCCCACCTGGAGTCACACACTTCCTCTAATAAGCCAAAATGTCCTAGTCCTCTCAAAAGGTGTCGTTCCCTGGTGACTATGAATTGAAATCTATGAGCCTATGGGGGCCATTCTTATTCAAACTACCACAAATGGTATAGAAAGGTTTTAAGGTAGACCCATCCCTATCTTTCTGAGGAATTGCCACACTGATTTCCATAGTGGCTGTTTTCATTCCCGCCAGCAATGGATGGGTGTTCGCCTTATATCCTTAACTTAACAGCACGAACGGTCACTTGTGTTTTATTAATCTTAGCCATTCTGATGGGAGTAATATCAAATCTCAAAGTAGTTTTGATTTGCATTTCGCTGATGACTAAGGATGTTGAACATTTCGTTAAGTGTTTCTTAGCTATTTGACTTTCATCTTTTGATAATTCTCTGTTTAGACCTGAACATTATTTTTAATTGGTCTATTAGCTTTCTTGATATCTAGTTTTTGAGTTCGTTATATATTTTGCACATTAGCCCTTTATCAGATGTGCAGTTGGGAAAAGTCTTTTCCCATTCAATAGGCTGAAGCTTTGTCTGAATGACGGTGTCTTTTAACTGTGCCATGCAGAGAAGTTTCTCAGTTTCATGAGGTCACATTTACTATGTGTTGATTTTAGCCTGTGCTAATGGTGTTCTGTTCAGACAGTCTTTTTGGGAGCCTAGTAGTTAGAGGATAATCTCTGCTTTCTATTCTATCAAGTTGGGTGCTTCCTGTTGAGTTTTGTGTAGGGTGACAAGTATGGATCTCTTGGGTTCTTCTTCATACAGCTAACCCAGTTTGACCAGTGCCATTTGTTGAAGATGCTCTCTGTATTCCAGTGTGCATTTTTAGATTGTTTATAAAAAATCAGGTGTTGATATGTGTGTGGATTTATTTTTATCATTATTCTACGATATTTTGCCTGCTTGGCTATTTGTGGAGCATGGGCAGTATTAAATTTCTGGGTGGAAAACTCTGTGAATTCTTCAAGTTTAGAATTTCCTGGGGACTTTTACTCCATGCTCCCAACAGGATATTTATCACACAGGAAAATGTGCCAGTCTCAGAGGCATTAAAGTACAAGGAGAATGGTACTGAGTATGTCACGTTTAAAATGTAGCTTGCCCGTACGTAGCAGATTAGTAATATAGAGTAGCCTTTGCAAGATGAAGTGTTTTGTCTTTTATCATTCTCTGGCTTGAACATTTGCTACTTTGGTTGAGAAGTGGGTGAAGGACAGATAGAGAGTTGGAACAGTTGAATTAGCTACACATCTTAACCAGTGCGGATACTTCAGACCACACTGAACAAGCTCGCACCTATCTTTTCTGGCCCTTGATGCATTATAAATAGAGGCCAGGGTTGCCTTATTCCTATGAGTGCATTGGTAATATCTAATAAGTGTCTTCTCGCACCCCAAGGACTTTTATGGGCAATTTGCACATCAGACTGAAAGAGATCAGCTGGAGAGGATTGTGAACAAACCCTGGTTCTGCAGACGGCTCTTCTTGTTAGCCTTGAACATACACATGTGCACGGATTGTTTTAACTAACAGTCCTTCAAACAGCCATTGCAGAGGTGATGTCACAGTTTGGTTGGACGGCAAGCATCAGCTGAACCTCTGAGTTAGGATAAAGCACCTGCCTTGAGTTGGTGGATGGAAAGTGTCTTCATCATACTGACAAGGCCATTTCCTTTTGTTTCTGTCTCATGGTCAAGCAGGAGGTTGCTTGTCTATAGTGCGTTTGGTTTGCTTATTAAATAACTCAGCGAAAACAAGTCCCAAACTCTAGAGACAGTGCTTCTGGGCCCTAACCTTTCATTTAGGTGCCAGAGAAGTATATGTGGATAAAGAAGGGAAAGTTGCGGGTATACAATTAAAGCCACTGAAAATGGGAGAGCACTTGTGAGCAAATCGTTTCAGAAGACTCCAGGGGTCTCAAAACTCATACACTCCCTGGGAGTAAATGCCATTTAATCTGCAAATTGTGTATCACTTTTTAAATATGACAAGAGATTAGTGACGAATCCATCCTCTTGATTAGTGAATAGAAATGTTGTCGAACTTAAATGAGTATACGTTCACAGAAAACTCAAGGCAGTTTTCAACTTCTGTTCTCCAGGTTCCCTCTAGTCTTAGATGTCACAGGGAAGCCCATAGAATTGTTTTTTAATGATATATTTATTATCATAGAAATTGAAGCAATAGCTTAAAGTGCTGAAGCAATTTAAAAAGAATCTTGCTTCATGTTAACAAGCATGGTTTCAATTAAATAAAACAACAGAATGACATTGATATGTTCTGAAATTTTCTTGTTTTTTAATTCAAAGTTTTTTTTCATTTTACACATCAAACACAATTCCCCTTCCCCCTGTCCTCTTTTCCCCCATCCAACTCCCAATCAGCTCCTCAGAAAGGATAAAGGAAGTCAACAAAGTCTGACATATCAAGTTGAGGCAGGACCAAGGCCCTCCCCCAGTATCAAGGCTGAGCAAGACATCCCACCACAGGAAATAGTCTCCACAAAGCCAGTTCATGTACTAGGGATAAATCCTAGTTCCACTGCCAGTGGCCCCATAGACTGTCCAAGCCACAGAACTGTCACCCACATTCAGAGGGCCTAGTTCGGTCCTATACAGGTTTTCCAGCTGTCAGTCCAGAGTCTGGGAGTTCCCACTAGCTCGGGTCAGATGTCTCTGTGGGTTTCCCCAACATGAACTTGATAATTTTGCTCATATAACCCCCTCCTCCCTCTCTTCCAATGAACTCCAGGAGCTCAGCCCAGAACTTAGCTGTGGATCTCTGCATCTGGTGCCATCATTTATTGGGTGAAGGTTGTGTGATGGCAATTATGAATATTCAACAAATGGTGCGGGTATCACTAAATGTTGACATGTAGAAAAAGACAAATAGATCTGTATCTATTGCCATGCACAAAACTGGCGGCTGTTTGTCTCAGCACAGTCTGAAGTTCTCAACAGAATAATGTGTAACATAAATATAAGCTTGGAAACAAAAACTCATTTAAAATAGTAAAAAGATGGTAATTGCAGTTGCCCTACATAAACGTATAATATACATACAAAATTGCATGCGCAAGTGTGCACACACACACACCAATCAAAACCAATCAAAAGCAACCTTCCAGGCTTCTTTGTCCTCCAACTCTGAGTGATCACATTTCATGCGCACTTTTCCCAGACAACACTGAAATTTTAGGGGTGACATTTCTTGACCTGGTTGCTGGGGATTCAAACCAGTGATTCCCAAACTGTGGATCATAATCCCTTCGGGGGGGGGGCACATATCAGATATCCCACATATCAGAGATTTATGTTAATACTCATAACTATAGAAAAATTATGAGGTAACAATAAAATACTGTTATGGTTGGGGGTCATTACAACATGAGGAGTTTTATTAAAGGGTCAAAACATTCGGAAAGTGGAAAACCACTGCTTTCAAATTAACATTTACTATTGGACTTGGAATAATATTTATCAGAGAATTTCTTGATTTCAGGCTAACATTCTGATTCCCCCCCACACTTGTGTTGTGAAAACCCAATTTCTTCTTGACAATTAGATAAATCATCTCATCCCTTACTATAGCCCCATTTAATTTGTGGATTCACTAGCATGAGAAACCCAAATCGACCAGGTGGGCATCTAGAAATCCAACTTCACAAAACCCACAATCCTTTTGGGAACAAATATCTCCCAGGCCAGCCAAGTTCAGATGAAAGCAAAGTGTCTATGGGAGCTCCTTCTCAGTAATGAGCAAATAGACACTATTCCTACAGTGTGGTTTTTGTCACTAATGCACTCAATTTTGTCATTGTGGAAGGACTCCATGCCATCACTGTCACCTAGAAGACTGTGGATGGTTCTTCTGGGAAACTTAGACATGATGACCATGGGGCTGCCCAGAACATCATCCCTGAATCCACTGGTGCTGCCAAGGCTGTGAGCAAGGCCATCCCAGAGCTGAACAGGAAGCTCACAGGCATGGCCTCCCATGTTCTCACCCGCAATGTGTCCGTCATAGATCTGACATGCCACTTCGTAGATCTGACATGCCACCTGGAGAAAGTTGCCAAGTATGAAGACTTCAAGGTAGTGGTAAAGCAGGCATCTGAGGGCCCACTAAAGGTCACCCTGGGCTCTACTGAGGACCAGGTTGTCTCCTATGACTTTAACAGTGACTCCCACTCTTCCACTTTTGATGCTGGGGCTGACTTTGCTCTCAATGACAGTTTTGTAAAGAACATTCCTAGTATGACAATGAATATGACTACAGCAACAGATGGTGGACCTCATGGCCTACATAGCCTCCAAGGAGTAAGAAGCCCGCCCTGGACCACCCATCCCAGCAAGGACATGGCAAGAGAGAGGCAGTCCCTGTCCTAACTCAACCTCTGACACTGAGCATCTCCCTCACAGTGCCTATCCCAGCACCCCCAAAATAACAAGGTTTAGGGAGCCCTACTCTCTTGAGTGCCATTAATAAAGTTTACTGCACCCCCCCTCCAAAAAAAAGGTGTGTGCCTCCACTGTCTTGCCTTGTTGTTTCATTTTGTATAGGTGATTGCCACCAAGCCTGACGACCAAGGGTCAATTTCTGTAGCTCAGATGGTAGAAGGAGAGGACTGAGTTCTGCGACTGCCCTTTGTCCTTTACTCGTTTGTACACAGAATAATAACATTTGGCTTCACATAGTGTTTGGTTTTACTTTTAGCTTAACTTTTTTTTAAGGTGTCCACTCACTTGTGATAAGAAATTTTGGCAACAAGAAACTGTTTGCTTATCTAATACCAAGTGGTCAGCACTAAAACCCTAAAAATAAGTAACATTAAATGCACTTAGCGGGATGTTTTCATATGTATAAATATATTAGTTGCTTTGATATTGCCCTGACAAAATACTATAACCAAACACTATGACCAAAACAATGTATAAAAGAAATTTTTAATTTGGTGCTCATGGTGGCAGAAGGTTCGGGTCCATGACTAAAATGGTGGTGAGCACGGCAGCTGGCAGGTAGTCATGGTAACTGGAGCAGTAGCTGGGAGCTTGCATCATGATCTCCAAGCACAAGGCAGAGAGAGTAAACTAGGTATGGTTTGGGCTTTTGAAACCTGAAAGTCCATCCCCAGTGACATGCCTTCTCCAACAAGGCCACAGCCCCTAATCCTCCCAAACAGTTTCACCAAGGAAACCAAATATTCACATATATGAGCCTAGGAGGGCCATTATCATCAAAACCATATATATATACATATATATATATACATATATACAGGATATGTAGGCCATATATATGCACACATATACATAGTTACAGAAAATGATTAAAGAACAATAGATCATGAATTTGAGAGGGAGTGGGTGGAGCACAGGAGGAGTTGGAGGAAGAAGAGATAAATAATGTAAATAGTACTCATATATGGAATTCTTAAAAACAACAATGGATAAAGAAAATTTTGCGCCTTTACAAAATGGACTATTACTCAGCTATTAAAGTGAAATGAAATTCACAGGAAAATAACTGGATCTAGAAAAAAATCCATCGTGAGTTAGGTAACTCAGACCGCAACAAATGAATATGGTTTATATTCATATATATGTGAATGCTAGCTGTTACATTCTTCATAATTAAGCTACAATTCATATAACCATAGAGGTAGTATACAATAAGTGACTAGGGTGAAGGATTAGATCACTCTAGGACTGGGAAATAGAATACCAGGTTATGGACAGATGGGGGTGGTTCCTAGAACAGGAAAATGAAATGGGCAGGTGAAGGGAAAAAGTGGTGAAGGAGTGACTATGAGGAGGGAGAGGTAAAGCCAAGGGTCCTTTAAGGGGTAATATAGAAACCTATACAGTAGAAACTTCTCGAAATATATACATTTATAAAGGTTATCTAAATGGAATTGCCAAACAACAGGGGAGTCGGAGTCTCAATTGGACATCCCTCGTCAGTAAATAAAGCCTTCAGATCTGGAAATGTATTACATCTAATTGAGTTGTTGGCCAAAGGGGTCCCATGAAAACCCCCAAATAACTCAAACTATAACCAAGGTTATTGATTGCTATCAACAATCTGATGGTAGCACCCCATTGTTGACGATGACACAAAACTCCTTGAATGTGGAGAAGACAAACCGATGCCTACATAAAGCGTTCACCCCTCCTGACAGGTTGACTAGTGTTCATGGGACTGGAAGACACTCTGCATGCTGTCAAGGGAAAATGTAAACACTCACCAACCTACAAACTCCTTGGCATAGACTGGTGAACTGCCTGCAAGATGCACTTGTGTAATGGTAGCACAAAGCTTACGGGAGTAACTTACTAATATCTGATGGGAGTCAAGGCCGCTCCTTGAGATGGAACCCATACTCTGCACGGCTCAGGTGACCAAGAACCTGAGAAGAGGTAGGCCAGCGGCCTAGGGGGGAACCAAATATTAGTCTTCTATTAAAGGAATGTAGGAAGAAGACCCCTGACAGCACTTATACCCATAGGTCAGTGTCCTGCTCAACCATCATCAGAGAAGCATCCTCCTGCAGTAGAAAGAAACGGATACAGAGACACCCAACCGGACAATGGGCAGAGAGTTAGAGACCTTGGAACACTCCATTACAAATAGGATGTCTCCTTCAATTCTGTCCCCTCAAGACTCGGGGAATTTTGTAGAAGAGGATGTGGAAGGAGTTTTAGAGCCAGACAGGATAGAGAACAAGGAACAAGGCCTTCTAAATACAGCAGGACTGATGCGCATACGCACTTACAGAGATGGCAGCAGCGAGCGAAGGGTCTGCACAGGTCTTGGCCTGATGGAGCTGTAACACTGCGAAGGGAAAGGGACACAAGCCACATCCCTAACTCAGAGGTTGATAAACAGAAACGAAAATTAGTTTTCCCTAACAGAGTCTCCGATGGCCAACGCAAAATGAACTCAATGGCATATTTTGAGGGTCTTTGTCTTGTAATGCTTTGTCAGAACTTTGGTTTTTGTTCTTTTCCTCCTTTCAAGTCATTTGCATATAGATTATGCTTTCCTATTTTGTGTTTTTATGGGGTTTCTGTGTGTATGAATGCATGTATCTCTGTGTCTGCATGTGTTGCTTGAACTTTTTCTTTGGCTCCTTTTATTGTATTTGTTATGCTTGTCTTCCTTGCCTTATTATGGCTTATTTGTCTTTATATTATCTAATTGTATTATATTCTTATTATTTTAGATGCCTGTTTATATACTAATGAAATGGAGAAGAAAAGGAGTGGATTTGGGTAGGAGAGAAAATGGAGAGGTCCTCAGAGAAGATGGAGGAGGGGAAACCATAATCAAAATATGTAAAAAAATCTATTTTCAATAAAAAATAAAATAAATAATTTATTTCAACTTTTTTTAAAAATAGAAGTTATGGTCATGCAGTTAAATGAATAAAAAACACAAAATAATCTGAAAAAGAAAGAAATGTATGACATAGGGAGGGATGTTGAAGCCAGGTTCTGTTGTTTTTCTCAACCCTCACACTATATTTTATGTTTGTTCAGAGTGCTAAATTTAGATTTCAAAAGTTAAAAGTGCTGTTAAAATTTCATCTGGTATAGATTTCTACCATCCTTTACAGTGCACTGCTCTACCACTTGCTATGTAGATGAGCAGAATTTAAAAAGTAGGTTAGAAATGTCCCATCATTCCCATAAATGGAATAAGAACAAGGAAAGGTGCTAGTAGAAAGAAAGATGTCCCCACCTCCCAAGTCCACACAAGTCCATTGTTAGCCCCTATCAAGTACAAACATCTTCTGATGTTTGTGAATATCATAGATTGCAGTTGAGAATGTCTATCTCTCTTCTCTGCTGTTCCAACCACGTTCATTTATACTGGCTCTTCTGCAGCCATGAATCTTGGTGGATAACTTTTGTGGTTTCTTCGAACCAAAACCTCAATGTCCACTTTCAAACTTTACCACAAGTAGGTAAGTCACATAGTCACTCTGCAACAGGCCAGATCTTTCTCATTCCATTGTCATCTATGTATAGGAGAGGCTGTGGCCTTTCCTGATTTTCATCTTGTCAAATGATGGAGGTGTCTTTTAGCAAAAAAATGATTTTAATGACTTTTGAAAAAAAAAAGAAGAGGAAGAAGAAGAAGAAGAAGAAGAAGAAGAAGAAGAAGAAGAAGAAGAAGAAGAAACTGACTTTTGTTAACCAGCAACTCACAAAAGATTGTAATTCTTACGTTTTTGCAGTTGTGTGTGTATACATATGCATGTGTATTGTGGTTTTTCCTGTATGTGTCTGTGTATGTGTTTGTGCACACGCTTGTGAGTGTGCTTTTGTGTACACATATCTCTGTCTATATTTGTGTATATGTGTATAGGTGTGCATGTGAGGTGTATGTTTTTGTGTCTGTCTCTTCATGTATATGTGTGTGCATATACATGCATTTGCATGTGTGCATTTTCAATTATGTGTATATGTGTGCATATGTTTGCAGATATGTATGTGAATGTGTGCATTTGTTCATGTGTCCACATTTTGTGTGTGCATGGAAGTGCACATTCTGTGTTTCTGTTTGTGTGTGAATATGTACTAGTGTGTGTGTGTTAAGCTTGTATAGGTGTGCATGTGTACATGGATAGGCATGAATATGTATGTGTGTTCCTGCAAATTTGTGTGAGTGTGCACGTGTGCACATGCTCATACATGGAGGTCAAATGTCAATAATAGGAGTCTTCCTCAATTGCTCTCCACCTCATTTATTCAAAAAGAGTCTCTCAATGAACTTGCAACTCTCCCAGGTTATAGCTTGTTTAGCCAGAATCCCCAAGAGACTCTGTTTCTGCACCCCTAGTGCTCGTGGGACTGTAGGCCTGTAGTGCTATACCTGAATTTATGTGAACTCTGGGGACTAAACACGGGTCCTAGAGCTTACACAGCAAGTACTTTACTGACTGACCACTGTCTTCAGTCTGAAATTCTTCTTTGTAACATGTGAACACTTGTAAAGTAGCTAGCTACGTACTATTACGACACACACACATTGCCACACACACAACATGGCAGCTTACCGTTCTGTCACCATTATCCTTAAACATCTGCACCCTCTTCGCTGGACTGGAAGACTATAAACTGAGCAGTGCATCTCTTCGCCTCTCTTCCAATAGATCACTAGTTTCCTTACGCACTGGGTTCCTGTCTCCCTCTATCGGACCAAGGTCTATGCAAGTTCATTCTCCTCCTTAGTTATGTTTGGGTCTCTGCTGTATCTCCCAGTGCCGAAGATAATCCAGACATGCAGCTTCCTCATAAGGCTCGCAGAAGACAGGCACAGGGATGCTTCCTTTAGTTAGCATCCCTCTTCAGCAGCTGTCCCACTGTTACGTTTTATTTTATTTCTCTCTATCTTGGTTGACAGAGAGCCATTTAGGACTTCCAGACTTATTCCAGACCCTGTGGCAAGATGTCAGTAGAAAACCAGCAAGCCTCGTACAAAGGGGGCCCATTTCCACAGGCTGCAGAGCCTTGGGAAGGATGCACAGACTGAGGTCTGTAAGCATTGACCCCTGTTAAAGGAGTGGATCAGTGGTTAGATGTAGTTAGTTTTTAAAAATAATTTTTAAGCAGTGAAACCACTCCTCCCCTTCTTTTGCCTCTCTCCAAAAACCCCCCTCCCCCAGGTAATCTCTCTAAGTGTAGCCATTATTCACATGTGTAGCGGAAATGGAATACACATGTTTATGTGTTCGCACACATTCAGGGCTTCCAATCCTAGCTCCCAGAATGCGGATCGTCTCAATACCACACCTTTCTTAAATGTAGAACAACGGAGAGCCCTGTAAGCTTTTATTCAGTTTTACCATTTATTTTAGAAATTCTTTCTTGAGGACGTGACTTCCAGAGGCTTCCAGTTTCTTTGATATGTGGGCGGAATTTACCCCATTAGAGTCTCCTACATTACTGCAAACAAAAATGCATCATTACAGGCGTGATAATAATTTCTGGCATTATGGATGTTTTCTAAATATGCCATTATAGTTTCTACTCATGGCCGTGGATTCTCTGTTCTCTATTAAGCCCTGCGATTACTTCTGTATTAAACCCCACATACTTGAGTTCTTACATTACCTTTTGCTTTGTGTGTGTGTCCCACTTCCATTTACAGTTTATGGGACTGTAATAGAGTTCAGCCAAGTAAAGACATATATCTGCATTACTTTCGGCATCCCTAGTATAAAACACGTGCGGTTTTCGAAGCTATTTTCTCCTACCTCAGCTAGTTTCCTCTCTTGACCAAATGGATCAGGTTATGTGGCCAGTCATGAAAATTGTATGGCGGTTTTCTTTGCAAAAACTGTCTGAGAAAATGCACACACATATATTTTGGGCAAGTTATTAAACCTGACAGTAAAACCAAAATATTATTTCAAAAGAAATACCTTAGTCCACTGCCATCCCCACGCCACTCCGAGACACACCTATTTGGGAGACTTCCTATTTTCTAGGCTTCAAATTACTCTAAAATTACAGTCTACCCACCTGATTATCAGACGGAGGCACAGACACAGATACACAATATCTTTCACTCTCTTCCAAACCTAATGAAGCAAGAGTTTTCCCTCTGAGTCAGAATCTGTCATTTCTCTGAGATTAAACAGCTAAATTGAGCCACCTGTGAAGGAAACAATGTGATTTACTTCCAGTCAAGGTAATTCCCCTTCTGACAACCCCAGATGAGAAACCAGAAACCTCTTTCGGCACTTTCTTTAGGCTAAATAATTCCTGAATGGCTCATATTTTCAGCACTATACCTTACCTCCGAACACTGGGCAGCAGAGTGATTTCTAAGGGTTTGCTTGGATGGTCTGCATTTTCAGCATTTTAAATTTCAATTAAACAGACATTGTTCTTGGCAGCTAGAAATATTCAACTGTTGTGTTGTGATAGTTGTTCATGAGTCACTTCCATGCGCTGTGGGACCATGGTCTTGTACCCTGTAAAGATTGGTCACTTGTATTGGTTTAATAAAATACTGATTAGCCAATAGCCAGGCAGGACGTATAGGCGGGGAAACCAGAATAGGAGAATTCTGAGAAGAGGAATGGCTCAGTCTACAATCGTCACCCAGACACAGAGGACGCAAGATGAGACTGCCTCACTGATAAAACATACCAAGCCACGTGGCCAACACAGACAAGAAATATGGGCTAATGTAAGATGTAAGAATCAATCGATAAGAAACCTGAGCTAATAGGTCAAGCAGTTTATAATTAATGTAGGCCTCTGTGTGTTTCTTTGGGACTGAACAACTGCAGGACCAGGTGGGACAGAAACCTCTGTCAAGCATACATGCTCCACCCATGAGGCTACACACAAAGGGAAGCATGGATACTCCATACATGGGGTATCAGAGATGGAAGTGCCCATGCCTTACCCATGGCATACCATGGATGGAAACACTGACGACTTAGATGCTCAGAGTGGAAGAAATAATAGTGGAGTTGCTCCCAATCATGAATAAAGTTCCTGAAGCTTCTCTCAATGAAGACTTATTGGTACATATGCTCAAACTCACAGGAGAACATTTATAAATCCATTTTAATAAACATAACATAAAGGTTATTGATTTAAAGATAATGAGCTAAATTTATTTAGATTGTGTTTTCAAATATGTATATTGGTTAGAGTTTCACTACCTAATACAGGCCGGCCTGGATTAGGTAAGAAGCCCAAACTCCCTTGAAGAACCCATGATCCTTGCAGCTCCATTTCCAGAGTGCTGGAACCTATAGGCAAGTGTTACCAGTTTTGGAAAATTATCAAAACCTTTTGATAAGAATTTTTTAGAATAAAATTTTGCTATTTTAATGCCATATAAGATTTCTTTTTCTATTAGATATACTGTAGGAGAATATTACCTGGGTTGGTTCTTTCAAATAGTTCGTTGCATACAGCAGAATGTTGATTGTATGTTGAATGGTTTACTAATATTAAAACTGACAGAATTACAGCGTATTTTATAAAAATGTGCATAGGTTATGTGTCAAATAATTTTTGAGATGATATTCATATAGTATTAAGAGAGGAACATAAAAATATTTGTGGTTATGTTTAACCTGAACAGTTTAGTGATATTATACTGGTTAGATGGGGCTTACGCCTATCACTTCAACCCCGACTTAAGCTTTTATCTTATTCTGTCATTGAAAATCAGAATTATGCTATTCACACTCAAGACTTCATGATGACTTAATGTACATAGTCTCTCTTTTTACGTATGTCTCAAATCCTTGAAAAAGCAGTGAGTGGAAATATTTAATGAGCTATCATAGATGTGGACTCATATCACCATTCAAAATGTTTACTGAGAGCTTTCAGTCACAATGGGCAAAATGTAATATATCAAAATATATGTGAATTGTCTCATTGATTCCAAAACCCGTGTATAGAAAATAATTGTTCCTTGTTATCATCTCTGAATAATTTCTCGTATTTCTAGGTCTCTTTTTGTGTTTCCAAAATAGTCACCATAACCATCTATCACCTGCAGTTAAGTAAAATCTATGTGAATGCAACTTGTATTCCTTTCTCTGAAAAGCAGCTGAATTTATTTCCAAAGCTTTTGCACTATTCCGGCACCTGGGGACTGTGGCAAGGGGGGAGTCAGAGATTCTATTGCAGGCTTATTCTTAGGTCTGCGTGACAGTGTCAGCCTATTCTGGGATGTGCTCTAGTTGACACACCATCAGTCTATGGATTTTAAAGTTTTATTGACACTGTTAAGACAGTTGGAGGCTAGCTGTAAGTTCTTCCTGTAAGCAATCGGTCCTTCTGCTCCTCGCTCCTTGACTTTGATTGAGCTATTGAATATCTCTTCTGTGGGGCCAGGACCTATCAGTGAGACTTCTATCCTCTGAAGAATTGGAATGTCCAGCAATTCGCACTTTTAAAGACTTTGGTAAAGCTTCTGAATTCAGTGGAGATGCAAGTGATGCGGGCATTAGCATTCCAAAAAAATGAGTCTTGCTGCTCATAAACTTGGTCTCATGTTCTGCTCTGCAGCGCACAATGCCCATCTGCGCTCTAGGTGCTATCACACAGTTCGCGAGCTTCGGGCAAAGGGCTGGAGATTGAAACACACAAAGACACACAGACAGACAGAGAGACAGAGACACAGACCTCTAAGTCACTGGTGAGAAGCCCTTTACTCAATAGCACCACGGAGGCTTATATACCCAACAGTCAAGTGGGCCAACAGGTGAAAATCTTATCCTCTGATCCTCAAGGCCAAGCCAACACGTGCTCGTGAAGCAGAGCTGGTAAACAACTTTGACACAGCTTTCAGTAACTCAAATCAGAAGGAAAGTAAAGATCTCTAGCAGGGAAGAGCAGCTGGAAGCCAGGACTCCAAATGGTCGCAACACTGCTCATCCGCAGGCCCTTCTCCATTGGTTCAGAAGGCGGGTGTGCTTTCAAGGCCTAAGCACACACTAGGTCTCAGGTTCAGCTCAAGGTTTTGTTTGTTTTGTTCTGTTGTTTACTTTATTCTTTTTTGTTTGTTTGTTTGTTTGTTTGTTTTCTGCAACAGTGCCTCTTGCAGCCAGCCAAGGTTGACTTCAAGCAAACCAGGTAAGGAAGGATGACCTTGAACTTCTTTATCCTCCATCCTCTGTTTCCTAAGAGTCGGGATTATAACCAAGCATGCTCACCCTACTTTGTACAGTGTTGAGCAGTGAATCTAGGTTTTCAAGCATGTACTAATTGAGCTACACATATCTCTAGTGTTTTTTTTTTTTTGCTTTGAAAGGGAGAAATCTTAATGCTTGTCTCAAGTCCCCTTTCCCCTGCTTCTCCAATGCATCTGTCACACCTCAGTGCATATATCTCTTCCCTGCCATTTCAGAGGGATTTGGACCCTCGTTCTGCACTCACTCACTCACCACCCTGCCCTGCCTCTGCTCAGACTCCATCAGAGTTGCAGATCACTGGGTAGCCATGCCCTTTCCTAGGTGATACACAAGATGACTCTGCTACACAGTAAGCACAGTAGGGGAGAGACCCTCTTCCCCTTTAGCTCTGCATTCACACTTTCTACTGCCTATGGGAGACTGTTCATTATAGCAGGGTCTTGATGAGAACTCATTGAACGCTTTCAATTAAGTGACTCATTCCTTGGAAGTATGGATGCTGCTAATGCCGCTTCTAGTGGAAGTGCATGGTTATAGACTGTGTCAAAAGTACAACTTATCAAAGGGAAGGATGCTCAGATTGCCATAATCTAGCACTGTAGTGGTAGACATGAAGCCTCAATACAGTGATACCTTGGGAAGTCAAATCATCTAATCACATCTACCTCGTCTGTCTACAGAATCTAGTTCACTTCTGGATGAATGGGAGATGGAAAGCTACTCCTTTCAGAGCTCACCTTGGCATTTGGCACTTTTAATCCTCGTTTCAAATCTCTCCCCACTGCACTCTTTCCCATCGGCCAGTGAGTCCCTTCTATATTTTGGTTCTGCATCTTGGTATAGCTTTCTCCAGAGAGTTCACCTCACGCCTCCATTCATCTCCTCTTCGGCCTTGAAATGCTACCCCTGAATAGCTGTGTGGCCATCGCATAGCCTGTCCACTAAGGCAAGGCATGTTTCTGCTCGGTGTCTCTTATTAAATTCCAACGGACTGGAGGAGTCTCAGGGCACCATCTCCAGAACTCTATGCATCAAAAAAAGTAGCAAATAAGGACCACCCTCTTCCTCCTGTGAGTTTTTCCCTCCTTTCCTCCTTCTCCTTTCTCTCTCCTCCCTAACTTTTCACACATCCATTTCCATCTTACTGGCTCTCAGTGTTATCTGGTAAATTAAATTATTCTTCCTGAAGCAGTCTCTATACATATTTTAGATGTTCTAGAGGTTTCTCTGTACCTGGTAAGTATACTGAAACCAGCTCTTGTAACACACCTCAGACAGTTACCAAGTGGTCAATGGTTCAAAACTGTGTCTAAATAAGATGGACAGAAGCCACAACCAATCAGGCTTCCTCTGAGTATTTAATTTGTTCCCATGGCATCTCCTTTACTCTAGATTCTTATAAAACCTGTCCATATGGTGCGCCAGGACATATTAACTTATTTGTGGTCTGAGTTTCTGTCCAATTCTAGACTCACAAAGAAGACCAATTTTATATTCTAACACATCATAAGAAAAGCCCTTTTTGCTTTCCTTAGCACTTTCTAAGTTTATCTTGGAACAGATTTTCCTACTTCCTGTATTTTATCTCTACATACGTTTAAAATCCCATTCTAGTTTGCTGCCCAAAGCGTATTTTTGCCACTCGAGAAGATTTTTTTTTTTGAAACTCTGCTTAAGAATCCTTGCTAACATCAGGGAACACTTGCATTTGGCATCCACCTAAGGGCTTTAGCTGATTGCAGTCACTGTTGCAACAATCCCAGCCACCCTTACTTCCTGTAACTAAGCATTAAGGAGCCTGTGCATACAGAGTTTAAGTTCCCCGTAGAATCCATGCGGTCTCCAACTGGCAGAGCTCGGAGCTGAGCACAGGAAGTCTGACTTTTGAGCTCTGCTTTGGCATTTGTTTCGGTGACCTCCAGCTTTTCTTCTGAAATTCTTGGTCATTTCCCATTTCCCATCAAACAGTCCTTGAGGAATCTTTCCGAGATAATTTCAGCGACCTCCACACTGGTAACTTCATGTTCTACTTTCCTCTGAGCGTACAGCATGTTGTGGAAAAACTGTTATTGTGTGTGTCATGGAATCTCCCCCCTTGAGTGCCCTACCGCATCTGACTAACCATTTTTAAATCCCAAATTCTCTTTTATGTTTTAGACACAGCCTTGTAACACCAGCTAGCTTCACATTGTACACACATCATATTGGTCTTGATCTCCTGATCTTCCTGCTTCTACCTCTCCAGAGCCTGCATTCTAGGTTTGTGCCACCACAACCATTCTAGGTTTGCATTCTCCTGCCTTCAGCAGCAAATTAACTGCAGTGGGCTCTTGGGTAGCACATTCAGTTCTCAGCGTGGACTTGGGAAACTCCAGGGGCAAACATTTCTTTACTAATTCATCAGCCCAAAGGCCTCCAAGCCCTGTGTGATGTACCTCGCTGTCTGAAAAGAACCATCGACTTGGATGTTGCTTTTTCTTTATGCAAGCACTGTGACTCGTAACACTGTGCTCTACACTAAAACTTGGTACAGAATTAGAATAATTTTCTGAATTTTATTCATCACAATGTGGGCCACAGAGGTTCCCGTTAGCTACAGGCTCACCACACCATACTTTACCCTCTCCTCCTCCCTATCCCTGATTCAGAAAAAAAAAATTAATTTTGGCCTCTGGGAAATGTGAGTCGGACAAATGGTCACAAGTTTTTAGCAGTCATGTGGCTTAGTCACTTGATAAATGGGTAACTGATTGCGTAAAAAATCATGGTTGATACTGAAACCTCAATGTACCAGATGAAATAGTCCCATTCATAATGAATATGAATCCACCTTGATGGTGAAATTGAGCCTTTTCCCTCACTATAGAAGTCTTGACCTCCTGAGATAAAGCAGCCGCTGCATGCAGGAGAATGAACGCGAGTGAGAGGAGCTTTCTAAAGTTCTGTCTTCTTGCTTCTGTTTTACACCGAGGCCCGAAGAGCTGTGAAGTCACGAAAGCAAAGGCACTCGTGTTGAAGGGGCTCAGAATTCTGAAAAATGACTTGTTGCCTGACGGAAAGCGCCTATAAGTCATGAGCATTCAGCAGCGAACACAGTGTTGGCTATTTTATAATCTCACAGATTCCAGAGCCTCAGCCTTCTGAAGGTTAGACCTAAGGGATACACTTCAGAAAAGTTACATAAACAACTGGGAGCCATAGGCAGGGAAAATGTACACTTTGAACATGTTGAAACTCTCCATATTAAGTCAGTTTAGCACTTTGATTAAAGAGTTTAATCAATCACCATCCGAAGCTGTTTATTAATCACTTTATCAAGCGGTTGATGCATTGCCGGTTTTAATAGAATCCATTTATTTTGATTTCTACCTACTTCATCTTTCCAAAGGGCTTTTCGAATCAGCAGTGATAAAAAGGAGTGGGAGTGGGGAGAAGAAGAGGAAAAAAAGAGAGTGGGCGAGGAGGGCTGCATCTAAAACCCGGCGCGAGATCTCTTAACTGCGGTAAACATACTTTATTATCAACGCCCCGAGACTCGGCCAATTTATTACTGGGGAAAAAAACGCACTGCAGAGTGGATGTTTGGGTGAGCCGCACGGTTTAGCACAGATAAACACAGGCCATTCGTTTGCTTTTACACCTGACACCCTCATGATGTACGATCCTAATAAGATTAATCTCCACCCACCCTCCCGGCCCCTCTTTGTTCCAACCTCTTTCTGATCTTCTACTTTTCTTCCTGGACATTTTCCTCACCTTGGGTTACGATTTGTGGTTAGAGCTAAAGCCCTTGTTTCCTCCCTACAAGGAAAACAAGATTTGTGGGAACAAAACATTTGTTAAGTGGCTTAAATTTTACTTCCAGGCTTTTCTGTGCCTGTGCCTTTCGCATAAAGGGAAGTGAGTCTTGGATGGCATCCATGCAGTCAAACACCTAGAGTATGCCAGTACGCCGCTGGATCATAAACACTGTGTGTGTCTCTCCTTGTCCTGAACATCCTTCCTGGCCTGGACTCAACAGGCACCAGAGACATGAAGGCAACAGTGGTTATCTGCGTTCCTTTTCCCCCTTTTCTTATTGGTGTAGTTCAGGGACATGACAAACCTCATACAGATAAACATTCTGGCCCTCTGTTTTTATCTTGCTCTGGTTTAACTAGTGTGTAGAAACCTTCCAGTTTCACCAGAAGGACAACTTGCTATAAGGGAGATTGCTTCTGACATAAATAGCATAAGCAGTAAGAATACGGGGGCATCTATTTTTGCTTCCGTCTGCATTAGTTATTTCTTCTGTATTTGCCTACATTATAGCTGTAGCAATAATAATAATAATAATAATAATAATAATAATAATAATAATAATAAGCACTGATTGTGAAGCCATTTTTTCCTAGCAAAGTAGCCACTACACATATTTGTTTATGGAACACTTGAAATGAAGCTGAGTCTGATTGTGATGGGATGTTATGGATGATGAAGGATGTTGTTTCCTGAAAAACCCTCCAAACAAAACTGTCAGAGGAGAGCCTTCCTGAGAGGACCACATAGTTTGCCGTATTTATGTCACCTTTTATTGCCAGTGAAATTTAAGGATTTTACAAGCAAGTTCTCCTGACGCCTAGTGAGCAGACATCACACTGGGTGTCCGTGGTATATAGAAAAACAATACAGATTTTATAATGCCACAAACAAAGTGCTGTCCTTAAAATATTAGAGTTTATAATGCATTGTTGTGCCAGAAGACAGGGGACCACATTTTCTTGAAGTAGAGTCTAAAGAAGTGGTGAGATTTGTGGGATTTTGCAGGGGAAGGTATACCTGAACAAAGGCCTGGAAGACCTGTCACGTGAATCTCTTGCCTCTTTCTGTACAGACAAGGGCAGAAAGCGGAGAGATGGCAGGGAACAAACTGGAGAAGGGAGGAATATTACAAGTGGAAGACAGAAGGACATCAGTATGCAGATGGCAAAGAGGTGTCAAGTAGGAAGACAATAGCAGAAACAACGCAGGAAAATCAAGGAAGGGTTTTGAAGGATTTAGCCTCTTGTCCAGTAGCTCTTGATAAGTTATTGGTGGCTCATAAACTGAGAGATACTTGGTTTTTATTTAAAATTTGATGGGAACATACAGAGGAAGAATCTGAGGTGAAGAGATTCGAAATGAACTATTAAATCTCTGGAAACATTCAGGAGAGGCATGATGAGGGTACAGATGAACGTCATAAGATGAAGGGAGATGAGGAGAAAGCAGACATTGATAAAAACAACAACAACAAAAAGATCCAGTCTGAGAACAGCCAGACGCTTGCTAAGGCCATTTGGTAGTAGTGGGCTGTTTCAGTGTACAGAATGAGGGCCAGTCTTCGTTTGAAAACAAGCATCTGCCAGGCTATCCTGTGTTAGAGGCTCTCAAAGGTGAAAGATGGATAAGCATTGTTCAAGAAGAAAGAAGAGTTCAACGGCAGCTGGGAAGGAGAGGAAGGCCAAGGAATGTTGCTTTTAATATTTATTTCTTTTTTATTAAACCGTAACCTTAATGAAAACTACACGTCAAAGAGTGAGAACCAGCCAGTAATTTCTAGTGGATTTAACTTCCAAAGGGGGGAAAAAAAGATTGGGATCATAGGGCCAGGCTAGATGCATGGTTTTGAAGATATTAGTGCCCTGCTGATGATTATGAGATAGAAGAAAGGGAGTTGAAGATCATGTAACCATTGACCACAGAAATAAGATCGTCTTACTCACTGTGACTTCAGGAAAGGCTTAAAATGGTCAGTGCAGGGGAAGGAGTAGTAACTAATCAAAACAAGCTCAAAAATTGGCGGTCTCTTCTGAGACAAGAGCTCAGGTATGAAGCTGTAGAGGCAGTGAGAAAGAATTAGGAAACATGGTTTCAAATGGCATTTAGCTTGGAGCTTGAATTAAAAGTAGAAATCTAAGGGAATATTAGCCCTGGTAAAAAGATGATTTAGGAGGACCTCATGGGGATCCTAGGCAAAAAGGAGCAAAAGTCAGACTGTAAGCAGAAGACTGGGGGAAGGGTAGGATGCTCTATTGTTTATAGAGAGCGAACGTGGCTTACTTAGCATTGTATTTCCATAATTGCTTACTCCAAAGGTTTTGAGGAAGAAATCAAATTAAGAGGTATATTTAAAGGAATTGAATTAAATTGTGGCGATCTCAAGTCTAGGAACAATGGTCCTTACATTTTGGTATACCCAGTAAAACTAATAGGTCTTAAGTAGATATGAACATAGGAAAATGTAGGCTTGTGTCTTTGGCACTGTGGTCTCTGAGTTCATATAGGCCATGCTTTCAGAGACACAAATGAGGGGAAATATGCATAGAAATATGAAAATGCTATGGTAATTAATTTTATTCTTTAAATGTCATAGGCATCAATTATTTTCTACCAAGTATCTTTGGTTTGACCTTTCCTATTTCTATGACATGTGGAAGGCACTGACCTCCATGATCCTTTCTAGGACCCTCAGAAGGAGAAGGATATTTATTTGTCCATAGTTGCTCCTTTTTGTGCAGAAATGGCCATGATATATCTCGTTGCTGCAGACTGCTGGGTGAGTGGATGGCTGTGGCCAGGTCTGAGTAAGTCTTGAATAACAGCAGCTGCCTTTAACTCTTATACAAAGAAGGTGCCCAATAAATGTTTGCCAGACAAATGAATGGGATTCAAAACGAAATAATTAATTAGATGATTTATGAAAGCCCTCCTAGTTCAGGTATCTTTGATGAGGTGCCGCAGAATAATTAAGTGGTTTCATGATGGATCACAAAGATAATGGAGGTTCTCTTTAATTTGGCTATCCTAAGGTTTGAACTACTAAGAAATGCTTTTAGGGATGGAATATTCATAGTAGAAGACAGACTCTTTCCTTCCAACCCCCCTTTGCATTTTTGGTGGGATTTCATCCAGCCTATACATATATTTATCTCCTGGCCAATATTGTTTGCATGATGAAGCTCATATTTTCTCTGACTCTGAGAAAAGTGCCTAACAGATTATGCAGAGTCACAGCAAGCTCAAATTTTGAGATGTCTAGAATATGCAACATGTCCCATGAAATAGTGATGTGAATTAGAAAAGAAGGCAGTTTGAGCTCCTCCTCCATAACCTCATAAAACACCAAATTGCTAAAGGCTATGAAGGTAGTCACTAGTTCATGGGACCTTTGAAGTCTCTTTGGGCAGACATTTTGTTGCTAGGGTCTTACTCTGGGCAAAGAGGATGCTCGCTTATGCTTGAGTTTGATGTCTGGAAAACACTCCCTTTCCCTTACTTCACTGTCCCTGCTCCACCATATGAGAACATTTTCTGGACCTGTATTCCTCCTAGAGCCAATCAGGGTGTGGGGTAATTTGTACTCCTTGAAGGCAGCCTGTGGTTTGCCTCCTTTGAACCCAGGACTGCATCAGGCCTCTGTCCAAAGACTCCAGCCTTCTCAAGCCCCACTCGGAGCTCCTTTTGCAGCAAATTTCTTCTAGAAACTTAACAGGCTGCTGCTCAAGTTTTCATTTTATCCAGCAGCAATCATACTGAAGCTCTTTTTAGGTTTCATTTCTGTCACTTTTATTTCTTCCCCTTACCCCTACTCTCTTAAATCACGGGATGATGATCTTGAATAAGAAGAACACATGGTCCCTGACTTCTGTCCTTCCAGGCTGAGACCTGTTCAAATGTCAACTTATCTTGCCTGTCCTTGAAATCCATTATTAATCCTTGGGCTCCCCTTCGTCTCATGTTCTTTTATAATATTGTCAGCACACTCTCCGTGCATCTGTTTCACTAATTATCCTACCAAAGGCAGCAGCAACAACCCACAAAGCATTGGAATTTCGCTTGCCAACTACCCCCACATCCCAGTCTTGGTAATTTATCTTCCAGTTTATAGCAGCAAACAATTTTACAAATATTTTGCCACCACCTAGTATGGATCTCCAGTTAACTGTAGCTGTATCCCTTTTTTCACCAATTTGCTCTCATGTTGACACAATAATATTGTATACTTTTGTTTGACAATGTTCTAGTTCAAATTGAGATACACTGTCTTACTTTTGAGACCATGCCTTACTTTGCAGCTCGGGTGATCTAGGAACTCACTATGTAGCTGAGTCTATCCTTAAGCCTGAAACAATTTTCCTACCTCCCAAGTAGGGAGGCTGGGATTGTAGGGATGAGCTACCACTTTCAGCTTCCTGGCTTTCAACTAGTGGCTTTCAAGGATGCTGTAGAAGAGGATGATCTATTATGGAGGATCTCAGGTGGGCCAATCTCACTTCTGGAAAGTGGCAAACACCACCTTTATTAAAGTTTCATTGGTCATGGCTAACCTGGGGTCTCAACTTACAAAGGAGTCTGAGAGATTTATTTAAAATTGCAGGCTAAGAAAGAGGATAGCAGCTCTCTTCAAAGTTCCTTCCAGCTATACAACTAGTTAAAAGTCATTCGACTCCCTCCTTTAAATAAATGAGTTCAGCTTTTGTTTGGCAGCTGTCGATTGCGTTGGGTGGGTTACTCAGTCTAGGGGTTGTAACCCACCCTGCAATCAGTTATTCCAGGGTCTCGGAGGGGCGCTACCTGGAAGGGAATGAGCTAAGATAGAAGAAGGAGGCCAAGCAGATTTGTCAAAGCCTCCGTTTATTAGGGTCATGGTTGCTGCTTATATAGGCCCTGCATGAGGACTTGGTGGGCAGGGCACGGGATGCGTGTGGTCCCGGTCACGTTGGCCACGTTACATTCGGACGGGTAGGCCAGAAGTCACAAGTTGCCACACCTAGTTCCCTGGATAGCTGGAATGTGAGGCGGATTCTGCTAACAGATTAACAGTTAAATGGGTGAGGGGCAGGTTTTCTCAATAGAACATAATTATGGGTGTGGGGTTCTCTGCAGACTCCCTAGGGTGATTCCTGTAATGATTTTTAGGGGGGAAATGGCTCGTGACAGGCAGCCCAGAGATTCATCAAACTTGTCCTGGTGACGTTGCTAAACTATGAATGACAATTTTTTAAAGAAGGTATTAGTTCTTTCACCTTGTTTTTGAGTCTTTTTTTTTCTGTTGTAATTTCAGTGCTGGCGTCACAGAATGAAAATATTTCACTTTCATAGACACTAAGCACCCTGGGATTAATCCTCTCATTATTTACTCCTTTAACAAATGTTTGCCAAGGCCTTGAAATATGCCAGGCCTTGTGCTAAATGCATGTGCACTATCCTTTTGCTAATCACTAGATTTGAGCTACCCTGTCTGCAGGTATTTATTGAGAACCAAGAAAAACTAGGGACCAGTAACCAAAGATGAGGCAGGTGACAACCAAGTTGGCCAAGCTTTATTTTTGGTCCATAAGTGCTGTGGCAAACCATATTTTTAAGACACAACCTAAGAAGAGTGTAGGGGCTTTTGTGACTATGAAGTCTGCAATAATCAAACAGAGGCTTACTTAATAGGCGAGTAAGTTTTAGCTAAAGAAAGGAGATTTTCAGAGACAAAGCACAGACAGGCAAAGTAAGATGATGGAGCAGAGCAAGGGGCAGGCAAAGAAGTGAGATCCTTAAAGGATTAGCGAGACGAGCTGTAAAGGACATGGGGGTTTTAGGTGGATTCAACGGTGTGTTGTTAAAAAATCATATTTAAGCCTAAACTAAATGGAGCTTAGTATCAACAGGGTATCGTGTAGCCCAGGCTTGCCTAGGGCTCTGGGTCTTCCTGTCTCAGCCTAAGTCCTGGAGCTACAGGTATGCAGCAAGATGCTCAGCTCTAAAATATGTTTACATCTGAAAATAGTAAGCTTAGCATTTCGGGGAAGTGTGAAAACTGTATTATTAAAATAGCTATCTAGTTCACTTTGCTTGGCACTATAACAGATATTTGGTATAGAATAATCCAGACACTCTTCACAGTAGCTTCTGGAAGATGACACCTCATCAGTGTTAACTTTGTAGTCTGTAGTCGTAGTTTTGAAATTCCAACAGTTTCCATATTATACTGAATTTACCCACTCAGAAGCACTGAAGCAATCATGAAGAGAAGAGTACCCAGAAATCCTGTGACAGCTCCCTCCCTTCCTCCTCCCCTCGTGTGCTCTACATGTATGTGTGTGCGTGTGTATGTGTGTGTGTGTGTGTTTCGACTTGAGAAAATTGATGTTTGATAAGTTACCCTTCCCATCCCACCAAGCTGAACTCTCATTGTCAAACAGAAAAAGGTCTAACCCAGCCCTGTACCAACGCATTGCTCCGTCACTACATTCACCCCTCTGCAACAAACACTGGGCAAGAATAAAAGGCAGATTGGAAATTGTGAGTCTCCTCCTCAAGCTCCCAATCCCGAGTCACAGCCAGCTAACATCTCCGGTCTCCACTCTCTCCCTTTTTGCTCTAAAGGTATGAAATGAGATATGCTGCAGATGCCTCTTGTACCCAAGGCTAGACCTTGGGAAGCTCTGACCTTCAAGGGGAAAGGCTAGTGCATGGCATGGGTGTGCACACATGGCCCGGGAGAGAGCAGAAGCCCAGCCCCACAATGCCAATGGTCATCTCATGTTGAGAACCTTGGCGGCCTCAGAACCAGGAATGTAAGAATCCACTCCTCTCTCCTTCGCCCTCTCCATTTTAAGTGGTGAACGGTGACTGCCTGGGAGTCGTCATCCCACCTAAGCCTGGTGGCTGCACGGTTGGGTCACCCTCGTCCAGCAGTAAATCCTCTTCCAACTGGCTCCCCACCGGGGTGACACAGTTACGGGGGGTCTCTGAGCAGCAGTTCTAGAAATATTAATTATAGCTGAACAAGGCTGTCGAGCGGCTCGATTACAGGCTCCCTGGGCGAGGGATCCGTGGCCCAGCTGCGAAAGCCATTTCCAGGCGACTATCAATTGTAAGGCAATGGCTATCCAGCTGAATTGCGGTGGATCCAAAAATGCTAATGAAGCACGGGACACTGCTGTAAAGCAGCAGCTTGTGGCCTTCCTAGGAACAAGCCGCAGAAGGTGCCCAGAGCCGGGAGCGCTTCTGTCACGGTGGCTTTTGTTTCCGTTTTATATTCCACATTCAGAGTAAATAAAGCGCTTTTGATTCCTGCCTGCCCTCTTCATCCCTCTTCTGCCTCTGCACCTCTCCCTTCTCCTCCTCCTTCCCTTTCTAGTTTGGGTTCTCGTTTTTTTTATCTCATTGTTTTAAAACATCTGTGACAACTTCAGAGAAGGTCGTGTGGACTTCCCAGGAAGACTCCTCGCTGCGATGGATCTTCAGCGGCCATTCAGCAGGGGTGACTTCTGCAGGTCTGAGATCAAGTTCGGTTTCTAACATTGGTCACTTCCTCAGTTAACATCATCCTCAAAAGGGCTGCCTGCACCCAGGAGCGGCTGTCAGCGACCTTCCTTTGGTTGATTTCTGAGATGGCTGAGGAACAGAGAATCAAGTTCCGTGTAAGCATCCCAGAGATGGCTGTGTAGCACACATGTGTTCCGCTCTTGTCTTATAACCTACATTGCGGCGGTAGGGTGTGTGGAACTCTATGAGGAAGGCATGTAAGAGACCATAGCCATAGCCATTTTTCCTACCCCAGGGATGGTGATTCCATTGTGGTTATTTCTTAGGCTCTAGCAGCCTCTTGCCTGAGTTCCTGTTACTACCGGTAGGTCGATCTCCAGGGCAGACACGCTTAACTTCTTTAAGTTGCACTATACTGTAAGATAGGGAGAATGAAAACATCTGCTTCCTATAATGTAATTAGAGCATCTCCATAACATATACCGCACATAGAAAATGCCGGAAGGTCAACTGTTAGCGGCAAATACCCGTTTTGAGTCAGTTCCTGCTGCCTTTGTTTCTCTTTGGTCCAGTAATTGGCAAGCAATACATGAACATGCCATATGGATTGGTGTTGAAATATGAGCGGCGGGGCTGCGTCCCCAGCACCCCGGCCGCCTGCTAGCTCATGCTCGAAATAACAACACACAAACTGTATTCATTTAAACACCGCTTGGCCCATTTCTATCTATCCTCTTCTCAGCTAACTCTCGCACCTGGACTAGCCCATTTCTAGTAATGTGTGTAAGCACCCCAAGGTGCGCTTACCGGGAAGATTCTAGCCTCCCTCCGTCCTGGGTCGGAGCTGCCTTGGAGAGTGGAGCCTGGTGTCTCTGCTCCAGAGAGCAGAGCTGTCAGGTCTGTCCGGGAGCAGAGCAGAGTCTGACCTCACTTCCTTCTCCTCCCAGCATTCTCTTCTGTTTACTCCACCCACCTATGTTCTAATCAATAAAATGGGCCAAGCCAGTTTTTTTTATTAGCCAATGATCTTCCTCCATCAGATTGGGTCCCCTAGGAACAGTGGAACCTAGGACTATAAGGAAAAACAGGACAGCACATAGTGTGGTGTACGGATTGAGGCAATGGTTGACTACTGATGTCAGTGTTCTTGCTCTCTACCTGTTGATTCTGTTACCTCTCGCACAGCTTCCTTGATCCTTTATTTCAATTTGTCACGCCAGGTGTTCTTCAAATAGACAAGGAGACAAAGGGAATAACAGAGAAGAGGTGGCCAGGGCTTATTTTACCTGGTAGGCTGGCTCCCACTTGACCCTGTTGATTGTGGGAGTTATTCTACTATGTTTTATTTGTTGCAATTCACCCATAACCGTAGCGCCATATATTTCCCCTTTTAGAATATATTTTTTAAATTGGCATGATAATTGCATATAAATTAGTTTTCTTCACATGTCCATGCTAGCCCTTTGACCAAAAAGACTAGGACAACCAAGGGTCTAACATTTCGACTCTAAATCAAAGACACCAAGCTCAAGAGAGGCCTCCAAGTTGCTTTCCCACAGCTGTGACCAGCTACATCTTCTACTCTCCCTCATTCTCTTCCTTCCCTTCTTGAGCTATCCAGTGGACCTTGGCTGTCCTTTTCTGGCAACTATTTGTTGGATGTAAAACAGATGCCCATGTGGAGTTTTCAATGACTAGACTTGGCATGGTGCAGCAGTTTATGAATTATTATTACCCAAACCCCTGTTTCCCATCTATTGCAAGCATCGTATTTTCCTATCCCATAGAAATGGTGACCATCATCCACCTTTAATATTTTGAGGTAGCTGTTGAACCAAAATATGTTTCATGTTTTATGATTGCTCATGAGATTGAGCTTTTTATATTTTATGAGTATGTGCAGGCTTTTGTGTGTTTTCTGTTAATATCCTATGGAATTTTTCCTATGGAATTATCCAACAGGGTTCATTTAAAGATGAGAAGATATTATGATATTCAGTTATTATAATGGTCTTTCCTGTCCCGCCCCTCCCACTTCGTCCTCTGTCTTCTGAGGCAAGAGCTTCTAGCCTGAGCTCTTTCTTTCTGTTTCTGTCCTGGAGAAGTAGCTTTCCCCTTCTTATCCCCCACTCTTTGTTTCTCTTTCTCTCTCACTCTCTGCCTCTTTCTTTGTTCTTCCCTTTTTTTCTTCTTCCCCCTTTCCCTTTCTCATCCATACCCCACTAAATAAGTACCCACTTTCTCTGCATGGAGTGCCTATCCATTTCTGTCTCTCAACTTGCTGGACTGGTCTTTCACCTTCTGCCTCCCACCCACCTAAGACCCACAGAGACCTTGGGTGGTGGGATCAGCTGCCTCTCATGGCCTATCATGGTCTCCCATTCGCTGCCAGCTGCTGCCCCTCAGGGAACTGCACCACAGCGTCTTACCATTACAGTTAGGAAATTGAAGAGGGATGGTCTTTGGAAAATCCATAGATGGACAGGAAGAAACTGAAGGAAAACTGATAAGAAACCTTTGAGTAACTCAGAAAGACAAGTTGTATTGGAGTGAGGAGTAAAGGTGAATAAAACCATCTAAGGAGTTGTGGATACAAATGTAGGATTAGCTTTACTTAAACAGAAGAGGTTTTCAAAGCTGTTACTGGTCAATGTCAGTTTGAGGGATGCTCTGGTATCGACTCAGAAGCTCAGAGATTCCAAGGTTAAAATAATTGTCATTATTTAATCATCTTCCCATAGTTATTGGTAACTGAACTCAACATCGTTGAAGTAATTCTGAATATCACACTTACATTTCAGCACAGAAAAAGTGGGAACCCCTGGGCCACATAGATGAACTTTCTCAGGAATTGAAAACAGGACTTAGGACTACATTTCACCTGAAAGCTATATATGAGAAAGTGAATGATGAGTCAGTCTGTGGTACCCAGGGAATCGAAATGGACATCTTGAAGACAAATGATATTTACAGCACTAGAGGTTTGATGCATTTGAATCATTGTAAGAGCCCAAGAGGAAAACAGAATAGGTTGATAAGTCCCATAACCCATTCTTTGTTTAATTCGAGGTCTTCTACATGCGAAACAATTGCGAATGCAGCTCTGAGATGTGGAGAGAGGTTGGGGGAGAAAGGACAGACAGGTTTGGGATCCATCAGAACAGACAGTAAGTCGTAGTTGGGTGGAGGGCTGCAGGTTAAGAAAGGGCGTAAGGTCAATGGTAAGATATGAAGAGATCTTTGGAAATTGTTTTTGTACCACGTATGCTGGTTGCATTAAATCCTTGAAACTTGGGAACCAATCGGAAACTGCTCAGCTTCAGTGTTCTGCAGTCTCTGCTTTGCACAGCCCATTAGTTCACAAATAATAGACTCTAGGCACTTTTTGCAGCCAGGACAAAACTTTCAGAGCTCATAAAGCAATGCTTAGATCAATAGAAGACTCCACTCTGGAACTTTTTTTTTTTTTTCCCTCTCTCTCTCTGGCTCTTTCCTGGCAACTATTCTGATTATGCATTTAAATAAAAGGACAGTTAAAAAAAAAGATTTCCTCACTACATTTGGCTGCCTTAAGGGATAAGAATATGCAGCAGGAAGCGTGATATGTAAAGTGCCTCTTCCTGGGTGGCCTCACGTGAAGGTGCATGCTGGTGCCCTCTGCTGAGCCTTTGTACTAGGCTTCAAAGCCACAAGGAAGGAGCTCAAAGACCTGTGGGAGTGATGGCATCTTCCTTCTCTTTGCTGAAACTCCAGTGTGAGAGGCCTTTGATAGCTGAGTTGGTGTTTCAAAATGCTGGTCCTGGTAATACAGTCTTCTGAGTGGACTTCCCATTTTATAGTGTAGTATTCAGACCCTAAATGGGAAATTTGATTTCCATGACTATTAAGACAGACAATTTTCTGCTGGGGCAGGGTTGAAGCTATCAGCTATGATGAGACGGTAGTGATATAAAGAGCCAACAGGTATTAAGCATGTACTTTTACACTGAGTGCCTTCCGTGAATCTCCTCTTGCAACCCCAGTGGAGTCTGACTTATTATACTCATTGAACAAAGGAACTGATTCTCCGATGAGCTGAGTGTCGTGGACTAGAGTATGCACTGTTCAAGTGAATATCCATCCACTTTGATTTGATAGCATAGCGTTGGTGAGAAGCAAATGCGTGAAAGCTTCCAAGCACTCTACAGAGGAAGTTCAATGTGAAAAAGGAGAAAGGGTGAAGCAGTAACTTGACACTCGGATACCAAGACCAGCGGTGTGGATGTCGGTGTCAGGGTCATGTTCCTGTGTGCAGTGTGAGTCTCGATAACCTTCATCCCTCTGTATGAATATAGTACAAAGCGGATACAGTATTCGATAAGAGAAGTAAAAAAATAATTTTTTTTTAAAACTTGTAAATTAAGGACAAAATTTACATAACTCCCAACAATTGCAATCTGGTTATGCAGTTCCTGTGGGACCAAGTCATAATATTTCGAAGCAGTATATTCCTGTGTATGCAACACAATTCAAAAACTCTTGCTTAAAGCTTGCGGAACTTCCTAGACAAATCTACGGTAATTACATTTTAAGGAGTATTTGTAAACTCTAGTAATTACCCAAACAAAGGCAAGCAAAAGACATGTGAGCTATATTATGGCAGAAAAGCAGGTGTGCCATTGAAATAAGGGAAGTGTCTCGAGAGAGGGGCTCCGTATCCTCAGAGGGGTTCTCACTCGCAGGCTCTACCTCGACGCGGGGCAGTGCAGGAGCCATTGCAGTGTTTTTTTGTGCAAATTTTCTAAACAAATTGAGTTTCCAGAATGGATTTATAAGCTCTGTTCCTCCTAGGGCAAGTTGGAGGGGATGAGGGCATGCAGGAGAATGCAGTGTGTAAAAGAAAGAAGAAAGGCAAGGAAAGAGCGGCTGCGTGCCTTCTTTCTGTGTTTGCCTGAAAAAGAAATGCTTTACAAAACATTAAGACACAATTGTGGAGCAGTTATGAACATCTGGCTGGATTTCAGCTGTCTCTGGTTTGAGCATGTTTTCAGAGTTGAAAAAGGAGGGAAAGAAAAAACCTAACCTTTGCAACATATAGGGGGTTGAGTTTACTGTGTTCCTCCATTGGTTCTTCTATGCGATCTTACTATACATATGCTGGTCCTGGGCAAGGTGGTGCTGGGCACTGAATAATGGGAAGTCAACAGAAGACAAAGATAAACGAAGACAGCAAAAGACTAAAAAGATGAGAGTCCTTCTCCCATCTGTGAACATTGTGATTTAAAGTGTTCAAGGAATATTAGTATCAGAGAAAGCCACCTTATTCTGTAAGTCCACATTTCTTGCCATCATTCTGAAGATTTTGTTCCCAAATACTCTGGCTAAAATTCCTTCCTGTTTGCCTTTTCCTAAGCTTCCCGTCTTTACCCAAGTTTTGAAGCTCCGCATTTCAAATGCTGGTTAAGAAAGCTTCAGATCATGTCAGGAAACTCTTTTTTAACATTCTCTAAAATGAAAGTCTTCAGAGGAAGAGAGTGAGGTCATGGGAGCGGGTGGAAGCTGGTGTCTTTGCATCTGCATTCTTTCCACTGGTGTTGAGTAGCCACCCATAAATCACTAAGGCGACCTTTGATGCATGAGGTTTGGATTTCACTGCCCCAGATGGATGCTTTCTCTTCCTGGTTCAGATAATGTGTTAGTGAGGACCTCTTCATAGCAGTCTGAGGAGGAGGCTGAGCTAGAAATTGTCAGAGGACATGTATTTGCAGTGAGCAACAAAATGTATTGAACAAAATGAACATTTAAAAATTACTATAAAATGGCACATTGGCAAAAAATGATTTCACCATTGACATAAAACTTCTTGCCTTAAAACTGCTTTCTCTGAATTATTATTACACATACACATAACGTACATTGTAAAATATTTTTACATTATATCATTTATATTTATATTACATTACATGCATTGTAAAATATATATATGCATGTAATGCTTTCTCAACTCTCTATTTCCTCCTTTAAAACACAGCGAGTGAGATATGACAAGCAGACCTTGTTAGGGAAGCTGCTGTAAAATCTCCTTCTCCTTGAAGAGAGTAGGAAATTGTCACCCAAAACTAGGAACAAATTTAAATAAAAGTAAGCAAAATAATAACAAAAAGAGAGAAAAAAAGGCCTCATGACTTTTGTTTGCACCAGGGTTGAAGGGTTCAGGGCATCAGACTTTCCTACCTCAAACTAGAGCTGCTGCGTGCTCCAGTAAACATTGAGGCTTCCTGCAATGCATGAGTTTTCTTACTTGCAACACAAGGGGCTGAAGTAGGGAGTGAGGTGGGGTGGGGAACGCAGATTTAAATTCTGATTCTAAAAGCCCCTTGCTATGAAAGCTCAAGAAAGTTACTTGTCGTGTTCATTTTTCTCATTTAGAAGAGTAAAGATTTGGAGCAAAAGTCTTAAAATTGAAAGTCACAATGTCTCCAAAGTTATCTCTCTATTAACCAGTAAAAACAAACAGGGAACAGATGTACACGAGCACACAATGTTTTACACACTCTCAAAGAATTCATCAAGCACCTAAATTCATTTATTGGCAACCATGAGGAAATGTTTCAAGTCTAATGCTGCATGAGGTACTCATCATTTTATTCATTTAAAATTATTTTGATTCCTTTCCTGGATTTCAAATGACTTAGTACATTTAGAACTCTTTAACAGAAACCTATAAGATTTTGATCAAGGACAAAAGACGTCATTAATGCACATTTTATAGTCTTTTCAAGAGACTACCGAACATGACCATATTTTTAGTGAAATATATCCTTTGTAGCTGTTAATTCATTTAGCTTTGCCGAACATACTTTGCCTGGCCCATAGTCTGAGATGTCCAAGAGAAAGAAAATATTGAAAAATCATTTCTAAAGTAAGAGAAATGATTAATTGAGCGGGCCACCTATTTAAGAAACAGGGTGTGTGTGGGGTGACTACATAGGATCTATGTAGAGAAATTGACATTTTCCTCACAGGGGGGAGACTGCCACAAGGATGGGATGAAGTAATCTAAAGAACTGTATTCTCCTAGAATACCAACAAAAGGGGGTAAGCCTTAGGTAGAAGGTTCATTGATTGAAAAGTGACAGAGTGGTCTATGCTTAGCAATAAAGAGCCTCCTATGACCTTAGAGCATAGAAATGCTCCTTCATCTGTTAGCTACTTCTTGTGGCTGAAAAGACCAGGCTGCTTTGAAGGAGCAACACAAAGAGAAATCTGGAGGATCCTGATCAATCACCTTGGCCAAACAGCACAGTACAGGACATCTGAGAAGTTAGCCCAGAGGTCCATGCACCCATGGCTCATCGCCGTTCATTGTTGGACTTCCATAGGGGTCGAAGCATCAGGAGAACTTGGACTCCTAGAGCAGCAGAGTTCGTAGACAACTTGCAGCTCCAATGACATAGGGGCTATCTACAACTTGATGTGATATATTTATCGCTAGGCCACTTTGATAGTGTATTGAGAAAGTGTAATAGACTTAATCTTTTTTTTTGTACACCATGTGAATCCTTATCATTCCATAAAATTGGTTCACCATCTCCATATGGTAGAGGCAGAATCTGTGGCTGAGGAAGGAAAAGTGTCTAAGGTCATACATGTTTTATGAGAGAACCGCGACTTAAACCAAGGCCTCTGAATAAACCTTTAGAATGAGTTCAAGAGATTTTAGCAGTATAACTGTGATCTTTGCTCAGCACATTTTGGAGCAATTTCCAGGTGGGGAGGTGCCCCTTTAAGCCTGAATCCAAACTGCATTATTCTATCCTTGAAGGGAAAACTCAACCTAATTCATTCTCGAATCCAAAACTCATGGACTTAGCCTTGGGTTGTAAAGCTGAGTTTCTTTTTACATGCCTCCTTGTTGCCTTCCAGGAAGTTCTGAAGCGAGAGAGCAGAGAGCTCAGAGGACACAGCTTGGGAATTGATTAGAGATCTTGGAGTATTGATACTCTAAGTGTTTTCAGAAAGAAACGTGAAGAAGGCTCATTCCCGCACTGGGAAAGGGACATTAGAAAAAGCTCATGTGGGTTAGCTTCCTGTGTGGGAGTGAGGGAAGAGTAGAGCTTAGGCCTGCCTGTAGGTCTTTGCCGGTTCCCATGATGCTTTTGATTAAAGGTTGAGGCAGACAAAAGCTGACAGTCTTTATATTTGGAGGAACCTTCTCACACATGCAGTTTAAATTGTATGGAAGTTTGTAGTTTCCCTCTTCTCTGTGACGGTGGGGCGGATCCCACACTCACAGCAGAAACAGACCTTACAATGTGAAGAATGAGTGGGCACAAACACCCCGCCCACCTAGTGTGCGCTACGGAGGGGTGCATTGTTCAAACCTTGCCTGGGCTTTTCTTCAAAGCCACACACAGACATGGTTACTGTCAAACCCTCAGGGCAACAAACTGGCCTACTGTAGCAGGAGATCTTGCTGCTGACAGGATCATAAGACCACTCTGGAATGAGGTAGGGCAAATGAGAGGTGAGCCATTCCTTTCTTCCTCTTGGGGCTCCCATCTGCCTGCAAAGAGGACAAAATTCCAAGGCATCTGAAAGTATTTCAGTGGCCTTATTAAAAATGTGCAACCTTAACCGCTTACCTTCCTTTGGCATCAGTGACTCTGTGATGTCCCGGGATATGTCCAGAAGGAAGTCCCAGTAACATAATGAGTGGTTCAGCTATGTTTACACCTCATAAGGCAGAATTCTGACAAAAAAAAAAAAAAAAAAAAAAAGAAGCCTCTCCTAGAAAAACTATGATGCTCATTTGAGGAAAATATTAAAAATTCGGAAAATAGACCATCCAAAGGCGATAAAACTCCCCATCTCGATCAACAAAGATAAGTTTGCCATCGTATATGTGTTATCCGAGGAGCTCTTGCTTAGAGCAAAACCAGAGAACTCTTTGAGCACCATTTAAAAGACAACTCGATCCGAGTCCCCTTCTGTCTCTTTTCCCGGATTGATACGTGTGACCTCCTCCATTTCAAATGAAAACTCCGCAGACAATCCTAATCACATTGGTAGTCAGATAGCCATCTCCTGAAAGGAGCACCCTCACCTTTAAGGATGCGTGTACAATAGTGATATGTAAGCAGCTCAAAGACTCAATACCCCTTTTTTCTGCAAAGCAAGGCTGGGTTAGGAGAAAATCAATATGTTGGAAGTAAAGGTCAGGCGAGGGAAAGTGACATGAAACAGAACTAAGGGAACAATATCCTTCATGAAGACTGTTTGAAGTTTCCTTTACCCCTGTGCTGGTTCCAGTGCAAATACATTTCATCCTAGAATAGAAGGCTGTATTCTTGAGGAAAAAGTCATATTTTAAATATTTATCTATTCCACAGCGTCCGTATTGCATATTATCTTTTGCCCTATTGACTAATACTCAAAAAGAAAAGCATAGACTTTAAAGTGCACGCTGCCTGTGAATTGGAATTGCCAGGTTTTTTTTTTTTATCTTCTTGCAAGCAATAGGATTCGAACACACATATGCATTTGCCTACCTTTTTGAACAGTTCTCAATTTACTTTTTCAAGTGGGCCAGATGTACTACTATAGCCCTTAAAAGGGTCAGGACCATCTCCTTACTTCGCCACTCTCTGTACTTATTGCTTGGGTATAGCTTTAAAGTAGCCCATGAACCCTTTTCACTCCTGGACCACATTTACCCACAATTAACAATCAAGCCGGCTTCCCTTCATTCAGGCGTCCATTCTCCCGGGCCTCATTTTCCCTGCCTCTCTCTTGATCCACCATTGTGCAAGGCGCTGTTTGTGCCATCTCAATCTGCCCCCCCTCACCAGCCGCACAAGGATTGGGGGGAAAGAAAGCGCCGGGCATTCAGATGCTGAATAGCAAATTGCTCTTGAGTGTCCTTGCTTCCCCCGGAGTCTCCCCCTTCCTCTGGAAGGACAAGGGGGGTGCTGAAAGCAACCATACATTTTGTTCAGTGCTCTTGAAAACAAGCGTTTCACACCTGAAGCCTTTCACAGCAACCCAGAAGCACCCCTTCAAACCACTTAATTGCCAATTGCTTCAGAGCCCCTTGTAAAAGTCCATTATTCGAGCCAGCTCCATGGTGGAGACAAAGTATGCGAAATGAAAGAGTTCTTCTTCCAGGGCCGATGCGGTATGAAACATCCCTAGATCACTGGTTTTCTTGTTCTTAACAAGGATGCGATTGGCTCCTGTCGGAGGTACGTACAGAAATCTTGCTGCAGCATTGCGAAATGAAAGTTGCAATTTTCTGTGATAGGTGGCAAAATAACGCACAAATAAAGAGCCAGCAGACCTTGCCAAGAATGGATCTGCACATATTCATTTGTCCCATTGAGAGTTGGGCCAGGAGATTGGGCAGAGCTGGGCAGAACCTACAGCAACACACCTAACCAAATGGGTTCACCGTCTGAATTTTATTTTTTCATCCCATTGAAATAAACAAAAGTGCAGGCAAAATCTCCGTTAATAGGCGCTATCCTTGAAGTCCATAGACATCCACAATAACATATTCAACAAAGAGAGAAGGCTGGCTCTGAACACAATAAAGCACAGGGCACAATGTTTAGTCACTAGAGAATTGTTTCAAAGTTGCAGATGTGAAAGACACCTTTTAAAAGGTAAGGGGTTTTAACTGCTTTTTGTTTTTTGTTTTGTTTTATGAATTTTTTTGCCTTTTTTTTTTCATCCCTCTGGAAGACCATGTGCCTTCAGTCTTTGCTACAATTACAGACAGGAAGATCAGTCTGAAGGAGAACCACATTTGGTAGGTATCTGAGTCTCGAAGATTCGCAGAGTTTCTATTTCTTGTAGGGAGTACATCTTAGCCCTTAAGAACACACAGATGTCCAGAGGAGACATTGCGTGAGAAACTATGGTCTGCTCAGATTGCCACTATGCCGGATGACAAAGGCTTGGGTTGATTTGTTAGGGACATACTGGGTCAAAGTATGTCCTTACCAGAGAGCATTCTAGGTCCCTGAACTCCGTTGCTTCTCTCCCAGGACTTCCCAAACTTTGAACTTGATGTTGAAGAAGTCCAAACAATCCTCAGGATTGTTTTGCAATTTGCAGGTATAATTGTATTCCTCTGTTTCAAAAGCATTGCTACTTTCTCAGAGGTGTGAGAATTGAGACTATTTGTTGAAACTGGTGCTTTCCTTCACGCAAATAGCAATAGGAATATGAGAGAAGAACTTGGAAATGAGATTTTTCTTTCTAAGAAAATGCAAAAACTGGCTTCTATTTTGAGCAGAACCACCCCACTCTCCTTGACTGTGCCATTGAGAGGTTTGTCATCCTCATCTGTGTATGCTTCCTTTTCTGGTAAATAACCCTTCTTTGGACAACTAGAATTATCTCCTTTTCTTTATCGGTCCCCACGTCTTTGTTGGGGGTCACCCTGTGACTCCCACCCGCTGCTGCTTGTCAAGTCTTAGCTCTTCTGATTTCTGAGGCAAAATCAACAGGCTTTCTCCCTCTCTTGCCAAGATAAGCTTTTAATTATGCCACCCGGGGCCTGTGATATACAGTAACTGTGGCACACATCACACTGGCGATGACTCAGAACATAAAGAAAAAAAAAAGATTCTCTTGTGATAATCGTTCCATATCCAAAGGATGTCCTTCTGTAGCATCTTCACCCAACATTTCAGGAAAGGTCCCTGCCCTTGTACCTTGTCAGGAGCTGCGCCTACGAGCCCTCCCCTTCAGAATCCTAAAATCGATCAAGAGTGATTTTTCTAGTCAATCTCTTCTTTTCATTTCCTTCCTTTCTGTTCTTTTTTCAGTTAGCATTGTTTCTTTCTATTTACCTCGATGGCTTCTTGTCTCTTCCTGTCACTTAGCAGGTTGTCCTATGGAAAATCTGAAAGTAGATTAGGTGGTTCTACTAGCCACCAGGCAGGCTTCCTCGGGCTGCAGAGTTTTCTGATGCGTTTCCATTAGACCCCGTGACCATTTTAATGGGTGAATAGATTACTGATGCTCTGAAGTAGTGAATGAGAGCCAAGTAACAGCCTCATCAGCTCTCTATCAGGCCATGGAGGAAGAGAGTGTGGCTAATGAATACCGAGATGGATCTCTAGTGGATGTGGTTGTATATGAAGCTCCTAGTTAGCTCTTAGCAGAGATGCCTCTAGACAACCTGCAAGTGTAGCCATGACCAGAAACCAACGGTTGGCAGACCTGCAGACCAAGCCTGGTCTACCTTCTACCTGTTTCTGTGCGTAGAACACTCAAGGAATATGTAAGTTTACTTATCTTCTGCAACTGCATTCACAGGAAGTCTAGTGGTTATAGTGGAGACCATAAGAACAATGATTGTAAACTGTACCCTATAGGGCCTTATTACAGAAAATATTTGCCAACCCTTAGAATACAGAAAAGGAGCTGCTATGATGTCCTGCAGTACCTTTTACACAGGAGTACTGGGAGTGTACAGAAAATGAGATATATACTTCCTCTGGGAGCAGCCTTTGCCTAGTAAAGTATGCCAAATTTGCATGTGTATGCAAACTTTGTTATACTTTTAATGACTATTCTTATACAGTGTCTTTCATGGTAGTTTGTGACCCATGAAGACAAGGACATCTTATTTTGTGGCCCGACAGTGGGCATGTCTGTCAAACATTTGTTACTTATTATCTTTATTTAGTGGGTACTCTCTGAACTATTGCTCTTTCTAGAGAAAAGAAAAACATCCCATAAATCCCTGGTTCTCGAGGCCAGCTCTTTAAAGCGAGGATCCTGAAGCACTTGGATAGTATGCTGCTAATTATTCTGGGCCCTCACTTATTACGTTTCTCTTCTTCTGACTCTGAAAACGGTTTAATTTCTTAGTGGACGACCAACTGCAAGGATTTCAAAACTGGTTTTCCTCCGGGTTTTGTCTTCCCTTTATTCTGCTTACTCCGAGTTTCTTACAGTTTTGAAAAGAAGTTAATCTTTCTCAAGGAATAGATTTGGTACAATTGTTCAAGGGACACAAATGCGTTCTGTTATTCCAGGAACAGTACATTTCCCATGGTGCAGCCTGGCTTCCTCTTAGTCCACATATTCAATATAACAGCTGCTGTCCCCAGTGCCCCTTGGCACAAGTATGCCAACCTTCTTTGCCACTTACCTGGCAACATTTGTTGACACAAATAGTGGCAGATTTGATCAAAGTCTTGCCAACGCCTCTCTTCTGCCAGATGTGTGATCTTGCATTATTCCGAAGCTTCTGTGGCCAGTTCCGAAGGGGAAAAAATAAACTGGTTTTCTTCCTTTTGAAAAGAACACCTCTTCATCACAAGAAAGGACGCAACTGAATTAACTCCCACTCTGTGAATGGGTTCAATACTTCCAAGCAGTTTTAACCAAGAGCCTGAAAATCTGTCTCAAACGGTCTGAACCTCTTTGGCAGCCAAAGGAACTTGTTTGAATAGGGTTGGGTTATAGTGCTTTCCAGAAATGTTTCTGATGAACCCTAAAGACCTTATTCTTGGTAAAAAGTGCCCCAATAATTCAGAGAGTCCATTTGAAGTCTAGATTTTTCACATGTATTATTCAATTCAACAGTAAGTGCTTGTGTTGTTTGGTTTACTAGCAGTGATTGCTCTGGTAGGAGGCTGGTTTTGTCTACAGTTTACCATTGAGGGAGACATTGCCATGCAGAAACCAGTCACGCTTACAGAACTGGCAGGATCAAAACTACCTTCCCACTCCCTCAGGCTGCTCCTCTCCCATCACTGAGAGAGACCTTGGAACTTGTATGTGATGGTAAAGGACATCCCCAGAACACTGTGGAAACGCAACACGAACTGTATGTCTTCTGAGACAGGCCATGCGTGGAACTTTCATATATTACCCATAGAATAACACCTAGAGAATTTCGAAATTGACCATCACATCAATCTGCTTCAGACTAAGGTCTCTGGAGTGCGATGAGTAGCAAGATTCGACCGAGGATGCGATCTATACGGCAGGATTGATTATGTGTTCTGTTTTCACTTCTCATTCAGGAAAATCCACATTGATATTGAGCCTCATGTGTGTGGGTTGTGTGTACTTTAAACATGGGTATGACACAAAAGTTCATTCTTTGTTCTCTAATCATCATTTAATATTAACAGCAACAACAATGACAACAATGGCCAGCATCCTCTGACTACATGCTATACACTAAAAATTTTACTGGATTGTGTTACTTCCCCCCCCAACCTATGGCAATGGACAACATTATTATATCATCACCTGTGCAGGAAAATTGAGGTTCAGCCTTGTTAAATGACTATACAATCAAATAACAAGTACATATCAGAATGGGCATTTAGCTTTACCTATCAGATACTGCGTCTTCATTCTCCAGCAGTGTGCACAGTAAGATACTCAGTAAAGGATCTTTTTGAAATTCATATATA